>NC_087249.1:9675357-10277142 GCF_037042905.1 Lytechinus pictus
TAGTCTCGTAAAGAGTTGGCACAGCTAGACTTTTGTCAATAATCGTGATTTTTGCGTTCCACTCCCCCTTTTAAAAATGTGTTAAATCATCAATCATCATCATCATCTTCATCATCATCATCATTATCATCATCATCACCACCACCATCATCATCATTATTCAGTTTGCTTAATATCTAATCTATTTCGATTACATAGATAGCCTACTACCACCATGACCACCAATGGAGCACTCGGGACGAACGGGGACACCAACCACAAAAAACCCCGTGTCCTCATGTGGTGCGTGCCTCGGTCTGTGTCGACGGCGATGACGAAATGCATGAGCTTCGTCGAGGGCGCCGAGATCTGGTTGGAACCGTACGTCATCAGCAAGGCAGCCGAAGACACCCACAACATATACCATCCCGAGAGCGACTTCCCCTTGGAGCTGGACGGAAATGTCGATGTGTTCAGAGAGGCTGCGATAAAGCTGACGATCGGAGGGGACGATTTCGACGAAGAGCACCTCGAATTGTTATCGTAAGAAACATGAAAACAAAGTGTATGATGGGGTGTCCAAACTTCGCGCACTTTTCAAAAATATTCATCAGGCTTAAATTTTTTCACAAAATATTCATAATTTATACAAAACCAATTCAAGAAATAGTTACCACATTGACGGCAAGATCGTAAACTATAAAATCATGAACGAAAATGTAAAGTAGGTCAAGGGGATTTGCCGGTATCGCGATCTCAAAATTCTATTCCGATCGGCGAATGCGCGCTGTGCTGGAAAACCGTTCAAAAAAAGTGTGACCTAACTTCGCGGACCAAAGTTTTTGTGGACATTTAAACAAAACTCAAGCTCAAAAAGTGAAATATTTATATCAGATTGATGGCAAAATGCTATAGAATCGGTTCGTACCACATTTAACTCACATTTTTGATGATTTCTGCTTGCAAAATGGTGATATCGTGATGCTTGTTGAGAATATCAGATTTCTTAAAAAACGGGCGCTAACGGTGACAAATTTGCCGATCTTTTGCCAATATTTTCATGAATACTGAACTCATCCTAAAGAAACTTACACCAAAGGGTAATTTTAGGTCGCTTTTCACGTTGATGATGTCAGATTTTAAGGATATTGGCTAGTTTTTTAGATAATGACCGTCCGCGAAGTATGGACACGCGCGAAGTTTGGACTCATGTTACTGAGTGAAGTTCAGGCCATCCGGCCTATAAAGTTGATTTCAAACTACTAAGAAATATGAAATTTTCCATCAAACTCGGAAGTCGACATTTCAAAATATACCTTGTTTTAAAAGTCTATAACGTGCATAAAATGGTATGTAAAAGTAAGCGATGGGGGGGGGCGGCCTTTGGGACCATGGACCCGTAAATATTCATGACCAGGAAAAGGGGAGAAAAAAATCAAGGAAGAAAAAATATTGAAATATATCATTTTCTAAAGTGTGTTAAAATCAATCTTAGAATAAGACTTGTTGTATTAAATAAACAAAGAAAATTTGTTCGCTCGCAGCTTTTTAGAAAAAAGTTGCCCATGCGCCATGTTTGGATTACTTCCTTAATAATTATGTTTGGTTCATTACGCCACATTGTCTTTATTGCATTTTAAGTTACCATGGTTACAGCAATTAAATTGTATGTGTTTTATGTGGAGTCAACCGCGTGTGCTTCGAATCACC
This sequence comes from Lytechinus pictus, assembly GCF_037042905.1. NCBI lineage: Eukaryota > Metazoa > Echinodermata > Echinoidea > Temnopleuroida > Toxopneustidae > Lytechinus > Lytechinus pictus. The sequence continues at coordinate 9,677,047 of NC_087249.1, forward strand.
GTAATCATAAATCGTTTTTCCCAAGGGGAGGAGTAGGCAATAATAATTTCCATAGACGTTTCGATATCCTGAGCATAATATAGTCACAATCATAATTCTTACCCTTTCTTTACGCTTTTCCTCTCACAGACCGGTGACGCTCAAACAAAAGTTCGACAATGTGGATCCTTCTAACGAATTTGTCTTCATCAAAGACATGGCAGTCGGGATGCCACCGAGTCGCTATCCGTATCTACCCGATCGATCCAGTGGATTCAAGCACTTCTTTCTCATCCGGCATCCCGTAAAAGCTTACAAGTCGTTGCGCGCGAAACTTCTGAACTTTCTTCTCACAGCTGATCCTGAGTTATTGGAGAGCGCCGGTATGAAGAAACCCAATGAGAAGACGTTCCATGTCATCAACGACGTGCCTCCGCCTCGAGAAGGAACGCAGTACATGTACGAAGCCGTTCACCAACTCTGGACCCACATCAAGAGGACGGCCGACGACGACCCGGTGATCGTGGACATCGATGAGGTCCTGGAGGATCCCTCGGCGATGTTGCCGCGGATGTGCGCTGTGTTGGGGATCCCTTACTCCGATAGCTTGCTGTCGTGGGACGCGTCGTCCGACGTCGTCCTGAAATGGAAGAGCTCGTGTTCGAACGTCCGTGATTCTCCAAGGTATGCCATGTGGTTCGACAATGCCTTCAAAAGCTCGTGCTTCAAGGCGTCATCCACCACGGCATCACTGGATGACGCTAGTGACGACATCAAAGAAATTGTCGAAAAGGAAATTCCTTTCTATGAAGAAATGTATAATCTACGAATAACAGTCTAAAACAATTTTCTTATCCTTACCATGGGGAGCGTTTCATGAAAGAGCTTGATCCGACAAGTCCTGTTTTATCCGACAGTTACCATAGTAACAGTGCCTCTCAGCCAATCAGAATCAGGGAAAGTTGTCTGATGAAACGCTCCTCAGATAGCAAAAAGGGGGCAGGCATCTGCGTCAGCGCAGAGGATTATCTGTTTTTTTTTTTTGGGGGGGGGGGCGCAACAATAGACAAAGAAATAAAATTACTGCTACTTATTTTTCATATATACGTTTTTTTTATATATCATACACACATGAAAATAATAAATAATCATGATTTCACTTAATAACATAAGTAAACTGGGGATATACATTTGCGCCGGAAGGAGGAGGCAGTGGGGGCTATTCCCCCTCCCAAAATACTTTTGCCCCCGCGGCCCCCTGAAATTAAGAAAATGATCAATATTATTCAAAGAAAAAAATAAAAAATGAAACCAATTTTCTTGTCTAAATTGTATTTTTTTAAACTAAATAAATGAAACGTTTTCGCCCCTGACGGGGCAAGTTAATTTAAAAAAAATATATATATATACTACAAGTAAATTTAGTGTATAGACAAGTGTGTCCCATTAATAACACGAGAAACATAACTTTTTTTAATCCTTTCATTTTCCTCTTATTCAATAAGTTTCTTTGCAATAAAAGAATATTTTCAATGCTCGAGTACTTAATAATTTAATTAATGAATTACGATTAATGATCAATTAATTTGCTTATTTATCTATTTATACATATCTAATCAGGATTAGTAATAATGATTAACCCGGAGTATCCCATTTAACATATATTCGTTCCCGTTTAAATAGTGTTTTAATTTTTTGGTACTGTGGCAATATTTGACAATAAGGACAATCTGAATGCAAGCGAATTCTTAATACATTGACAAAAGGAATTAAATCGTATTTTGAAGTGTACCTGTCGGAAATAACTCCTTGTTAATGCTAGAGCACCTGAATTAGGGTATAAGCTATGGTAATCATATGGTATTTAGGCATATATATAGATAAATGCTGCATATTATTATAAGACGGAACATTTAATTTTCATTTGATAATTTTGTTATGTGAGTAGGTGACGTCACCAGTTACCTCTTTTTATACCTCCTGTGATGTGCATTTCAGAAATAATGTGAAATAAATGTCATAACATTGTAATTTTACATCAGATTTTGATTACAGCGTTATGTGGATTTCAAGTAGTATATATATATATATATATATAAAGAGAGAGAGAGAGGGAGGGGAGGGGTGGGAGGGGGAGAGGGGTGGGGGATGGAGGAATGCAGCGAGCACCGTGACTGAATTGAATGGAATTGCAATAGCGCCATATTAATACCCTCAAAAAATTAATTCTGAGTTTCTGAGCAAACTTCCTCATAAGTTATAATGCATGGGGCATGGGGGGGGGGGGGATCTCCCACAATATTTCGGTTACTTGGTAACATAATTAGTGTGGTATGAATTCTCTGAGTGGTGAATTAGTATGTTGTCATTCGCGTGTGCCTATATTACAAGACTACACAGCTCGTATATAATGTTGCTTTATGCTGGCCAGATTTGGGTAAATGAGGACCTGAGGTGGTGCTTACAAAACCAAAGAAAAGAAGCAATCTTATTGGAAAGAGTAAAACAAATTGACCAATTTAAAATAAGTTTCATCAAAATCGGTTATGAAATAGGCAAGTTATGGACGTTTAAAAAGTCTTGTTGTACTTTCTATGAGGATCCTCAAATTGGCAAACATGCTTCAAAATGGCTGATTTTGTGGCAACCCTCCATTTGTTTTGTACACAAATTTTCAGATTTCCCCCTTTATTTTACATTATATCACATCATCTCCTACTAACCTTGACATAATGGGGTGTGAATCATATTTTCTCATGACATACGTTACGCTTAGAAGGAGGCAAGATGCAATTTGAAAGATAATAGGGAAAATCTGAAAGATTCTGTACAAAAAAAAGTTTTCCACAAAATCAGCCATTTTGAAGCATGCCCTACTTACTTTCAAATTCTGTTTATATTGAAAAAAAAGAAAGAAAAGGAAGAAACCCTCACCATAACCCAACACAATTTATCGAAATCATAGTGTAAAACATTGCAGTTAATTTGTATTCAATGCAAACATTTGTCAACAAAATAACAATCTGATATCCGACAACTCGACACCTTATTTTTCGGCAGGGCCAAACATTATTTTCTCAATATATATATATATATATATATATATATATATATATATATATATATATATATACACATATAAATACATATATATATATATATATAATATATATATATATATATATACACATAACATTCCCCTCTTAAACAAACATCCATAATTTCCGAACCAAATCGAGTTTTTAATGTTATGGACGTATTTTATGTCATGCTTCATGCAGTGAGCACCGCCAGAAGGCAAACATGTCACTTTTCAAAAGTCACAAGCCAAATATCATGATTTTTATTCCACTTTATTGGAATGATTTCCACATTCTCATCATCAGGATCATGAAAAATAGTCAGAAGGCTTGTAAAAGGTACTTTCTAAAAGACGATACAAGTTTTTTGACTAAATTTCATGGTTGAATAAACACAAGTGAAAATTTACTATAGTTAGATTTTTTACACATCTCTTTCGATAAAAATGATCAAATATGATGACAGTTATTTTTGGGAAAAGTATCTTCAACAATATTCACCGTTTCACGGATCAATGAACATTTAATGAAAGCAATAAATACGAATTTATTTTGGTAACTAAAATGATCTTTTCTCAACTTTTTCGTTATGTTCATGACCAATTAACATGCTTCAATGATTCAAATGCGTTTAAAGGGATGGTCCGGGCTGAAAATATTCATATCTTAATACATAGAGTAGAATTCACTGAGCAAAATGCCGAAAATTTCATCAAAATCGGATAACAAATAATAAAGTTATTGAAGTTTAAAGTGAAGCAATATTTTTTTTAAAACAGTCGTCATGAATATTCATTAGGTGGGCTGATGATGTCACATCTCCACTTTCCGTTTTCTTATGTTATTACATAAAATGCAGCAATAAATATATAATGCACTAAATCAATTGTCAATCCAATTTTTTTAGTTCTCGGAGGAAAAAATTGAATAAACCTAATTTCATATAATAAAATACAAAAGAATAAGTGAAGATGTGACATCATCAGCCCACCTAATGAATATTCATGACGACTGTTTTCACAAAATATTGCTAAACTTTAAAATTCAATAACTTTGTTATTTGTTATCCGATTTTGATGAAATTTTCGTCATTTTGCTCAGTGAATTTTACTTTATGTATTAAGATATAAATACTTTCAGCCCGGACCATCCCTTTAATTAAACATTCACGCTTGAATGAACATGTGGAATGTGATTAGCTCTTTTTTACGTTATTGGAAAAATGCAATTGCTAACTATGGATATCTGTGACAAACGTCCTTCCATAGTTCATTTGATTTGATTTTTTTTTAATCCCGATGTCCTTCTTGAAGCAAAACTTGTCCTAAATGGAAAAAGTATAGGTCGCTTATCTTCAGCAATTTGCTATGAAAAATAATGGGTCATTGTGTGAACGAAAAGCTGAATTATGAATAATACGAAGGGACTTCTATTGTAGTAAAACAGTCTATCTAAAATGGTTTGATGGGTGCTGCCCCAGGCAAGTTTCCCATAATTCAAGTAAGGTAAGATCAAAGAAGAATATCATTAAAAGTGATGAAGACGAAAAATAATATTTCAATTTATTGATAATGCCAATATTTCGCGAAATAATTTTACATTTACAATCTATGTGGTATTTCCAGGAAAACTTATTATCAACGGTAACACCGAGAAATTCAATGAATGTGACACTTTTTAAATTAGTGTCATTTAAAACAATGTCCATGGGAAGTGTATCAATGAAATTGCTAAATAGCATATATTTAGTTTTGAGTATAGATTAAAAGACAATTTGTTGGATCTTATCCATTGTGTGACTTTTAAAAGTTCATTATTAACAGTATTTACTAAGGTATATGGATTTTTATGGGAATAAAATATATTAGAATCGTTTGCAAAGAGTATGAACGAACGAACATCAGCAGATGATTTACAAAAGTCATTAATATAAATGATAAATAATAAAGGGCCTAACAAACTGCCTTGCGGGATTCCACAATTAATATATTGCGTGTTGGATGCATGACCATTGAAAGATACAAATTGACGTCTATCGGACAAGTAGCTTCTGAACCACTCCAAGGCCTCCCGCGCAACCCATAATGAGAAAGTTTATGTGATTAGATATTATGGTTAATGGTGTCGAAGGCCTTGGAGAAGTCCAGAGCAATGCCGACTAGATGTGAGCAATTATCAAAAGCGTGGGCCACTTTATCAACGAAATTCAATAATGCATGTTCTGTGTTATGTTTTTCTCTAAATCCAATCTGAAAGTTAGAAAAAGTATTGTGATATTAAAAAAATCAATTGTTTTGCTATAAACCACTTTTTTCTAAAATTTTGGACAAGGATGATAATAAAGAAACTGGGCGATAGTGACTGATACTTAACTTGTCACCCTTTTTGTACAATGGAATGACCGTGGCAATTTTCATGTGATCAGGGACTTGACCAGAGGTTAGAGAAAGGTTATAGATATATGTCAAAGGATCGACAATTTCAGATATTATACCTTTTAAAATGAAGTTATTGACATCATCATAACCAGGACTTTTTTTATCATTCAATTTAGATACAATATCAGTAATATCTTTTTTGACTACGGGAGTGAAAAATATTGAACTAGAATTTGGTGTACCTAGATAATCATGAAAATGTTTTGTTGAAGGGGGATGTCTCTAGCTAGGTTAATTCCTTGAGATGAAAAATAATCATTAAAAATATGAGCTATATTTTCAGGATCTCCAATAATATCACTGTTATAGACCTGATTTCAGTTATATCGGACTTATTATCGGATAAATTCATTGCTTGTTTATATATATATATATATATATGTAAATAAATAGATAAATATATTTATATATATATATATACAATGCAACAAATTTATTTGAAATTACTCAGTAAAATTGAGGCCAAAAATTGCCTTACTTTTTTCAAGTATTTTAATATAAGCTTATCAGTTTTAAGTAAAATTGCTTATTTTCTTTGCATCCATTTTACTCAAGTAAATTAAGTTACAACAAGTTAATTCAATTAAGTAAAACAATCACTGAAATATTTTTAAAAAATGGGGAAGTGAACTTTCGTGATTCGAAAGTCCGCTCCCCCATCGTCACTCTTTCAGTGGCATCATTTTCATTATCCAAATATTAGACTTCATGCATTGTCACTTACCTGTACATGATAGGTATACGCGACCGGTTCATCCTAAGAAATAAAACAGTGAGAATAACTTTAACATTTTCTGAAAACCTAAAATGAAATCTGAAATTTTCTGATAAGTGACTTTTAATGTTGCTCTTTCTTTGATAAAAAAAGAATTAAATATTTTGCAAACCATAATCCAAAACAATTTCAAATACAAATACATGTAGATATGACAGTTATTTAAAAATTTTAAGTTACTTACTCTTAATGAATATTCAAGTATTTGAATAAGGCGTTTATTGACAAATATAAGTACATTCAATATGATTTTATAAATAACAATAATCTTTGCCTAATTTTACTTAATCGAAGCAAGCTAACAATAAGTGCATTTTTGAAAATGTATATTGAACCCAAATAAATCAAGTAAATTAAAAGACAAGTTAAATTTACTGAAAAAAAATTGAGAAATAATTACAAATACTAAATTCTAATTATATACAATAAGTGTTAACTACCAATTCAGATTTTTTTAAGTACATATATATATATATATATATATATTTATATGTTCATAGTTATCTTGACATGTATTTTAAACTGCAGGGCGCCTTTGTAAAGCAGTTTTAAGAACTGAACAGGCCTACCCTGCAGTATAAAATAAATAAAACAAAATAAATAAATAAATAAATAAATAAATATGTATGTATGTATGTATATGGAAGTTTTCGCTCGTCCGTCCCTTTTTATCGGCCTTCATCAGGCCCACATTCAAAGAAACAAACAGAACCAAAAAAGCATATTAGGACATGATAACAAAAAATTCAAAAAATTTATTCTTTACACCACACTATATTTAAATTTGAGAAGTTATAAACAAAAAAAGTGCTCATAATGTCCCATTTTTAGAGCTGGATGTATACAATTTAAGCTTGCGCTTCGTGTTCATACGGTTCATACTATTTGTATAGGGAGACATGTATCCTGACCTGTTCATAAATTCCTACAAACAATCCTTAAATTTTTCCCTTTTTGAGTCATGCCTGTATGGAAATGTTTAAGCTTGCATGCAGCCCGGCATGCAGCTTGATTTTCGCCCTCATATATTATTTAGGCTAATGATATAGACCTAACTTCCTAGAGCTACCTAAAGTAAAGGAAAAATGTTATCAAATTTCATTAATCAGGACTACATTGTTCCACCCTCTACTTGCCCTTTACGTCCAGCTTTGGAATAAATGGCATTATTGATTGAACAGAAATAGTGTCACCAATTCTTAAACTTCCATATAAGGAAAATACATGACAGGCACCATTATCATACCGTCATTGGGTCAAAGTTAGAAACTTACCTATTATTATTATTTGCTCGGGTCATTTCGTCACGTCAATCAATTTGATATTTTGCTAGTAGTTTTATTATTTTGTTGTCAATAATTTTTTATTCTCTTTTTTTACCAAGAACAAATAAAATTTAAGTTAGAAATATTTTTTTTGAATGAAATTGGTAAATTACTAATCAAAATACATTTTTGTTGAAAAAATATATCTCCTGAGGTGAGAGAGAGCCTGAATCTCCGATTTCCAGACTATTGCAATTGCAAGATATGATCGCATACACAAAAACACTAACTGCATACGTTTTGTGTATTATTATGCCTTCGTTGTTCTGTGCCCATTACACTCTTCCAGCGGACAAATATCTCCCAGATCCAGGCCAATTAATTAGAAAAAACATCTTTTAGCTAAAGAGGAATATTGTGGTTCAGACTTCATGGAAAATGTATTCAGATGACGACTTTGAACAGCATAAAGCTTGAGTTCAGGACATTACACAGCCACAGGAGCAGACCTGAGTTTTCGGCTGGGCATTGCTGCACCGCGCACCTGCACTGCTGCAGTGCAATTTGGATCGGATTGGATTTGGAGTTTGACTGAGCATATGCAGCAATGTCATTAGAGAATGATTTGTTTTTGTCTGACGTGAATCCAATTTCCATGACCATGCCAATGATTAGGCCGAAACAGTGATCTAGATCTCAGCTCATCTCGGTCGAGAATACTAGGCCCTAACTTGTAGGCCTACTTGTTAACTTGTTAAATCATTTTTTTTTTGTGTGTGTGAGTGAAAAATCCCCCCCCCCAAAAAAAAAAACAAATTACAAAACAAGATCAGCCCATTTGGTAGTCTTGAATTTGAGCATCACTGAAATCTAGTGATTGATCTTGAGAAAGTGTTGCCTGTTTAATACTAGTGCAATTTCAACTTGTTAAAGAAAAGTAAGCATTCTATAAAAGTAAAGATGGAGGAGGATGAAGGATTCATGATGGGAGAGGAAGATGAGCTTGGTTATGACGATGATGATGCAGGATCCAGTGACTTTGGAGACCATTTTGAGATGGAGGAAGATGATGGTTCATACAGTAGAGATAGAGAAGATGTCGATGATTTCCAGTATCAAGTGTTAACTCCGGACGATATTGTGCAATTAATGGTTGATACAATACGTGAAGTCAACAATGTTGTGAAGGTAATTTTGGAAAAGGTTATACCGGTAACTTATAGCGAGTTGGCCTGAAAAGGCTGAATGTCTCTGTCTGTGATGTATAAACTCACCACCATTCTCATGATTGAATGTGTTCCTTGATATCTATTTGCTTGTTACTTGTCAGACGTACATGTACAGTACTACTTGGAATTATGGAACCTAATCCAGCAACCAAGTTCATCAAGAATTCATGGCATTTTTTATTGTTGGTGACATCTGGTTGGGAATAAAAACAAGCACAGCTCATCACGTTCAGTACATGGAAATTTAACCAATGACCTTGCCAGGGTCTTGATACTTGTCTAATTGATTCCAAGTTCATTTTACAATGTAGGCTTCATGAACATTTAGTTATGCTTGAAAGTTTCCAGAACCTTGACAGAAACGATTTTGTAAAAAGCCTTGCTCCTCCTGCACTTAAAGGAGAAATATATTGATTATGAATATGGCCTTATTATATATCAGTGGAAAGGTCATGATGTGGGGATTATCATTTGGTCATTCAAAAATAACGAAAGTAATACATAAGGTGGAAATCGCCAATTAAAAAGCGCTAAAATGCCTCTCCGAAATACGCCTCCCATCGGTCTCTGAATTGACTCGAATTTGATGACGTGTATGAGTGTACGAGAGACGTGATTGGCTCTCCCACGTCAAGCTCCACTTGCATGCAAAACCTGTTGCGAGGGTACCTTTTCTCCACACTGTCACTGAATACTTCGATCACGACATGAAAGAAAACCCAGAAGTTTATCTAGATTTTGGATTTTCAAATTGATGATTTTGAAGGTGAAGAGCAAATTGATGAAGTTTCTAGCTCTGGTGACGTGGATGGAGGTACATGTAAATTAGGGGAATTACGCCTATGATGAGTCGGACAATTCAACTTGCATGCCTAATCTAATTTTAATTTACCTCAACTTTTTGCTTCAAAAAAGATTTTATCGTAATTTAAAAATAGTACGAGGTGTTACTATATTTTTATATAGATAAATAATTCCCTGAGTTTCGTAATTTTGTCAAAATAATGAGGTAGAAATTATACCTAACAGAACGACTGACAATTTATCCCAGCCACGTGAAATTTGTCGTCGGTGCATATCGTCTGCTGTTTCAGACATTGAAATTAAAATTTGGCATCTTGCACCCTCTCTCGGTAATGTTTGTATTCTTACTTAAAGGGGAAGTTCACCCTGACAATAAGTTGGTTTGAATTTTAAACAAAAATTTGAGAAAAATATTGGTGAAAATTTGATCAAAGAATTTCGACGTTGTGATGGTACAGATGAGCAGCTCCTTTTAAATGCTGTGTGATATAAATTCCCCAAATTCCATTTCCTCAAAAATATGAGAGTGATTTTATTTGTTTGGTTGATATATCATCACACACATCATTTGATATCATGTCAATGTCAGGAGGAGATAATGTGAAATATGTACAGTGTAAAATAAAGGGGAAAATCTGAAAATTTGTGTACAACACAAATGGAGAGTTGTCCACAACATCAGGCATTTTGAAGCATGTTTGCCAATTTGAGGAATGATGATCCCCATAAAATGTAAAACAACTTTAAACAAGGATATTTAAACTTACATAATTTTGCTTTAATATTCTATAAGTTCCTATAACCGATTTTTATGAAACAAGTTTTAGATTGCTCTTCTCATTTTATTCTTTCTGCTCTGGATTCTCACCTTGTATTTTGGTTTCCTTTAAATAGTTACAGTAGTGGTAGGCATATCGGTAATGACAATCATACCTTTGTATGGAAAAAAGGTAGATTTGGCAACTTGGGGTTGAAAGCACTTGCGTGGCATGTCAAAAATTAGTCATAACTTGGAAGTTCAAGTGAACACTTAATGTCTTTGAATGCTGGTTCTATGCACTTCCCATTTAGGTCTAGTTTGTATGTCATTGCAGAGTGATTTCATAAAAAAATTGCAATTTTTTTCTAAATCTCATAATAGCATTGCATAATTTTTTTGGACTTGGTGTTTTTTTTTTTTTGATAACCATATAAAATAGTTTGATATTTTCCATGTTAACAATGGATATGATATGACCATGGTGGTGGTTAACTGGTTACCCAAAATAAGGATATGACCAAATAAGGAAGTGGTATTTATACCAGATTAGGACATGCACTGCACCCAAACAATGATTCATTCCATTCTTAGGCAGTGGAACAGTCAGGTAAACAGTAGTCTGTGTTGAGAGAACAATTACATGTACAGGTGTATATTCGTACCCTTTATCTGTCTTCTTATTCAGAGTGTTCATTATCAATAAAAGAAATCACACTTGAATTTAAAAGCCTGTTTGATGATAGTGTGGTTTCTGTTACATCTTGAAATTCAGAACATGCCACATTACTGGTATATACATGTATGCAATGCCATTTATTAAAAGGCAATTTACAAATGAAATATATTGTTGACAAATTAATGATTCAGCCAGAATCGTTGCATGGAGGATCTTGACATGAAGCAAGGCAATAGATTAGTCAGACAGATAAAATTGATAAATGAAGTATTAAAAGGGGGGATGACAACACATGTAAACTTTGCACATACCTGGTGGGTGTTTCATAAAGCTGTTCGTAAGTTAAGACCGACTTTAAGAACAACTGGTGAACATTTCTTACGCGCTAAGTAATCAGCAATGAACATATCATTTACCACAAGAAAGGATCACCAGTTGTTCTTAAAGTCACTCTTAACTTACGAACAGCTTTATGAAACGCCCCCAGGTGGGTGTTTTATGTAAGTCATGAGTGACTTTACAAACTATTACATACATGCACTACATGTATACACCAAAATTGTTGTTGATGTTGATTTAGTATAGTGCCTGAGAAAGGATTACCAGTCGTTCGTAAAGTCGTTCGTAAAGTCGCTCGTAACTTACGAGCAGCGTTATAAATTATGAAATGCTTACCTGGTGTTTAACATATTGCTAACACAGCTTGTGTGTGGCTATGTAGGATCAAAACTATTAATATACGAGATCAGCCGAAGACAAAACATAACTAAGTGGTTGAGGAGCAAAACTAAGATTTAACATTTGTAATTTGCTTTTAATCGAAAGGAAACTTGGGAGAGATTCTTTTAATGTTTCAAAGTAATCATGCTACATGTACATGAATGTTTTCAAGTAGGTTTTTTTTTAGTTCCTTTTCCTTTTTGATGTAATAACATTTAAATCATAAAAATAATTGGCAATGAAAATCTGCTTTAAATCTGTACATGTACTTCTTCAAACAGACCAATGATCTGTTAAATTAAAACCACATGTTTATCATTTCCCGTATATACATGTAGTAGTATCTAATTTTCAACCTTCAGCAAATGTATAGGTTTACTCATGAAGAGCAGCTGTAATGTGTCCCCTTCAAATCTCCCTAAAACCAACCCTTAGTTTCCTAGCATTCTTATTCACCTGCACATTTCCATTTTTTTTTCAGATTCCAGCTACTGTAACAAGGATACTACTGAACCACTTCAAATGGGACAAGGAGAAACTAATGGAGAGGCTTTATGGAGGGGACCCTGATGCAGTATTTACAGAAGCACACGTAATCAGTCCATATAGGAAAACACACGCTAAACAACCAAAGGTACATTGATCAAGTATGCAATAACATCTTTAGCCTAGCTCACACCTATGCGTTTTGGGCTTGCGTCAAACGCAACACAAAACGTCCACAACTGGACATCATAAAAATGCATACATGTACGAGCAAAGACGAGTGGTGATGAGCAAATGCGAGCAATGACATGCATGGACGAGCAAGGACGCACGAGTATGAGCATCAATGGGCAACAGCGAGCGGCTTGCGCTTGCAAGCATTAGTGCAATTTTAGTGCTCAATTTTATACCTTAGTAGCTTGCATCACCTCACTTTACTGCGTGCAACTTTGTACGAGCTCCGATGAGCTTGTAGGCAAAGGTGTGAATGCAACGGAATATTTTGTTGTGTAGAAAGCTTCTTTTTGCTGCATATTGCTGTTTTTGTCTCGCCTGCATTATTAGCAGAGCGAGACTGCGCTGCTTTTCCAACAGCGGCGATGGCGGCGTCGTCGTCAACATTGAAATCTTAACCAAGGTTAAGTTTTTTGAAAAGTCATCATAGCTTAGAAAGTATATGGACCTAGTTCATGAAACTTGGACATATGGGTAATCAAGTATTACTAAACATTCAGCTTGACTTTCAGGTCACATGACCAAGGTCAAAGGTAATTTAGGGTCAATGAACTTTGACCATGTTGGAGGATTTTTGAAAAGTCATCATAACTTAGAAAGTATATGGACCTAGTTCATGAAACATAGACATAAGGGTAATAGTGTATCACTAAAGATCCTGCCTGAGTTTCAGGTCACATTACCAAGGTCAAAGGTCACTTATGGTCAATGAACTTTGGCAATGTTGGGGGAATTTGTGGGATTGTCGTCATAACTTGAAAATAATTATGGATCTACTTCATGAAAGTAAAACATAAGAGCAATTACGTATCCCTGAACATCCTGTGCGAGTTTCAAGTCACATGAACAAGGTCAAATGTCATTTAGGGTCAATGAACTTTGATAATGTTGGGGGTATTTGTGGAATTAACTGTAAAAGTTTATGGATCTAGTTCTTGAAACTTGGACATAAGAGTAACCATGTATCCCTGAATATCCTATGCACGTTTCAGGTCACATGACAAAGGTCATTAAAGGTCAATAGTTCACAAGTAGCTCACAAAAAGGTTACACATACTACCCTCAAATATCAGAATTGCTCGCCTAAAAGTCACACGCATGCGCAGTCTGGCTTTAATTAACAGCAATTCACTGAGTTCGATTTGATGGTGAATTGAATGATGTGACAGTGTGTGAACTATTCGTAAATACTGTGTTAACATGTGCCTATGCGTAAACTGCCTCTATAGCTTAAATTTGTAATGAAGTTGTGCCGGAACAAATGAGACTCAAAGAGACTTGAGTATAAATGTATTAAGTATTTATCCATCTATCTATCAATCTTTCTATCTGAACAAAAAAGTTACTCTCCTTTAAAAAACCCACCTAACTCTTATTTTTTATAATCTTTTTCGATCCATCCATCGATCCATCCATTATGCTGCACTCAACCCAGGTGAGGTAAATGGGTACCTGGCATGAATTTATTCCTTGAAATGCCACCGTGCTGTAAAAGGCTGCGGTGTCTAATGCCAGGGTAATATATTCAATTGATCGCATAGGAACGCATAATTTGGCAGTGATATGTGCTATATAAGCATGTTGGTATTATTATTATTATAATTTATCTACACCTGTCTGTCACCACTTTCGATTTGCCAAAATTTTATTTTGTCTAAATGGTCTTTGCTGTTTTTCAATGCAGGTGAACACAAGGTCATCGGTTGCTGTAACAGAGTACTGTGAAATATGCTTCAGAACAGTTCTAGGATCAGTAAGTTCAACTTCAATATTCAGATCTATTATTATGTAATTGATTAGTATAGCGATCTATCCTCACGTGGGAAGACGTTCTGTTCAATCCATTGCACGAAGCCATTAGGCTGAGTGCAATGGGTTGAACACAGCCTCAACGAGAGTGGATAGGTGGCACAATGGACGAATGAAGAAATGCATCATTTGATTTATACAACAAATTTTCTAGATTTTGTTATTTCACAATAGAGAAGAAAAAAAAATAACAAAAGCAGACAGAATTAAGACATTTTTGTCGATATTTCATTTTCTCTGAAAATATTATTTTCCCCGTGTATGAAAGCAGTAAATTGTTTTTATTCTTTTGTGACCCACTTTAATGATTCATGAATCTGAGTGCGCACAGTCAACCTTGTTGATGCGCTTACTTTGACGTGCGCAAACACACACACATACAAAATGTACGTACACACATGTTGAGTGGTACACACTGAGGGAGAGAGCTCAACCGTGCAATAGAAAAATAAATAATGCACGGTCGCCGTGCAATGGAGAAATAAAATTTGCATGCAGCACAAAATGGATCAAATATTAAATGGCTTTCAACCAATCAAATTACAAGAATCTTTGTATGAGTTGTATAATTTAATTTCAATTTATAATATATTTCATTTGAAAATCACCTTGTAACAATTCATGAACATATATTTCATATTAGCAAATTGTACATATCCCATTGCAAATGTATGAAACATCTTTCACATTAAATAAATGTTTGATATCAAACAATTTAGGAAAAAGGGGAAGTTATACAAAAATGACTTTGTAAGATATATTTTATTTACTCAGTCAAGTGTAGTATAGTGTGGCCGCTGATTTGTACTGAAAATTGATTTAGGAAATTTAATAATGTCTTTGTAATATCAATAAGTGTAACAGGTGAATGTGACAGTGTATATATGATTAATACCCCTTTCTCATTTTTCATGTGGCCGATGTGGGTAACACCCAGCTGAGAATGACTTTTTATGATCTAGTGAGTGAGCTTCCTCTAGTTAGGCTCTTTTTCTGCTGTTATTACATTTTATAGCACTTGACAAAATCACAATTACCGTGTGGGTATGATGTATCGTTGTATGGGTATTACTTGTGGTAGAATACGTTGGTCCCACCCAAATGACCTGCGATGTTTCCATAACTTCCAGGGTATTCGTGTAGATTTTACCCTTGATCTCCCCATAATTTCACCAGTGACACTTTCAGAAGGGCCTTCTGAAAGTGTCACTGGTGAAATTATGAAAGTGTCACTGGTGAAATTATGGGGAGATCAAGGGTAAAATCTACACGAATACCCTGGAAGTTCTGGCAAAATTTATCCATGTTACATCCTTATAACTATTGCTCATTAAATAAGTGTGGATGAAGATTAGCCTTGTTGAACTCACTTCACTATTCACTTTTTTTCAGGTGCTTTCACACAAGCCTGATTACAAAAATACTTGGTAGTTTTCACATCTCAAAGCAAAGTGATTGTAAATATTCCCATTAGAAAACACAAAAAAAAATGTTTGTACTGTACATGTTCATGTACTTGCACAAGGATTTATACAAGTAAGGATTTTTCGCAAGAATTGTTAGTTTTGGCGAGAAGACTATGCATGCTTTGTGTGGAAATTCTTTGGGGGTGTCGTGGTCTTGTTGTTACGACTCTTGTCTTTCAATCAGAGGGACGTGGTTTTGAATCCCAGCCATGGCATGTTTTCCTTCATCAAGAAATTTACCCACATTGTACATTGTTCTGCACTCAACCTAGGGACAGTGATTTTCCGTTTAAAAAAATTGCCTTTTCCGTTTCAGAAAATCTCAAATTCCGTTTCAGCATGTCTGAAAACGGAAATTCCGTTTCCCCATAGACTTTGTGTACATGAAAAAGTGACAATTCCGTTTACATAGAAACCAATACGCAATGAGTAGCGCGATGTCAAAATGCTAGCGCTGGTCAAAATTTGCATCTACCAATGTACTAACATCGCTTTAAAATCCATTTTAATCGAAGAGATTCGAGCTAAAAAACTATTTAGAGAAACATAATCAACATTAATACATCCTCACCTTTTATATTATTAGCATTATTTTATGGTTACATGGGATTTTATTGCTGATTTGGGGACTTTTCGGACATCGTTTTGAGCAGTCTACAACTTCCGCCTATCCGCCATTTTGGATTTGTTGAATCACCGTGATCATTGTATTATGACCGAACGCAGAGGGCAGCAACACACGGCCGTATTCTGCCTAACTAATTTAGGTACGATCGAGTGATGGAGGGGCTCGAGTGTAGTTACGATGTGTTGATTGTCATGATTGTTGTTGCAAAGTGAGATCGTGTTTTTTCAGTTGATATTCGTATTTTGTTGAGGATTTGGGATTAATTTCTGTTGAACTTGATATTATGTGCATTTTGAGAAAAAACAAGTTTTCTGTGATTTTCCGTTTGAAAAGCCACTTTCCATTTCAAATGGCCGATTCCGTGAATTCCGTCCATTTTCCGCGATCGCGGAAAATCACTGTCCCTATCAACCCAGGTGAGGTGTATTGGTACCGGTACCTGGCAGGATTAATTCCTTGAATGCACCAAGCGCCTTTAGCAGCTGGAGCTACAGCCTGCGTAATACATAGTGCGCCATTTAATAGGCAACTAGATAATCGTTGTCTCATATTAAATGCGAGTATTGTTTCTGGCTCATCATGACTTGCATATTCGATCAGGTCGAGGCTGGCGTGAAACTGAAAGTGTGAAATCATTACCAGGTATTTTTAGGAGTGAGCAAGTTCGGATGATAGTGATGATCGGGCGGAGGTGAATTCATCTTATTCTGCTTCATTATTTCCCTGCATACCCACTTGACATGTACATGAAGATGGTGGTAATAAACCTGATTACAGTTATGATGATTCTAATGACAAAACACACCATGCCACATGATATGACAGGTTGTGTGGCACAGAGAGCTATATGCTTTTCACACTGCACTTTTTTTCCTTAACCCCGGGATATTGGTGGGGCTAAGGGAGGGTCTTAGCCCCACCAATTTCCTGGGGTTGTTTTCACACTACGTTTTAGCAAAGTTGGCTAGCACGGCAAATAGTATGGTACTATCTGGCCCTGCAGAAGAGCAGGGTTAGCCGGCTTATTGTGATGCTAGCACCACAGTTGCGGTGCTAAGAGATGCAGTGTGAAACGAAACAGGGCTATTAAAAGGGAAAGTGGGGCTAAGCATTAGCCAATCACAGAAGTGGAAATTGCACGTTAATCGCGCTCTGTATGGTAAAATCATCAATATTCATGAGCTGTGTGATAGTCCGGGGTTAAGGCTTTAACGCCGGCTAAGCAAATAGTATGGGGTTAAGAAAGACAGTGTGAATAAAAAAAAAGATAGTATGGGGTTAAGGATAGTCCGGGGTTAAGGATAGTATGGGGTTAAGGAAATGCAGTGTGAAAAGCATATTAATGACTGACATTGACAACACTTGGGTAATGTGTTTGCGTGCCTTGGGGAATGATATGCATCTACATGTACATGTATTCTAGTAGATAACATCATGAGTGGAAAGGGGTTGGGGACATACTTACATGTATGTACATGTATTACCCAGAGCTTACAGCATTACATTGTACATGTATTCTACATACAATACAAGCCTATTATACATTATCTTTACAGTGAACCTGTATCACTGATAAATACAATGATACATGTATGGGTGTAGCTCGTAGCAGGGGTAGGGGGGGGGGGGTTCGGAGTGTTCAATTGAACCCCTTAAAATTCCCCAAAGTAGGATAAAATAGGGGAGGAAAGGGAGAAGAGAAGGAATCAAATGCCCCTATTAAAAACCATGATTAACCTCCTGTACATTTTGTATGCAAGTATGCATCACTTTTCTGTACTAATCGTTAACTTGTCTTTGTTTTTTAAACACATTGTCTAGATTTGTAGATTTGTAGATTTGACTCCTGTAAACCTTACTGAAACAACTGAAGAGAACCAATCTATTTCACAAAATCTTTCAGTAAATAATGTTCCTTATATTATTATGAGTATTAAAGTGTACCAAAAATCTCATAAAAATTTGAAAGAAATATAGGATTTTCTTGGAAAAAACCCCGGGCAAGCATTTTCAGATTGAAAAGAAGGTACCCCCTACCTGCGCACCCATTCACTTTGCACACAATTCAAGGATTTCGATGAGAAAGGCTGCATTTTGAGGCTGTCACATGAAATGCCCAAAATTCATTATTTTTCCACCATTTTTAGTCAGATTTTTTAATGAATATCTGTGTATATGTTGCATGTGTAAAGTCTGTGTTCGTTGCGTATATCTTCTTTTACTAGAATCGCGCCCTGGGGGGGGGCCACTTATATTGACGAGTGGATACCATGCGCGACCAAAAAAACACGTAAAAAGGATGTCTTTTTCAAGATAGGGCACGTTACGTACGTAAAGTAATAAGGGTGTCAAAAACAATAAAATAATGAAAAAAGGGTATCTATTTCGCTAGGAAAGCTACGTGTTTAGGGTCAAATTTGCGACTTATAAAAAATCAAGACTAAAATGTCTTATAAAGGATGTACTTTTTGCCCCAGGATCGAGTCAACACTATACGTGTTTAAATATGATTTGCGCGAGTTGGGCTGTACAAAACCCAATGATGTAGGTAAAGGTAAAACCGACGACCAACGTCTGTGACATAACATTGAAATATCGCTGTACTTTTTTAGGGGTTCAATTCAGGGAATACTTGCCAATAGTATCGTTTTGTTTCCAATACTTGTTAAGGGTGGGGTTTCACACGCCAATACTTGTTAAGGGGTGCATTTTCAGAATATGGAAAATACGTGTTTAGGGTGCTTTTTGAGATCTCATGGTTGCGCATGGTATCCACTCGCGAATGGAAGTGGCCCCCCCGGGAATCGCGCAGATATGCGTGTGCGCAGACAAGGTGAAGGGGGACTGCGCAGACTTGGCAACTTGCCATACATGCATGTAAAGCTTGGTGCTTGAACAGAGTTGGTTCATAGTTCAGCCGACCTCCATGTATTGGTCGAGGTTGTCTAAAAAGTGACTTGTGCATATACCGGTACATGTATGTGAAATGAATTCAATATGAATATGCAGGTCTGTAGGATTTACATTTTGAGAAAGGAATTAGAATAATGTTGTTTTGTTATTAATTTTTTCATAAATATAATGACTGCAGCTTAACAAATAATAATAATAATAATCAGTTCTTGTATAGTGCATAACACATTATGAATAACGTCTCTATGCGCTTCCAAAGGACTTGGATATTTTTACCCTGGCTGTAGAGTCTCAAGCAGCCTTCAAGCGCTCAGTGCATTTCAAGGATTGAATTCCTGCCAGGTACCCATTCACCTCACCTGGGTTGAGTGCAGCACAGTGTGGATAGATTTCTTCTTCCACAAAGTGGATAGATTGGGGTTGGGATGGCGTCTTAAACAAAAGCTTTAGTATTCCCAGTTTTGCCAAGATGATGAAATGTGAGGGTTGGTGATGAAAAGGCACAATACAAATTCCTGGTGAACATGCTGAGCACTCAGAATTTGTCAGCTGCTTACATATGTATGTAAAAGGCAAATTGTTGTAAAAAAAATAGAAGTGTGTACTTGGGAATTGAGTTTGACAAGGGGCCCCGTCTTACAAAGAGTTGCGATTGATCTGATCAATTGCAAACCAGCAACGTCAACATCTAAAATACATGTTTGTTCAAAATATTTTCTAGAAATGACGTATATATTCATACATTCACTGTTTTCTTGACAATTCAGTATGCTTCTCTGACAATGAGCAAATTTCCAAAAGCAAAAATATGAGATAGATTTCCATATTGATCGCATCAATCATAACTCTTTTTTAGTTGGGGGCTCTGATTTGATAATGATTTGTCTCAGGCTTTTTGATGATCTAATTTAGACCAAATTTCCAAAATGATTGGTTTAGGTCTATTTGTTGACATTCTAGCCAAAGGCTATTCATCCTCCACATGTTCAGGTACATTGACTTGGGCATTTATTTGGTGACTCACTTGCATTGCTTGAGGAAATATGTCCTTTACAAAGGGCTAATTATATAGCTTCAAATTTTCAAGTGCATCTTATACCTCGGTCACATTTGCTCTACGGTGGCCGTTTTATTAATTATCATTCATACCACCTACAATGTATATCTAGCTCTGGTAGAAAAATGTTAAAAGGGCTGTTTTCGACTTGCCGTACGGCCGCCGTAGAGCAAATGTGACCGCGGTATTAATACGCATTAAGGTTGCACAGTTGATAATGATATCTACATGTACTAGTACTTGATTATTTTTAGAGAGAGAAAACAAAATCCTCAGTACTTGTATGAGTAAAGTATTTAAGTATTTATTGTCCATAAATGGAAATTCCTCTTGTATGCAATAATAAGAAAGACAACAGATTATATAAATCTATACCCATGTAACATGAAAAATGCAATCTACAATTGGAACATGACAATAAAAATAATATTACTTACATAATAATTCATAGCAGTGTTTTAAAATAACATGAAAGGCATTTAGATGATTTTATTGAAATTATCTGAACTTTGGGAAATATTAAGGAAAGACAATTATTAGACAATTATAAGATCAGTCATTCAAAAGTATCTCACAAAATAAATAATGGCCTTTTCTCTGTACAAGCATGTATCTTCATCAATTCGATTGAACAGAGCTGCCTTGTTGTGTCATTTTTTATGTGTGGGCTTTACCAATTGGGCAATAAATGTGTATTGTAACATCATGCATCAGATAGGCTTACTGGGTGATTTTGCTCATGTTTCAAATTCATGTACATGTCCCGGGGGGGGGGGGGGGGGGGCACTTATATTGACGAGTGGATACCATGAGCGACCAAAAAAACACGTAAAAAGGATGTCTTTTTCAAGATCGGGCACGTTACGTACGTAACGTAATAAGGGTGTCAAAACACTAAAATAATGAATAAATACCCTTTTTACACACGCTAAAATTTCCTTAACCCCGTACTATAGGTGGGGCTAAATTGCCATTTAGCCCCACCTATAGTACGGGGTTAAGCTTAGCCCACTTTCTTTTTACACATCATTTTTGCAAAGTGGGCTAACCCCACCTTTAGTACGGGATTATTTGGCCCTGCAAAAAAGCAGGGTTATCCCAGCAATTGCGGTGCTAAGAGCGATAGTACGGGGTTAAGATCGCTAGTGTAAAACGAAAGAGGGCTAAGCTTAACCCCGTATTATAGGTGGGGCCAAATGGCAATTTGGCCCCACCTATAGTACGGGGTTAAGGAAATTGTAGCGTGTGTAAAATGGTACGAGTGAAGTACTTGTACTACGAATGATCGACAAAAACCACTAGTCCGGGGTTAGCGAGTTTCGTGTGTGAAAAGCAAGCATTCCTTATCCGGGGTTAGCAATAACAATTTGGCATGTGTAAAAAGGATAAAAAATAGTACGGGGTTAAGGATAGTACGGGGTTAGCGATAGTCCGGGGTTAAGAAAATCCTGTGTAAAAAGGGTAAAAGAGTATCTATTTTCGCTAAGAAAGCTACGTGTTTAGGGTCAAATTTGCGAGGGTATGAAAAAAATAAGACTAAAATGTTTTATAAAGGATGTACTTTTTGCCCCAACAGTCAACACTACGTGTTTAGAGTACGTTTTGCGCGAGGTGTGGGAGGTGGGGCCGTTAAACCCAATGATGTAGGTAAAGGTAAAACCGACGACCGACGTCCGTGACATAATTAAAATATCGCTGTACTTGTTTAGGGGTTCAATTCAGGGAATACTTGCCAAGAGTATCGTTTTGTTTCCAATACTTGATAAGGGTAGGGTTTCACACGCCACTACTTGTTAAGGGTTGCATTTTCAGGATATGGAAAATACGTGTTTAGGGTGCTGTTCGAGACCCCATGGTCGCGCATGGTATCCACTCGTCAATTGAAGTGCCCCCCCCCCCCCCCCGGTACATGTATCAAGGAATTGTGAAAATTAAATTCTTTAGTTTTCACACACTGGCCACCTGTGTGCCAAGTGAGCCAAATGTGAAATTGAAATTGAAATTCCATGAAGGCATACATATTTAGATTGAAATTAACTAAATGTTATCTGAAAAGATACCGTAGTGAGTGTGTCTTAAAGATAAATTCCAGTTTTGGTAACGATCTAAAAATGACTTTTTACAGAATCTAATATAAAGACCACCCAAGTGTCTGTTTGTATGAATAAAAAATATGTGCCAAAGGATTCTGGAAGAAATTGTGTAATTGCTGAGAAATAAGCAAAATAAGCGCGGATTCGGTCACTTCCGTCGGGTCTTTATTTTAGCAATAATAATACACTGTCCCACGTGTGCCTATCTGTGTTGGTGATCTTCAGTGTGAACATTTTTCAGCGTAGATTTCAAGATTTCACAAAGTTCAGTTTATGTAACTGTACCAGATCTAGATCCTCGATGATATACTGACAATTAAGCCTTGTTTTAGAGACTTTCTCATGAAATCAGTGTTTACTGCAAATACTGGAATTTCTCTTTAAAGCCAAATTTTGGCCATAAACTACTGTAATTACAGTGACTGTGATGTTGGAACTTCCTTGCATTTGCAGGAAATTGTTAGCATCTTTAATAATTGTCATAGCCTAGCAGTCTGACAAAAAGATTTACGATCCCATGGAAGTATGGTTATGAGGTTAATGTACTATTAATGAATATTAATGGCAAATGTTTGTACACTGTATTCCTTTTTGTAAGTGTACAGTGCACATGCAAGGGGAGAGGGTTAAGGTATTGAATTAATAAAAATACACGTGGAACATCAAAAAATTGTACATTATTTATTACTTCTTAAATGCACTACATGTAGCCTACAGGTGGGACAGGGGGGGGGGGGGGGCTTGTGCAGTGCACATGCAAGGGGAGAGGGTTATTGAATTAATAAGTAATACATGTGGAATATTAAAAAATATTGTACATTACTTATTACTTCTTCAAGGCACTTACAAAATTAGCCTACAGGTTGGACAAGGGGGGGGGGGGGGCATATACAGTGCACATGGAAGGGGAGAGGGTTATGATATTGAGTTAGTAAGGAAGAATACATGTGAATATTAAAAATTGTACATTACTTATTACTTCTTCAAGGCACTTACAAAATTAGTCTACAGGTGTGACAAGTGGGAGGGGGGCATGCATACCCTCTTTCAGGGGCACAGTAGGAAACGGGGGGGGGGGGGCAATTTAAGGATTTGCTGGAGGCACGTTTTTTACCTAGTGTATTACACCATTGACCTTTTGTACACTGTACTAAGGGAAGTAATAATCTTGTTGGGGGGGGGGGGCTACTTAGTATAAATGTACATGTATGATATGTACAATGTATGTGGCGCGGTCCGTTCCAGAGCATCACCAATTTAGAAAGCCATTGGAATTCCTATTTTTCCCCATTCCAGAGACCCTCAAATTTTTTCTGGACAGTGCACTACCATAGCCGTTACCATGCTACGTGAGTTCCGGAGACCCCATAATTTGATGTGGTCAGTTCCAGAGCATAGCAATATTTTTGATCCAAGAGCTGTTCTGGAGACCCCCATTTTAAGACCAAGACTAGTTCCAGAGCCCCCGACCCCAGAGTTTGGTGTGGCACATAGTTATTATGATATAATTCGATTAGGTAATAATTACACCATTAATTACACCCTTAAATTTATCAAAAATTGATTTAAAAATGCTTTTGTGGTTTTTTTTGACAGTCAATGACAGGCATCGAGTGCAACCATAAATTCTGTGCAGACTGCTGGACGGAGTATCTTACAACCAAGATCATGGAGGAAGGCATGGGTCAAGTAAGTCAAAACCACAATTTGTAATATTTTTTTGTCTCGCCTGCATATAACAGAGTGCAGACTATAGGTGCCGCTTTTCTGACGGCGGTGGCGTCAATATTGAAATCTTAACCAAACTAATGTTCTTGAAATGTGATTATATCTACATGTATGTAATATATGGACCTATTTCATGAAACTTTGAAATAAGGTTAATCAATCATCACTTCAGGATCATTTTGACTAAGTTTCAGGTCACATGATCAAGGTCAAAGGTCATTTTATATAAATAGTCATTGAACATTGACCATGTTGCGGTATTATGTTGAAATCTTAGCCAAGGTTAAATTTTTGAAATGTCATCATGGATCTATTGTATGAAACTTTAGAAGTATATGGGTAATGAAGTATCACTTAATATCTTGCATGTGCAGTGTACATGTATTTCTGGTCACATGATCAAGGTCAAATGTCATTTGAAACCAATGAACTTAGTATTTTATTATGAAGTGGTATGTTAATGTTATTTTGGAAAATTTATTCATCTGAGTCATTTTCATTGTCAGCACTGCTGCTATATTGAATCTTGTTTATGCAGGCAAGACTGCCAGAGGCATTCCACTTCTTTCATTATTATGTTTTTTTTTAAATTCTCCACCCCCCCCCCCCCCCCCCATGGAAACCTTGTTTAGATTTATGAAGCCCTTTAGATATTTTGTTTTCCTTGAAAGACAATTTCCCTCAAGTGATGACTGGATACATGTATGTTTTCCTTTCTAAATTTTCAGACTATAGCTTGTGCAGCCCATGGATGTGATATCCTTGTAGATGACATAACAGTTATGTAAGTATCACATGATTCGCATACTTTAATAGAGAAACATTCAGGTACATAAATACAGAATGAAAGATAATACATTATGTACCAGTTTTACCAGTATGCCCGTTCATTTAAAGGATACATTTGTTTGTTTTTTCTTTTGACAAGTGTTGCTCATTTTTGCTTGAGGGCAATTTCATAAAATATATGTACGTCTGATCCCCTATATACAGGACCTTCATGAAATTTTCTGTCTGTGATTTCTTGTTCTATTGACAGTCTGTAATGTTATCAAAGGACCATGACTTGGTCAGGTTATGAAATGAAGTTAGACTCGAGAAAAATGTAGGTCGGACGTACAAAAAGGTTGATCATTTATTA
This sequence comes from Lytechinus pictus, assembly GCF_037042905.1. Lineage (NCBI taxonomy): Eukaryota > Metazoa > Echinodermata > Echinoidea > Temnopleuroida > Toxopneustidae > Lytechinus > Lytechinus pictus. The sequence continues at coordinate 9,702,328 of NC_087249.1, forward strand.
TTGGCAGATCAGTGTGAAGCACTGGAGTAGCTGATGCCAACGCAGTTGATGATCATACTGATGTATAACTGCATGTGCAGATGTACATCTTTATCTATGTACTATGCCTATACCTTTATAGTCACCCAGCGTTTTTGATCAAAATGTATATCCATTTAAATGTGTAATCCATGGAGTGTCTGTGTTGGAGAGTACTATTTGACAGTGACATGGAGCTGCATGTACGATTGAATGCTGAACATTTTCAATGTACATTTAGGCCTGCATTGCTCATATTCAGATGAACCATGTGGGAACATTTAAAACTACAGTGTATAAATAAATGATTGGATGATTATTACTCTATAAATCATACATGTAAATACATAGTTTTCCTTAAAAAAAAAAAAAAATAGCCAATTCATAAAAAAATTTACTTGAAATGTGTATTTTTTATTCAAATTTTGTAGCCTTTTTGCCAGTGAGCGCCATTGATATGATAAGAGATAGATTATGACTCAGATTAAGTCTAAAGTACAGCTTTATGAATCAAACTGCAAACATTTAGATTAAATTTACTGTTATTCTTGCGTGTATACCATGTGGATCATGTTGCTTTAATCATTATTACATACAGTGGGAAACTTGGGTCGGGATGAGGATGATGTCCCTCAAAAATCAAAATGGCAAGGTATCCTGGGACTACCCCCCCCCCAAAAAAAAGAGCAAAATTGAACAAAGAAAGAAAAAAGTGGAGGTGTGATTTTATTGCTAACATTGGTGTGAATAATTGGAAGGGATACAGTTTTAAATCATGCCCTTGTTTTTGTATTTTCTCTGATTCTCCTTTGTAAATTTGAACTTAAAGGATTAGATGTCCTGTGGCTGATGGATTAGTATTTTAAGGCTTGACCTTTGGACTCCATATTGTACATTGCAGTATTTGTCGTAATCAATTACACAAAGATCTATACCACATGTACACTGTAATTCTTTGTCATAATGATAATGAATCCCTTTAAATCCACATTATGAATAAATTATTAGATTTTTCAAAACCACTCCTCTTGAAATGAATGAATACTAGTTTCTGAAAACTGAAACCAATGGTAATTTGAAAACTCTTTCTCTTTCCTTTTTTTGTGCTCTCCCATTTCCATTTCCAGTACTGTAATACTTTTCTTCTTTATTTTGTTTAATTTGTTTAAAAAGAGTGCAGAGTAAAAAGAAGTTGAATGATATCAGATGTAAGAAATATAATGCGATTTAAAGGTAAAAGACAGTAGTTAAAGCAAACTATAATTTCATGAGAAAGTCTTTAAAATCCAGGTTAATTGCCATAATATTATCATAGATCTAGTTCTGGTACATTGAAATAAACTTATTTTGTGAAATCTTGAAATTTTAGCTGAAAACCGATAATTCTGATGATCACGAACACAAAAAAAGCATATATGGGACAGTGTATTAATATTGCTTGGAAAAATACCTGACATTTGATGGAATTCCATGCTTATTTTGCTAATTTCTCAGCAATTACGCATTTTCTTCCAGAGCCACTTGGCGCATATTTTTATTCATACATACAGACACTTGGATGGTAATTTTTATGGATTCTGTTTGAACTCATTTTGAGATCGTTACCAAAACTGGTATTTATCTTTAAGCCAAATTTTTATACTAGTACATGCACACTGTGTATTTGAATATTGAATACATTATTGTATACACATATTTCTTGAATATTTATTTTCCCTTTTCTTCTACTGTAGGAAATTAGTGAAAGAGGCCAAAGTGAAACTGAAGTATCAGCACCTAATTTCCAATAGTTTTGTGGAATGCAATCGTCTAATGAGATGGTGCCCTGCCCCCGACTGCCCCAACGCATTTAAAGCTAACCACATAGAACCCCACCCTGTTACCTGTATTTGCTCACATACATGCTGGTAAGTTATAGATGTAGATGGATAGATTGATTGATGAAAGGATGGATGGATGGAGGGAGGGATAGATTGATGGATGGATAGATGGTTAGATGAATTGATGGATAGATGGATGGATGGATGGATTATTGATGGATGGATCATGAATGAATGATTAAATGATTACCTTGAGGGAAAAAATAATCAAATGATTTATTTCAACATTCACGATAATTGTATTGGTCCATGAATGCTGGCATACTTACAAAGTAATTCAATTTCCAATTGCTTTCAAATACATACATACACAAATGATGGAAAATACAATGTCATTCAATTAGTTAAGTACAGTGTATTAAAGCTGTCATTGACTGTTCCATGTAATATTTACCCCGCTTAGCCTATTGGGACTTTACTTTTAGTTCTTGTTCATACATGAAAGAAAAATAAGTCACTACTATTCATGGTGTGATTTTAGGACGAATGGTTGTACAACAGGTGAAAAATCACAAAAAGGTGATTGAATATTACTAGTGTTTTAAAGTTTTAAGTATCAGTTTAAAGGAAAACTGGGGTTTTGATTGTTTTCTTTCCTGATATTCTCTTTTAGCAAGCATTTCTTTCTTACCCTTTTATTTTGGTTCCATGACATTTGCTCTGGCAACAATGGCTTCGCTCTAAATTCCACACACTTAATTGAATGACCAACTTAACCCTGGGTTTAAAACCTAAACCTAACATAAATCCTATTGCAAACATAATCCTAACCCTATATCTTAGACAAAATTAAAGCCAGAGCAATTGTCGCAGGAGCAAAATTGTGTCTTTATTTCATTTCAATGTATGCTTCTTTTAATTTTCTTTAAATTTAAGAAGAAAGATCATCATTTCTTGTTTTTTTACTTTTATTTTTCTAGCTTTGTCTGTGGTGAAAATTGGCATGATCCTGTCAAGTGTTCAGTAAGTAATAAAGAATAAGCCAATTTTTGGCAGTATAGATTAAAAAAAAAATGTAGATTTCAATTATTTTTATTGCTACTCCCAACGATCATTACAACATTAAATTGTTTTCTACCATGTAATTTTTTCCTTCAGTCTACAAATCCATTGTAAATGTTTTGTGGTGTGTCACTGAATTATTGCCATTTATTCCCCCACTCTGCAACGACGAAGAGCAAAGCTTATGTGCTTGAAACATCAAGAATATGTTTCTATCTCTCTTGCTCTCTTTCTTTGTCATTCTTTCAACCCTTAGTCTGTTAAAAGTTGTACTTAGTCTTAAGATGTAGTTATTTCATATTATTATGTAATTGAATGGTGAAAATAATGTGTAATCAAATTTGTAACATTACAATTGTAAACTTCATGTAATTCAGCCTTTGGGCTGCGATGTGTTGTTTTTGCCAATAAATACCATTTTACTACTACTACTACTACAAGAATAACAGTTCTTTTAAGAAGTATCATCAAAAAGATGACCAACAGTCCTTTGAAGGACTACCTTACATGGTGTTACTGCAAACCTTGCTATCCACTCAGTACCGCCATGCAAACCTTCAAAGCTCACAGTATGTTTGTGTATATTATGTCATTTAACAGTAATCCCAGTAGCTACATCTATTCTTAAAGATACTATTCTTTTTGATACGCGGTTTTGTGCTAACCTTTCTTTTGTTATTTCCCATTGTTCACATTCTTGTTTTCATCTTTATTATACACAGTGGCTCAAGAAGTGGATCAAAAAATGTGATGATGACAGCGAGACTTCCAACTGGATTGCAGCTAACACCAAAGAATGTCCCAAGTGTCATGTGACCATAGAGAAGGACGGTGGTTGCAATCACATGGTTTGTCGCAACCAGAACTGCAAGGTAAGGTCCATTTATTTCCTGTGATAAATAACATTGTCTGGTATTCTTCTTATGAGTCATAGCATTGATTAAATTAATCCCCAAAACAGGGGAGGGGGTGCTGGTTCAGGCCCCTTGACATTTTTGTGATGAGGAGAATTTTTTTTCTACTATGACTTCATGACCTTTATGACATTTTGCGCATATTTTGATAATTTTTGTTATTACATTTGCATACAGCATTAACAGAATTATTCAATATAAAATTCTTCTTTGACTTCATGAGCTCTCTGCATCCATGTATATACACCAGTTCCATTGCTACCATTTCTCTGGGGGTAATCAAAGAAAAGGGGAATCGTATCTGTGCATCAAAGTCTCCTTTCCGCTCTCCCAAACACCCTGACGGCAGGCATGCAGGAGAGTCCTCGGACCAGAAAAAGATGCCTGCTCTCTACACGGTGTTGTATTGCTAGCATGTTAATCATAGCTATGACGTGATGCAGGAATCGCTGAATAGAGTCACTTGTGAATACCGAAACTGAAATCTAAAGTATTTATCCATCAAGTGTTTTAAGGTGCCAGCCACACGGTTAGACCTTCTCCCCATTTCTTGTTCGCCCCACGAGTAGAAATTGACATCTTCTTCGTCCTGTGTTCCAAGGGCATCTGTGATACCTATAACGCGATGCAGGAATCACTTTTTATACTAAAATCTAAAGACAAGTGTCTATCCATAAAGTGTTTGAGGGCACTGGCCATTCGATAACCCCTCTGCCCATTTCTTGTTTGCCCCATGAGCATAATTGGATATCTTTAACGGCCTGTGTTCCAGGGATATCTGTTATACCTAAGATGAAATGCAAAGTGTTTGAGGGCACTGGCCACTTGGATAGCCGCTCTCCCCATTTCTTGTTCGTCCCAAGAGTAGAAATGGATATCTTCTTCGGCCTATGTTCCAGGGATATCTGTTATACCTCAGATGTGATTCAGGAATTGCTGAATATGGTCACTTTCTTTATACCACGATCCATAAATAAATTCCTATCCAGAAAGGTATTTGAGGGCACTGGCCACTCTTATCCCCTGTCCCATCTTGTTTATCCCAAAAGTAGAAATAGAGTGGGCTTGTGTCCCAATGAGTTCTTTCTTGTTCAGGTTCATGTTCCGCAATTCCTAGAACATCAGGGAATAATTTTCCTGTTGCTCCACATTTTTTATGACTGCTAAACAAAATTTCCTTTGTGTAGCAATTTTTATCATAGGACTTTACAGGACATAGTATAAAGATCTTTCTCTTACAACCAGGCCCCCATCTTACAAAGAGTTACGATTGATCCAATCAATCGTAACTCTATGGAAATCCATCAGTGTCATAATTTTTTCTACAGGAAATTTGCACAATGTCCTTTGTAAACAGAGAGAAGCACAGTGAATTTTCAAGACAACGATGAATGCATGAATATAAATCATAGCTAGAAAATATTTTGAACAAACATGCATAAGAGATGTCGACATTGCTGGCCATCCATAGTTGCGATCGATCGGATCAATCGCAACTCTTTGTAAGACAGGCACAGAAATGCTTGATCAAATTTGAGAAGTAGAATTATTCTGTGAGCATAAAGCCAAAGTTGTCTCGCATAGTATGCTCCACTGACAGGAGAAAGTCTGATTACTGGATAAAATGGAAAGACAGGATTAGCGTTGAATCATCTGGTTTTGCTGCAGTTCATAAAACTTCCTTGGTCTGCACAATGGACAGGTAGCTCTGTGATTGAAAAAAATTATTTTCATCATCTCTCTCTGATGTAACCATTAGTCCAAACGAATATTCATTGGTCATTTGATTGACAAAGCAAATGTTGAACTCTCCAACAGAGATGATGTAGTATTAGTGGTATATTTAAGGGCCTCGGTCATTGTTTTGTTTCTTGAACATATCCCACATTTTCCTAATGCTGAGAGAGCTTGGCAGACACCGCTTGTTTGGAGTTTTGGCACATTCATAAATGAAAGGCACAGCATCTGAAAAAGTCAATACAAGCCCAAATGCATTTTTTTTTTTGTGAATCCTTCATTTGCTCTTTGAAATATTCCTTTCAGGTTTCGATTGTCGTTGTTTCTCCATGAGCATCTAATCAATGTCCATTTTTTCCTTCCACAAAGCAGTACTGACTCTCACACCATGATAAAACTCCCTTCTTCCACTTCTTTCAAGTTCTATTAAATGTTGTAAGTTATAATTGTTATCGATGAAAAAAAGATGAAAAATGTAATTTGATTTGATGTTATCAGAGCTGCCAAATAGTACGATTTTGTCGTATTCCGTACGATTTTTCACTTGAAATACGACACTAGGATTTTTATAGATAAAATACGATTTTTTGAAAATATAGCTATGGCAAGGCTCGACATTACAGAAATACACCTCGGGCAATCATTAATGAAAAATGTTAAGTTTTGGTGGCCCGAATCGGGCAACCAATAATTTTCAAAGTAGCGCAATTTTTCCTCCGATTTTTCACGCATTTATCAACTTTATACAGTTCAAATTGCAACCAAATCATCATGCGCCCTTTTTGTTGATCTACACACAAATACACACACACATGACAGTACATAGCCTTACCGCTATAGCATACAGTAGCTATTATCCTGCCGGCCGGCTGGCGTGAGCTTTGCATGAAACCACAGCAGCTACATGTAGCTATATCTGTGCGCTAGCAGCCTATTCAGATTCGGGGAGCTACGATACGAAATGTTGCTGCTAAGAAATCTTCCACAGAACTTTGAAAATCTATGTCAAAGTCACATTTTACACCAATGACATGCCCTTCTACAGTCCAGATTACTCAAATCTGGTGTAAACTGATTATCTGCAAGCATTAAAAACAGGAATTATGACCTCTCTTTTGACTCAAAAAGACCGATTTCCAAATGTGTTAATACACATAAAAACACAGGTGAGTACATCACAGTCCCACATGTGCATTTGTATGTATGTTGATACTTGGTTTCTTTCGAAGCTGCGTCTTTTCTAGCAAAAAATAAGCAGACAGTTTCTTTCTTTTTTGTTTATAAATGACTTCTTAAATCACTCTTCATAAAGAAAATACTTTGGGAAGGCATTTCATTGATATGAAATGTGAATTTTTCAAACATTTTGGCAAACAAAGTAAAGGACTTTTCTCACACCTTTTTTCCAGATATAGCCTAACTTTTACAGTTTTCTTATTTTTTTTTTTTTTTTTTGACAGTGGTTAAACCATATACCCCTTCCCATTGAATATGCCTGATTAAAGAATATGTTTCTACTAAAAAAATAATAATACAAACGAAATTAAGGTTATAAAAATAGAAATGCGTCATCCCCAAAAGGTGAGTGAAAATTATTTGCTCAATTGGCTTAAACTGTTGCTACGTACAGCTGTTAAAAAATATTTGTAATGGCTTCTCATTTTTTCCCCCTTCACCATTTTTATTTATTTGTTTTATTAATTTTTTTTAAATTGTCTTTTGTTTCTTTTTTTTCTTTAATTTTTCTTTTTTACTTTTTTACTTTTTTTCCTGTTCTGTTTTGGTGGGGCCACCAAACTTTAATATTGGGCCACCAACAAAAATAATTTGAAGGTTTTGGTGGCCCGAACGGGCCACCACCAAAACCACCAAACGGGCCACCACCAAAAAAGTTAATGTGGAACCTTGCCTGTCGGATGTAAAAATTACAGTGAGCACAACAAAATAATGAGATGTATAGTAGGAAAGTACACGACGGGTATGAATAGGATTTTTTGCCTAAAAATAGGATTTTTGGGGTGAAATAATAGGATTTTTGGTCAAGTGTGGTTGGCAGCTCTGTGTTATAGGGAGAGCGTGATTCGGCATCAAATCAGTGTCACTTTCTGAAGTGACCATTGCTCAAAGCAAACATACATCGGTTCTTGGGTTACCAAAGCTTATGGTGAACTCTCCCACAAAGATGTTGTAGTATGTGTTTCCAGGTCTGGTCATTGTTTTATTTGTTGAACATGTCCCACATTTGTCTGATGGCAAGAGAGCTTGGCAGATCTCGCCTGTTTGGGGTTTTGACACATCCAAAAATGAGAGGCACAGCATCTGAAAGGCTTGATTTGAGCCTAAATGTGATCTTTTTGTGAATCCATCGTTTCCTTTTGATCCCCTTCTTCTTTCGGAGCTTGGATTGTGATTATCTTCCCACAAGTTTTCCTGTCAAGCTCAAAAGTTGTTTCTTTCCATGAGCAAAGATACAATGTAGGCTGCTGAAGAAGGCTGAACAAAATGCACACTCGCTGCATTGCATAGTAACCTGTTGTAGACAAATAAGAAATGGGATGGCAAATTAGATTTTAATCACATATGAAAAATAAACTAGTCTTTGTACATGTTCAATAAAACACTGAAGAGTACTGAAGAGTAATATCAGACTGAGTGTTTAGTTGTAGTGTTGTGTTCATAATGATTGAAAAATGTCTACACTTGAATATAAAGTTAGTGTTGTCAATTACTAGACATTGCAATACATTCTTGAAATATTCATGTAATTGCTTGAATTTAGGAAACATACCTTCAGGGCTTGAATTAATCCAAGGCCATGGAATCTGGGACCCGTTTTAAAACTTGTAATAATAACTTTGACCTGGGCTATTTTTTGTGCCCCGCCTCCTTTTTTAAATTTTTTTTCTCTTGCACTTTCATAAAGAAATATGCTCTCATTCATCAAGATGTTGGGTCGTGGAAAAGGAGGAAAGGGTTGTGCCAAGCACCATCGCAAGGTTCTACGAGACAACATCCAGGGTATTACGAAGCTATAAGTGGCCTTGCCATAAAGAATATTGCAATTAAAGGTCTGCACCTATATTTGTGTGAACATCATACTCTGAAGAAGTCATGGTATAAGTTTTGAAAATTATTTTTCATTTGATTTTTCTTTGCAGGCTGACTTCTGTTGGGTGTGTCTAGGACCATGGGAGCCCCATGGATCATCATGGTAAGATATTAATAATCTTTTTTTTTTAAGCGTTAAAAGACCAGCGCACACTATGCGACACAATTGCACCCAAATCGCAGAGTGTCCGCCAACCTGCAGCACGCTGCAACTGTGATCCAATTTGTTGCAGAGGAACCGCAGACCGAATCTCGGACATTTGACACGTCAGATCTTCCTGTGATTTTGATGATTTGAGCCAATCAGATTTGTCCTAGATGATGACGTCATGACCACTTTGACGTGCTGCTGCAGTGTAGACAACATACACATGAAAGAGGAGGGGTCATAGAGAAGCAGCGCATTGCAGAGCCGTTGCAATGTGTGCGCTGGCCTGCGATGTGATTGCACCGATATGCGATTGGACAAATATTGCAGTCGGAAACAATCAGTCATTCCTGCACACGATGTATGCACATCCTCCACTCCCTGGGAAGTAATGATCCAGCCAGTCGTCATTGAGGCGCACACAATACTGGACAAGCTACAATGATTTTCCCATCCTACTGGGTACCCATTGTGGTCCCATTTGTAGACTTTCATGTAGTAGATTGAGTGTGACATCAACTGAAACAATCTTTCAGAGTAAAATAAGAACTGTATACTTATCTTTTTCTTGACAGTTTCCAAATAAATCAAACAATTTCAAGGAAATTTGGAAAATAGGTGCACATTTGATGAATATAAAGCAACTTTTTTGGGGAAGGTTTTTGTTGTTGTTTTACCCTAGCCAGTTAACAGTAACCAGCCATTTATTTATAGCACTTTAATGTTTTCAAAATTTTGCATAATGGCTATAGACTCGTAAAGGCGAAGACAAAAGCTGTTGACTCTGCCTAGATTATGGGCTAGACTGGCTGAGACTTGGCCAGTCACTAGATTTGTCTTTATAAATTAAGGTCGAATAAAGGAGGTTGGACTGAAGTTAAAGGGGAATCCAACCCAAATAAAAACTTGTTTTTATAAGGAAAAGAAAAATCAGACAAGTTGATAGGTGAAAGTTTGAACAATATTGGACAAACAACAGGAAAGTTATGAATTTTTAAAAGTTGTAAATATTGTTAATCACTATACCCATGGAGACTTCAAATTGGCCGCATATGGGATGTCATAGTGATGTAAGGCAAGGACTACTCTTCCATGTACTCCAATACATATTATGGCTAAAATGTCATTTTTCCCAAAAGTTTTATTTCAAATTATATTTTTCTTTCATGAGAACATAAAACAATATACTACCTGGGTTATATTTAGATTACTGCCCCAGGGGAATGGGTACTTAGGAGAAAACCACAAATCCCTGATAATAAAGTACATGGCCTATGGGAAAGTTGTCCTTGCCCCTTGTCATAATTTACTTACCCAGTTGCCAATTTGAAATCTACATAGTATTAGTGATCTCAATTTTAAAGCAGCTATAACTTTCTTATTGCTTGTCCGATTTCTTTCAGACTTTCACCATTCTGTTTAATTTATTTTTCTCCTTCCCAACATAAAATTTTATGGCCAAGGCTGGATTCCCCTTTAAATGAATAAAATTATTGAATAAAGAGAGCCCCCCTGCCTTCTTTGGCTACCCCATTGGAGATATTCTTTATGTTGAACATGGCATTAGAGCTCAAGTAGAAATGCAAGTTCACCATAATACCTTTGCATCTTCTTGCTATTATCCAGGTACAACTGCAATAGGTATGATGAAGATGATGCAAGAAAAGCAAGGAACAACCAAGCGGTAAGTAAATATTCTTATTCAGAAACTTGGTGTCAGCAGGGCTCTGTCCAAACCAATCTCAAGTATGGAGTGTCACTTGTGTCAATATTTGCATCTAGAGGTTGTGTGCAGAATACAACTGTCCATTTCAGAACATAGAGAAGTGGTGATGATGATGATTTTGGTGATGGTGATGGTGGTGGTGATGATGATGGTGGTGGTGGTGGTGATGCTGATGGTGGTGGTGATGATGGTGGTGGTGGTGATGTTGATGATGATGATGGTGGTGGTGGTGATGATGATGATGATGGTGGTGGTGGTGTGATGATGGTGGTGGTGGTGGTGGTGATGATGGTGGTGGTGGTGGTGATGATGATGGCGGTGGTGATGATAATGGTGGTGGTGGTGATGATGATGGCGGTGGTGATGATAATGGTGGCGGTGGTGGTAGTAATGATGGTGGTGGTGGTGATGATAATGGTGGTGGTGATGGTGATGGTGGTGGTGGTGGTGGTGATGATGATGATGATGATGGTGATGATGATATTGATGATGTTGATGATGTTGTTGATGATGATGATGATGATATTGATGTTGATGATGATGGTGATGATGTTGATGATGATGATGATGATGTTGATGATGTTGATGATGATGATGATGATGATGATGATGATGATGATGATGATGATGATGATGATGATGATGATGATGATGATGATGGTGGTGGTGGTGGTGGTGGTGGTGGTGGTGGTGGTGGTGGTGGTGGTGGTGGTGGTGGTGGTGGTGGTGGTGGTGGTGATGATGATGATGATGATGATGGTGATTCAGCCTGGGAGTATATCTGGAATCATCGAAGCATTCAATCAGTTTACCAACAACCAGCAACCGAATACCACTTTTTACACTCATCGAATGGTTGCCAGATGTTTTGAGATATTTGAGATATTTGATTATCAAAATTACTTAACTATATTCTTCGATATTTGAAAACAAAGTAGAAGATAAATGAAATTTATGCTAAAATTTAATGAATTCCAAACATTGTAACTCTTTCAAGACACGACAGTGACAGCGCATCATCACTCAGCTGTGTTGATGGGCATGTGAGTTTGCTCTGTACTGGGACACTCGACTAAGGGTGTGTTTATGCTTCCATTGCGAGGACAGAATCAGCGTTTTCAAACGTCGATTCAAAACGCCGATCGTAAACGTGGTTCTGGGAGTGCTGTTTATGCTTAACTCTCAGAGGCGAAATCACGATCTCCAGCTGGCTTCGCATCGTAATTTTTGTTGAGCAGGAAAGCGAGGTCAAATTGCATGGGCGCGCCCTTTTTCGAAAAAAAAAATTCCGAGTGTTGTTATGGGGAAGGTACGTCGACTGTTATATAAACATCGAACAATTTCCGATATTTTAGTCATTGCATGGAGCTTTTTGATATAGCCATATAATTTCCACCATGGTGAGGATAATAGTAAGAAAAAATAAAGAATATTACGTATACAAAATAATAAAATATCTATTTGTTTATGCTACTGGGGCATCTGGCAATGTCTCCTCATTATAACTCATGTTCCTGGGTTTTTTTTGGTGTAAATCCCTCAACATTCATCGTGATGACAAATTGGAAGAGTAATACTATAGTAATAGTACTACACATGCAAAACAAGGGAAGATGAGAGGTAATTCCTTGGAGGTAACATGCGCCCATGTGGGTCAATGCGATTATTTGCCCACGGATTTTCATCTCACCGGAAGCATGTACCAAATGACGTCATTTAAACACGTTTACGATCGCGGTTCTGTTTATACTTCCCCAGAAAGCCTGATTCTGGTCAAACGACGTTTACAAACGCACCTTTTTGTGAGTTTACGATCGGCGTTTTGAAACAGCGTTTAAATGAAAGTAAGCATGGACGCAACCGTGTTTTGGACTAATCACGTTTGGAAACGCTGATTCTGGCCTGAAAAGTGGAAGCATAAACACGGCCTAATTCAACTGGCTCATTATGTGTGACCACATCCACTCCTATTACTCATGACAAATGGCACAAGACAAATACGCCCATAAGCGATTTGATATTGATGCAACACAATCACAGGAATCTTGATTGTTCAAACGATTGTTTTCCCTGGCAAACAATGATGATGATAATGAAAGTAAAAGGGAATGAAAGAATAATGTATATTTATCTCATTATTCTCCCAAGTTTTAGAAAATTGATGCTCCATTTTATTAATGTGATTTTAAACAATGGAGTATCATGTAGACAAGAGATAATAAATCGTTTTATGATATTTTGAAAAGGAATTTATTCAAAGACACTCAACGTCACAAAGTATTTAAATTCATATATGGGGGAAATTGTTTCACAAAACATCTCACATTTGCAATGCGCTTGATATATATTGAGAACAAGAAAATTGTAAATTAACCTACAAGTTCAGGAATATGCACTGTTTTATTTATGGTCCACTGAACCTAGGATTTGTGCATTCAAAGTAACCGATGATGGCTGATTTATAGGGCTGTTTGGGCAACCAATTTTATTTTTGATATTTTGTTGTAATGCCTATAATATCATGTATATGTTTCCACATTTTCTATATGTTTTAATGAGAATATTTATGTTTCTTTTGCCGGTAATTTGTCTATTGGTGCCTTAATGTGTATTTGAAATATATACGAATAGAACGTGAGTTTCTTGAGTTTTATGAGTTTTACTCCCGGTTTGGTTTGTATCATTTCTTAGTTCTTAGTCACATCCATCATCACTTTTAACACATTTTCATGATGCTCGTCAGGAAAGTATAATACGGTGCTCATCGCGTGGTATTTTAATAAGATAATAACTTAACCTAGGATTATTATCATTATTTATTTGACCAAATCATAATACAAACATAAGTGACTTTTATACATAGTAAAAACAAACAATACAGAATGGAGCAGTGCTACATGCTGGTCAGGGGTGATAAAAGCATAATAAATGGCTGTTGCTCAGAAGCATATCACCCCCACACGTACATGTAGCACTGCGTACAAATATCAAACTTACAAAACATACAAGGATTATGTCAAGACTGGAAAAGGATTTTGTTGCTGAGGAATACTAGGTTTCATTTTCTTTTAAAAATATTAACGATAAATGATTATGTACAAAATTCTCTTTCTGATTTTTTTTAATTAACTTTTTATACACTTTTCAATCCACAATATTAAGATAAATCTCAACCTGCTGAATACATGTACATAAATTGGCAACATGCTCTTAAAATGTACACATAGCTTATATTTTCTCAGAGTTAGCTGAATTATTGCTATAAGAATACCAACCAATATCTATTATCATAATAATTGGCTTTCAATCCACGACTGCTCAAAGTGCTTCGCAATTATTATTACCCGGTCACTGGATTCACAGCTTTTAACAGCCTGTCAGGCGCACACTTGCTAAACCAATCAAAATGACGGTTGTTTCCTAACGGTACCCAATTAGCACCTGGGTGAGAGTGGCAAAGTGTGGATTGACGCCTTGCCAAAGGACGCTAGGCCATGGTGGGATTCAAACACACAACCCTCTGATTGCAAGGCGAGAGTCAGAACCGCTACACCACAGTGCTTCCATCATCATTGTTGAATTGAATTGATCACTTTTATTTCATTTCTTATAATATTAAGACACTGGTAAAATAAAATTACAAAATAAAGTACATTCAAAATTAAATCACAAAGTGGTTGTGTTAATTGTGTCTTTAGCATGGTTTCCCAACTATGTTTCTTTCATTTTAGGCCCACATTTGTTTTCTTTCTTCACCATCTTTGATTTCTATTTCATCAGTGTTTCTTTGTTGTTGTTTTTTTTTTTGCTTGCTGTTCTCAGCTTTCCATGACAGCTAATGATAATTGGTTATTGACAGCATGTTGTAAATGACAATTGGAAAGTATTGCCAATGCACTTAATATTCAATATATATATATATATATATATGTATATATATATATATATATATGCCAGCATTTTTTTCTATATCTGCAAGGTTGCCCAGCCCATCAGCATACATGTACAATCTTGAATGCCCATTTCCTAAATTCTGTGCACCCAGTATAATTTTGAATAATGACTTATTTGAAGAATAATGCAGAGATATGCATTCGACTATAATAGCACAAAATTCAATGACTGGCCAGTGCCCAGTTTGCATGTTTAGGTGACTTGTTTGGACATAACATTCAATAACAAAAAATACAATTAATTGTTACCGTACACTTGACATTAAAAAAATCAAGCATGATTGCAATTTTTTAATGTGATTCGTTATTTAAAATTAAAGATATGGAAAATGAGTCATGATATTATGTTGGAAGAAGAGTGGCTTGCTTTATACAGTCCTACCTCTCTTATCCGGCCTATCTGGATGTCTCCATTGGCGGCGGAGTAGAGGATTATCTTTTGTGTTTGGGGGGGACGTCTATTGTTGTGTCCCCCCCAAACACAAAAGATAATCCTCTGCTGAGATTTTTTTTCCAATTCGATCTAGTACATGGGGAAATTAGATGTCAATCTAAACTCAATCCTACGCAAACTCACTTTGATTACATATATTTCAATATTGGGTCTCCCAGATCAGGATAAATCCCTTATCCAGATTGGTGCTGGTCCCAACATGTCCCGATAAGAGAGGTCAGACTGTATTGCCAGCCCTTTGCAGGAGTTTCATGCTGCTGCAGAAATTTATAGTTTACATGTGCTTTTGTTTGTCTGACGATGATTTTCTTGCTTTTGAAAACCATGTTCTGTGAGGATAGAGTACGAAACTAAAAAAATACTGTTGGTAATTGTTTTCCACAGCGATCGAGGCAAGCTTTAGAGAGGTACTTGTTCTACTGCAATCGCTACATGAATCACATGCAGAGTTTACGATTTGAGAACAAGGTAGGTTCATTCATTTTATCGTGGTGTCATCACTGCTTCTATGGTGGTACTAAAAAGTTAATGAACCCTACCAGAACATGCACTTCTTCGTGCCGAGTGTTGAATGTAGACAACAACGCTTCAGTGTTCAGCAAGCCTAAAAAAACAAACTGTATTGAATGTAATATTTTATTACCTGGATTCACAATTAAATATCAAAAACACGGAAGAACTTGAACACATTTAAAGTATGTTCATTTTCTGGTGGGTTTCACTAACTTTTTAGCACCACTCTATATTGTTTATCACTCAAAGATGCCCTTTGATTAGATTTGGTTTAAATTGAACATTTTGCTGGAATTGTTATTTTTTAGAAAAAAATGTAGTATTTTGAATTGAAGTTGTTTATTTTGTATTTACGGTAAGGGGGCAATTTACTGAAAGCTAAATCAATTTAAGACCAATATGAGTAGAATGCTGTTTATGAATTTGATTTTGACTTGAAATGTATTATATCTGTTTGAGATCATCCTTAGAACTACAAATTCCTTTGGCACTGCCCCTGACCTCATCTAGTCTCTTCCTCTGACCTCTAATAATAACATATTCTCTCACAGTAGTGCCTGTTATAGTGTCCCTTGTCATAAAATCTTGACATAATTTAAGTGTTAAGTTAACCCTCAAATAAAAAAATTTTATTCATATTTTCAGAAATGACATGTAAGCAAAATGCCATTTGTTAAAAATAATCAGTCGTAAGGTGTGCAGTGGCCTTTAGTTATACATTGCATTTAATTTCTCTCTCTCTCTCTCTCTCGCTCTCTCTTCCAGCTCTACGCCCAGATCAAACGTAAGATGGAGGAGATGCAGCAACATAATATGTCATGGATAGAGGTTCAGTTCTTGAAGAAAGCCGTCGACGTTCTGTGCCAGTGTCGCAGTACTCTCATGTACACCTACGTCTTTGCATTCTACCTCAAAAAGAACAACCAGTCCCTTATATTTGAGGTAATTAGTGACTTGCTACCAGATATTGATTTTTGTAATGCTCTCTTGTTCAATTTACCCCAGAAACGGTTATCTCAGCTTCAAAAGCTCCAAAATGCTGCAGCTCATATTGTTACATTGTCAAACATATTCTGACATATTACCCCAATTCTGAAGTCGCTGCACTGGCTCCCTAGCAAGGATGGGATGACTTTTAAGACTTTGTTGCTTGCCTTTCATTGCATTCATGGATCAGCTCCCCAATACAATCTTCCTTTTATCGATTATTACATACCCACCAGGTCTTTTCGTTCTTCAACATCTTGTTTGCTTGTGGTTCCAAAAGTTTCACAAACTTGGGTGGAAAGATCCTTTGCTCATGCGTGTCCCATGCTATGGAACAGACTTCCTGAAGACATCTAAAATTGTATTTCTATCGAGTCTTTCAAAAATGTTATGAAACTTTTTTTTTTACTTTTAATTTCTTTATGCGCCTTGAGCATTCTACAGGGTGGATTTGGCACTTTTTAATAATAATAATTATTATTAAATTGATAGAAGTTGTTTTGAGCTAAAATACTTCTTCTTGAATTTAAATTGTTTTCACCGTTTGGGGCATTTGGGGCAGTTTTCCATCCTACATGAATGTAACAAAGCCAATGCCTATTGTGTTGAATTTACATGGTCAATGTACTCTTATGTTTTCTAAAAGCTTCAAGGATGTTTCAAAATAAATTGCATACTCTCTTTTTTCTATCTTTGATATATTGAATTTTAAAAAATGAATGCTTCTTCAAAAATCATACTCTCTTTGTACCGTTCTCTTACCACTTGTAATGTATTTATGACCAAGTAAATTTCAATGAACAAAGGACTTACCAAGTAGATGATTTGAATACTATTCTTTCTGTATCATTTTTCAGGAGAATCAGAAGGACTTGGAGAATGCCACAGAGACTTTATCAGAATACCTAGAACGTGATATCACCTCTGATGCTCTAGCAGAAATCAAGCAAAAAGTGCAAGATAAATCAAGGTACTTGAGTCAAACTATTGGGTTGTGTGGTCTAGTGGTTAGAGCATTGGACTCATAACCGTAAGGTTGTGAGTTCGAATCCCCGCGCTGCCATTGTCTCCACTTTGATGAAAAGACCCGAGAGTCTATATGGTCACCCACTATGACTGATTAACTTGGACGAAAAGTGTTTCATAGGTAATTGGTTATGTACCGGCTTGGCATTATACCAGCAAAAAGCTGTCGTGCCGAGTTCCAGAAAGTTAGCTTTAATTGGCAAGTAACTTCAAAGGAAAGCTGTCTTACTTATTGGTTTATGTTTTTTCTGATGTTGCATATATTCTCATGAACCCCTGACATCAGATCAGGAGTATTGGTCATATTTTGAGGTACTTAAATAATGTAATATATTCTTTCTTTAAACCATTGCATGAGCACTCATAACATTTCATCAACTTCATCTTCATCATCATCATTATCATTATTATCACATTATCATCATCTTCATCATCATCATCACCATCATCGTCATCATTACCGTCATCATCATCACATCTCCATCACCATCATTACCATCACCACCATCATCATCATCGTCATCACCATCATCACCACCATCATCATCATCGTCATCATCATCATCACCACCACCACCACTAACACCATTACCACAATCAGTACCACTACTACTTCTACCACCGCCACCTCCAGTACTGAAACCACCACCATTACCACCACAATCACCTCCATCATCATCATCACTATTTATGTTAGGGGCTATAGCCTTTCTGTGATTGAAGCAATCCCTTAATTATTAATCCGGGCTTTAGTAGAAATTATTGAAACTAGCCTGTGTAAAAGTATTGTTCATTTTGACCGAGTGGAATTTGTGCAGAGCTCTTGTAAAGTTTGATCGTTTTTTTCTGGAACCCAGTCTATTTCCCTTTTATATATTAAAAAGACTTTCTCATAGTTATGTAAGAGATGAATAATGCAAGTCATTGTTTCTCACTATTCCATTCCAGGTACTGCGAGAGCAGGAGAAAGGTGTTACTAGAACACGTCCATGAAGGCTACGAGAAAGATCTCTGGGAGTATTACGATAATTGAATAGCAGACTAGCGGACTAGGAAGTGACTATTTTAGCCTGTTTAGAGGAGTATCGAGAGCAATTGACTTCCATCTATACTTTCCAAAATGAACGTGTTTGTCATGTGCATATCATTAATATAAAGACAAACTTGTACTGTTTTTCTTCATGTATCTGTAACGTTCGGTTTGTTTGTGTTCCCCTACTCCAAGTTACCTTTTTTCCGTTTCTGATTTCATATACTCATAAACCTAAGAATTTATTAGGTATCTGTATGCACATGAAAATAAACAACTGTCTTTGCAATGTAAAAAAAAAAAGCAAGAAAAAAATGAAGGAAAAAAAATTAAAAGAGCAATAGTTGTGAGAAGAATCTCTCATTACGTCTAGCTGGTGGTGATTATTGACTACTTTGCCACGTTTTCCAGTCGTATAGGGTTATTATAAGTTCAGCAATGGCAGTTGGTGTTGGGCCAATTCGTTCACCAGCCACAGAACAGTGCGGCCAACAAGTGCTGATTTTCAGTATTTAGTACTGTAAATGATAATATGCATGGTTTCGTGCAAATATTGATTTCTAAGGTTTCAGTTCATGTGTTGTCCTTTGGTATTTCTTTTAAACTACTGATTTCCTCACGAAAATGACTGATTTTCAGCTTTTAAAATACTGAAATGTTCTTATTTCTGTTGGTAGCTCTGACAGCACACTCTTGAACAAGGCTGGTGTTAAGGGATTCACATCATTCGGGGTTTAATATTTCTATGATGTTATTAGCATCGTTTCTTTATTTACCCACACACAATGTTGTAGCGGGGTCAGGCAGCCCAGTTTATGTTGCTAACACCAAACTTCAAATTACCCACTAATGGTTATAAGGTTGATTGTGACAGTTTGATCTTTCTGCTGCAGTGTTAATTTTTTAATCTGCATTACCGTGTGGTGAGTGGGAAACAAAAGAATAGTTGTTGACCAGCACAGACTTATAGGGAACAAATGTGTATGGCGTCCAGAGGAGGTGGTTGGAACTATGGTTCCTGAAGTGATGCTGGAATGCTACTATTTCCCGAGGGGTGCAGCCCCGAAGGAAAATGGTTGCATAAGCGTCGCTGAGGGGACCATAGTTTCACCAAACCTCCAATCAAAGGCCGTATTGGTTGATTTGAAGAAAAGCATATTTTTACGTTTAGGCGTTCCATAAAGCTTGATAATTGGTATATCAATTTACAAAGCAGCCACCCACTGGTTATTAAACTTTATGCAAAGAACCCAAAAAATTGCAATTCACCCCAAAATGTATTTTTAAAAAGCCCTTTGAAGTTGCAAACAATATGCATGATAGAATTATATTTGGGTCGATACAAAATGTACTTTGGTATGAATAAAAATAGGGAAATAGCCATCCTACAGATATTACTAACATATCCCCTCTTCCCCCAGATAAAGCCGTATAAAATTTGATCTCAGATCCAAATTACACCCTGATGACATCATTCTAGTACCTGACGATATGTGTAGGAGGTGCTTTTCTGCAGTAGGCTTCACTGTTCTGTTGGAATGATTAACATTGTAAAGTTACTAGAAGCAATCCAATTTTTATGTTGCAGGTTAGAGAACACACAAAGATGCCAATAATTGAATAATCTAGAATAGATGATGAAGTCATGTTAATAGTTTATATTATATTGCTTGTTATTTTTTTTATTGGTGATATTTTGGCTGGTCAAACTAAAAATAAAACTAAATCTCCTCTCAAAGAGATCTCAATATTTATCTTTCCCCTTGTACATTAACTATACAGCTAAAGAATCATAGCACATTTAATGCTCTCAACTTTAAAATCACCTCTATGTTGTCAACGCGCTGCCTTCTTTGCCAGTTGAGAATCGGAGGATGAAAGTGTTTGTTCAAAAGCGCTGTCAAATGATACTATCTTTTAGAGTAACAAGTTTTTATATGACTTTGATATTTATTCTCCCCTGGCTTCATATAGAGGTGTATAGATGACAGAATTTACCTGTAATTTTAACTTGGATATGTTCTAATTCAATTTGCTGCCGTTTAACGTTGCACGAGAGAAAATTGTTCCGAGGGGCAAATAATATTGTTACATTGCTCTATGTGGCAGTATCTGAAAGTCGGATGGGTGTCGGTTTCCACGGGGGAGTGGATTATTATTTTCTGATCACATAATTTTGGTGAAAAGCATCGAAAATGCCTGTAACAGAGATATCTTTTGGGGAAGGCAAACCCAGTGTAACAGCGACAGATTCTTTGGCAAAGTCTGCAATGGCTTGGGCAACTGTCAGGCCGGTGAAAAGTGAGATGATGATTTAAGGCATTATATACATAACGTCAGCTGGTCATGAATGCCATTC
Source organism: Lytechinus pictus (assembly GCF_037042905.1). Taxonomy (NCBI): domain Eukaryota; kingdom Metazoa; phylum Echinodermata; class Echinoidea; order Temnopleuroida; family Toxopneustidae; genus Lytechinus; species Lytechinus pictus. The sequence goes on from NC_087249.1 coordinate 9,723,183, forward strand.
TATTTTGGGTGATTTATATTAGAATGGTGTCAGATTCCCCGGCAATGAAAACACTAGATAATTTGCCTTTGAAGGTAAAAGATGACAGCAAACAATTATTTCACGAGAAAGTCTTAAAACTCAAGGTTCTGTTCGAACTCGTGTTGAGATCGTTACCACAACTGGTATTTATCATTAAACACTGAAGTGTTATCAAAGAACAGATCAGAAGAGAAGAGAAAATGCAGTCTGACTGCATTTGAAGATAATGAGATATCCCAATGCACATGTGCACAGTAGGATCAACATGCAGCATCTGTTGCAAAAAAAAAGATGAATATTCAGTTTTAGAACTGGACTAGACTACTCTTAGTATATACATGTGTATGTCATTGTATGAACATAATGATGTTTAGCTGTTATGATGAAGTGTAGTTTAACAAAAGGCTGTGTACACACTGATTGTTGTTAACGATGGAACTTCAAAGTGCTAATGTTCCAATTTTTAGCAAATATACGACCCAAGAAGGGGGTGCTTCTGTGTGGAATTTCAAGCCAAGGACTCGAAGGGTCTTGTTAATCTGACCGCCATTTACCGTCTATATATCAGCTGTGTCCCCTGGCCAGGTTCTCTCATTAATCTTCATCAAACTTGCTTTAAATTTAAGAAATAGAACGTCGTGGGCTGTCTTTTATTTTTATGTTTCATCTTGTACAAGAAAAAGTTGATGATTTACAATCAACCACAGCCTAAAGGAGAGACTTTTTTTAACACCAAATAGAACCCTCTGCACTATAGTAAATGTTAGGTGATGTATATAACCAAGCATAATGATGATTGACCCATAGATTTTCGTGGAAATGGAGTCCCAAAACCTTACTGTCATATCCTGCTATATCTCTTTTATATATGGATGGGCGTGGGTCTGAACACAGCCGGATGAATGAGGTCTAGTTGTTTGACGTTCAGTTTGCTCCAAAACAGTGGCTACCTTTGTGGAATGTTTACGAGACTCTATAACTGTTACTGCCTATTCATCCCAGAGTTTGGATGTGACTGAATCAAAAGATTGCAATTGCATTGTTCTCTCATATGTACCATTGGATTTGTATTCTTTCAAACTTGCAATATGTAAAAGAAAAAAAAACGAAAGCAGCTCTTGTAGTATAGTAGCCTTAGAATTAGTCACTTACTTCAGTCGTAGGAAAGTCTTCAACTTCAATCTTCCCCTTCTCGAGCGACTTCTGTCTCCTTTTAATTTTCATTCCATCTTGTTCTCATTAAAATTTGGTTCATCGCTATCTATCTTTCCTGTGATTCCTTGTCTTCTTCCGCTCCACTTTTACAAAAGAAAGCAAGTTTTATTTCCTTAATAAAGGAATAATTTGTGTCTGTCATTTGCATAAATGTCAGTGCATTGGTGCAGTGGTTTACCAGTCATATCGCATATCAGAATGAGTTTGTTTGAGTTTTTTTTATATTCAGGGGGTAGTACACCCTGACGAAAACTTTGTTGTAAAAATAGCAGAAAAAAATAATTTGAAAATATTGGAGGTTTGAAGGATATCCATTAAAGATCAAAAAAGTTATTAGAATTTCAAGTTATTGATTTGTGATGTCATTAACGAGCAGCTGCGCCATATGTTATGTAATATAAATTTCATTTTTTAATGGTTCGTGATGACATTTTTTATTTTCTTTTTTAGGAGCGGGTGTTAAATCATCTGTGTATTGATATTCTTACGGTACAATGAAAACCATTTCCAATTTTCAGAGAAAATAACATTTCATTTATTTTTTGCCATACGATATGTAGGAAAGCCTCTCGCATATGATTTCACATATCAAATAATTAAAATTCTATTAACTTTTTTATTCTTTGATGGATTTTCCTCAAACCTTTGCCAATATATATATATATTTTTGCCACTTTTACAATTAACTTTTTTAGTCAGGGTGAACTTCCCCTTTAAGTTATTTTTGGAAGAAGGAATCCGAATTTCAAATATGAAAACAGATAAAAAATAGTTTTCTTTTGTTTAAAATAGAGCAGTATTCCTCTAACCCCTATTCCATGTTCTATTCCATGAATACCTTTATCACAATTTGATTCACTTGTTTTTCTTCTACGATCTATAATCTATTTATTATTGATCTCATGGCAACAAATATAATCTTGATTTTTGCATGCAAACCTAATTCATACATGTTTTAATATGAAAACTTCAAATTCTAGATTTCATGCCTATATGACTTTCACATATGATTGAAATGTTTAATTGAATCTTATTTCTATCTAGCTATGAATTCAGCATCAAAATTTAGATTAGGGCAATTATAACGAGATCTGGAAGTGAATTTATGATTTTTTTAAAGTCAAGAGGCGACAACGTTGAAAAATGCATAATAGTTTTTAGACGTCTGTCTGCAAAAAATGGTATGTGTGTGTGCTAGTTTAATAGCATGTAGCTCAAATAGAATACACTTAACCTCTTTCAGCGTTACCACAATGAGACGTTTCACTGTTTTCATGCTTCTATAAGCCGATAAGCATGATAGGAAAATGTATAAAGTTTGTTCAGTCTATTTAAATGTTTTTTGGGGGAATCCAGTTTACAGCCTGGATGAGAGTGTGAATGAGAAGATTTTGAATTGAATTTTTTGTTTGCATGTCGAGATATGATGAGAGTTGAACATTTTTTTATACCGTTTACTGACTTAACAATGCTGGTCAATTAGAATCACATGAATGAAACAATGTGTATAAAAGGTGCAGCAAAAATATTTGTTGGTTAATATACACACATATATGTGTATAAAATTGATACTGTCTGAACTACATCAGTTAGATCGATGCAGGATATTTTATGATACTTACTGGAGTTGCAGTCTTTAATACTATTTTGATCTGCTGTTTTGGGCATTCTTGATTTGTAATTTCTTTTGTGGGAATCAATCAATGTGTACATTGTATAGAATGATTATCAGACATATACGTGGTTACATAATACAAGGCAGATTGTATATTCCTGTTAAAGAAAAGCCTCAAAGATTCATGACTTCCCAAAGTTCACCAGCTTCAAAAGTCATCATAAATGTCGATTTTATAATATATAAAAAAAAACTTTTGTGATGATTTGGGCTTGTTCTTAGAAGCTAACTGTATTTTATTTGGTTCATTCTTCACTAGAATAAAGAAAATTTATGTACTTTTGGTCAAGTTTGATGACTTTGTGTTATCCCATTAAAAGTCAGTGAAAAATAGAACAGATAATAAGTACGTTAAGCATTCATGATGGCAATCAGGGCCCGGTTTCACAAAGACTTGTTATTAATGACAAATGCACGATTTCTATAACAGATTTGCCATAATCCAATCAGTTAAAAGGATTTCAGTAGCTTTTAACTGTTATTGCAAATTAATTATTACAACAAGTCTTATGAAATGGGTCCCAGAATTGTCAAGAACCTCTTTCAAGATAGCTAGATAGATATTTTATTTATTTTCTGCAGTAAAAGCGCTCTGACAAAACTGATCTTAACAAAGTTATTGTTTATAACCGTTTTCCACTGGGTTGCTTATTTTTTAACCTTAAGGCATTCATGAATATTTTTTAAGAATAGTAAGGCTTACTTTCATTGTGGTTGCCCTGGTCCCTGATGAGAACCATCCCCAGGGAGTGGAGTATGTGCACATATTGTGAACAGGAAAGCACAAATAGACCAGTTCATAGTTACTTCATGGGCAAGTTTGGTCAAATGACTTTCATTTTTTTTCATTATGATAGGCAGATTTCAAAGCAAGATATTATGTAAGCATGCCTTACATAGCAGAATGAAGAAATTAAATGGACTAGGTGACTAGAATAGCACACCAATGAACACTCTATGAAGGTATTTGTTGCATTTCTACTTTGAATGCATTAGCATGTTGTTATAACAATGTACTTGGCCAACTGTGAAATACCAATCGCTAGTGGACGTATTGTTGTTTTTTTGTGGGTCTAATAAAAAAAAAACACAATTCAAAAGAATATATGATTAATCAACACATTATAGTTGGTGCTTATCTCATTAAATATTAAACCATCATGTCATTTTAGTACCAATGACCTTCCTCTGATTATGCGCAGAATGGAACTACGTACTGGCTTATTTGATAACCGGGGAGGGGGGGGGGTTAAAAAAAAGTTAAGTTGACATGGAGGCACACTTAAATTCTTGTTCTTAATGTATGAGATTCTGCCTTTGTTTTCATGCACATGTCGACAGTTAAGTTACACTTAAATGAAAATCTTAATGATTCCCCCCAACCCCCGGCAAATACATGTATATGCAAAGTACCTGGCAATGTTGATTTAAAACATGTATTAATTATGGTAATTGTTAACAAATTTGTTATAAGTTAATCACATACATTGTATTATAAATTATTTTTACCTAATATGTACTAGTATAACATTTGCTGTAATCCGACTCAAGATTTTTTTTTTAAGTTTGTGAACTCCTTGAAACGCCAGTGGCATTGAGTTATAAAAGTAACTATTCGGTTCATATTTCATATTCATCCTTTAATGGGAGTCAAGGTACTATAAATTAAGAATAAGTGCATTTCACGATGGTATGCTAAATTGGTTTAATCTCTTATCTTGGTTGTCATAGCAATCTTAAATGGAATAAACTGTAGGCTAAACTGCTCACATTTGAATTTTTTAATGAGCACAATTTTTTTCAAAGTCCGTGAGTGTTCTTTTTAATCTTTTATAAATAAAGTGGATTTGAAATATCCTGACTTGTGTCTCTTTTTGATGTGATGAATCACATATGAAGCTTAATTTGTTGACTGCCTATTTCTAAGAGTCCTATAGGCTTTATACAGGATCCCCCAATGACAGTAGCAAATGAGTCGAGCTGACTATTTGCGCTGGCGTCACAACACTGAGCCTTCCTAATATGCATATTCTAATTGAATAAAGACAATGTACTCACACAAAAAATAGGTTCTTGTTCATTACGAGTCATGAAAAATCTAAGAATGTCATGAACGCGGAAAATTTGACCGTGTAGTAGTTGTATTGCAGTTAAAACAGGTAAATTTAAGATTACTTAATGAGTGAGTGCAGTTAATCTGTTCAGAATTCGCCCATGGATACAAGACCTATGCCTGTGATGTGGGATTTCAGGGTCTCAATATTATAAGGACTGCAACTTCATATGAAAATAAACTTTGTAATTGATAAACTCAAAATTAATTGAGTGTGTGTGGTATTTACCAGGTAAATGAGTCATTGACTGTTTTTGTTTGTGTTTTTTCCTTGCATATTACGCCTCATTGTGAAATCCATGCATTGTATTAAATATATTGAAATTTAGACATTTCAATGAAAATATACACCGATGAAAGCAATATTGTTTCTGTGTGTTCATTGTAAATAAAGTCTAGCGTCAAAAGAAGATTTTCTGAGAAAAGTGCATAATGTTTGATGATTTTTTCAAAATCAAATTGATTTAGATGTGTTATTTTGCTTTTAATGCAATGTGAAGTACAATTGAATCCGGGGGGGGGGGGGGGCACATCCGCCCGTGTCCCCCCCTTTGAGAGCCATAATCAAAATTGTTAATGTAAATATGCCGCTCTTACTGAGGAGTGCCCCTCTTTTGAAAGTCACAGCATATTTTCAATGGGAATATGTCGTTCATACACAAGAGAGGACCTTTTTCACTTTTTTTGCTTGACAAATTTTACGTGGACAAACTAACCTTCAATTTTTGGTGAAAACCCTTTTATTTCTTTTTTTGCTTGTCAAATTTTCCTTAGGGAAAATGTGCCCCCCCCCCCTTTTAGAAAATCCTGGATCCGCCCCTGGAGGTATATACATGAGAACATTATTATGTGATGAATTATCAAATATTATATATTAGTTTAAAATAGGATGGTATTGATAATGATAATGGTATTAATACATGATTTTCATAGCGAATAAGACAAAAAAAGTTCAAACTTCAACAATAAATACATCCCAAATAACATGGTGAGCCTGTCTGAAAGCACTGCTATACAGGTATGTACCATATACTTGTGCTACTATATAGCATAAATGGGGTTACTTTCATTGCATTTTGTATGAGTAAGACTAAGAGAGATTTAACAGAAAGTGTTAAGAGAGAGAGAAAAGGGATGGCGAAACAAATAGAGAGTGAGACGTTTAGGTGTCCAAACATGTAAATATATGGAGAGTAAAGTGAGTGAAAATTTTGGATACCTTTGAATTAGTTTGGATTGAAGTAGATAAATGAGAGGAATATCTCTAAAACCACTCAAAAGAGATTAAGAGAGTTGTCCTAGATACTGGGGCTTTGGAGGGATCGAGTTGCGCTTCTTGGCAGTTGTCAAATTGGAATTGCACTGTTGTGCTGATACAGGGTGGCTCACGTAAAGCTTTGAGTAAATTTTAAGTAGAAGCCATCCTTTGTATCCAAATGACTTGATTGAAATTAGCATAAGTATAAAAAACAACAGCATTTTTTAAAGTTTGAAGGAAATCAACTGGACCAGGAATATATATATTTTCATTAAAATAGATTGCTATAGGACTATATAAATTAAAATTGGTGGGATATTATGAAACCCCCATACGGTTCAGAGATCATGACCGTTTTCACAACTTTTTGAACTTTCATGAATTTTTTTTCACCTATCTCTTAGTCATTTTAGTCCCCTATGTTAAATATAAAGTAGAAAAGAAAAAGAAAATTAATAAAAGTAAAGGAAAATAGATAGAGTGTAAGATGAGAAAGTTATTTTTAAAGTAAATAATATGGTAATTAATTCATAAAGTTAAATGTAAAGTTTAATATAAGGAAATATAAAAAATCAAACTTGATGAAATTAGGTCTATAAGAAATGATAAAAGTTAATATAAATTACAAAAAATAATTTTGTTTTTAACGTTTTGTGGTTTTTGACAGACTCCATTATAAAAATTATATTGTTTAAAAATGTTTTAAGGTTAAAATCTCTTCTCTGTTGTCAGTAGTCCTAAACAGACACCCCCCCCCCCCCCCCCCCCCCAGCTCAGCAGTGCAACTCGATAAACTCGATATCGAACCTAAATTAACCGGAACCGCGATAAGCGGTCAAAGGTCAGCGCCATCCGAGTTCAACCGGCTCACACGTCGTGAAAAATTCCACCGACTTTGTCTTGAGATTTCCGTATTATTTAGAGGAAATATGTTTCGCCAAGTAGTCACAAGAGTAGCTGGAGCTGTGAGGTCGACAGTGATCCCAAGAAATTTACAGCAACCACTGGGTAAGGGTACTAAAATTAATCTTTTATGATCCCTGACATTAAAGTTAGTGCCGGTATTTGCGTTGTCTAACTACACACGTCTACGTTGCCATGATTGTGTGTAGTCCCACTCATGCCATTGCGTGATTGCAATTGCAAATGCAAGAACCAGCAAGTGAAATAAAAAGCTTTCATCATCATCATCATCATCGTTGTACGGAAGAAGTAGGTAGTCCTGTAGTGCTTCCGATCATTCCTTCGAAGATTCTTAAACTGGTCTTTAAAACAACTAAAACGTGTGTGGAGGGCGGATATTTATGGGAGAATTTGGTGCATGGAGGACCAGTGTTTGTCCAGTCTAGTTTTGAAAATGTTTAAAGTGGATGCCGAGATTACAGAAGAAGGAAGACTGTTCCAGGAGTCAATCACTCTCTGACTAAAGCTGTTTTTCCTTAGCGATGAGTTGCTTCTATATTTGTACAGCTTCATGTGATGACCTCGAGTGATACTTTGGCCTATGGGTGTGAAGAAGAGATCTGGATCAAAGTCTACCAGTCCATTCATAATTCTATAAACTTCAATCATATCACCTCTGATTCTTCTGTAATGTAGAGAGAACAAATTTGGACAAATTTTTTTAAAAGAAAGTGTGATTTATATTTGCTCTTTAATTTTGAAGAAGTAGTGCTTTGTCAGATAATCTTGTACTTGTAGACAGCAAAATCTGCTGGCGCGTGGCACTCAATATGATTACGAATTACGAATACGAATACGAGGTTAAGTATATCACTCACACAAGCATGCGATTGCGAGGTTAGTTGTATGATGGGGTGTCCAAACTTCGCGCACTTTTCAAAAATATTCATCAGGCTTAATTTTGTTTACAAAATATTCATAATTTATACAAAACCAATTCTAGAAATAGTTACCACATTGACGGCAAGATCGTAAACTATAAAATCACGAACGAAAATGTAAAGTAGGTATGGTTAGAAGTACCCCTTATCGACCACCTAATCTTCTAAGCATCGTATCTGCGAAAATATTCATCAATTTTACCCAGTTTTCGTCTCATTTGTGCAGAAAATTGAGCAGATCAGATTCCCATGTTTCGCTCGGCGACTCCGATTCAATCCGCGTATATATCGACGAAAAACGAATACGACGATTTTACATTTGCTCATTTGCACCCGTCTTTTGAAACCGACCACCCGCGATACACTAAGTTTACGGCCGATTCTTGTCGCGGTGGCGAAATATTTTTACTCTTCCAAATCAGTTCTATGATGTAAACATGCTAAATGTTATTCTTTTCTTTCACTGCGAGCTCCGGCACATGATTCGACGATTGACGACGGATATTTGTTCTAAAGCCGTTTCCTATCGGATTTCTTGGTGTTTCAGCGGGGTTTGGGTCTGGTCAATACAATTTTGATTAATTCTACTAAATTTTTACTTTTTGTTGCTTCTTTTTTTCTCGTAAAATCGATTCATACCGTTTCTATGGACACTGCGCCTACTCTCCCGCGCGTATCGTTTGTAATACGCAATTATTTTAACGCGCGCAAGGTGGTCGGTTTCAAAAGAGGTGGTCGATATGTGGTAGTCTCACCATATAGTCACGTATTGTATTACCGGACACTATTGTGATTCCGGACGCGCATATAAATGCGTTTGAAAACAATTTCGTACCGTAAGACTTCTGCAATTCATTTTCACAGATCAATACATAGAACAAGATTGCAAAAACAAGGCGAAAAAAATCAAATTTATACCTTATTTATCTCTAAAATGACCGAAAATGTTAAAAATATCATATAACATAGTTTTGCATTAACAATTGAATGAATTGATATATTTTCTAACGGAAATATGGGCCTGATTTGCCGAATTTCAATCTCGTCGGCTCCTTCGATCGAATGATGAGGTGAGGTGTATTGTGGGTGATCGTCGACGGCTAGTTCTCAAGGTACCGTGCGCGAGGTTTACCGTGAGTAGAGCCGTCGACGATCGGCTGCGCATCGATAGAACTTGATGAGCGTCACGATATACGAACGAGCACTGGAAAGTGCCATGAAACATGCAGCTAACCAAAAAATAAAAAATAAATTAAGTTTTCAAACACGAATTTATTACCAACATCTGCTCAGATTCGATATAAAAAAAGCAAACAAAAAGTTAGAATTTATTCATGATATGATATAAGAAGAAAAAAATCACAGAAATTTATTCTTACATCATTATAATCAAGGATATCTTTACCCGTCCGGCGCGCGTCCGGAATCATGATGTAATTTGTCGCGCACGAAAATAATTGTTTTTCGTGGAGGGGTATGCGGCAAGTGCGATGCAAAGAAAATGGTTGGTAAATATAAAATAATTTTATCATATCAGAAGCGGATCTAGAGGGGGGGTTGGGGGGGTTGCAACCCCCCCCAAAAAAAAAAATCCGGGGACCATTTTTTAAAATCTTATCTTTTTTTTAAACTCGTAATTTTATTTTATTCTATTTCTATGTATTTATTTCATTTATTATTATTATTATTATTATTATTATTATTAGATGCAAGAAAACGCCATTTTCACACACAGATTTTCAAAAATTTTCCCTACTGTGGGAGGGGGGACACCCCCCTCCCACACCCTCCCCCCTCGCTCGCTCCGCTCGCTTGGACTCGGTCGCTACGCTCCCTCGCATACCACCCCAACCCCCCCCTTTATAAAAAGCTGGATCCGCCCCTGCATATTGATAATTTTCATAATATTTGGAATAGCAAGTGCGAATTTTTCTTGATTGTATTTCCTCTAGTTGTCATTTTTAAAGCACTGAAATAAAGGTGTCCGGCAATAGGATACACTGCCATACAGAATGGAAGTCTGCCTTGGTGACCCCCATTCACAAGTCGGGTGATAAATGCGACCCAGGAAATTACAGGCCGATTTCCCTGACTTGCATCTGCAGTAAGTTAATGGAACAATTTTTTTTTACTTAGTCACATCTCAAAGCATGTAGCTGCAAACAACATCCTAGTAGATGAACAACATGGGTTTAGGCAGAAGTTGTCTACAACTACCCAACTCATCTCAGCCACTCATGACTGGGCACACACCCTACAACGCAGAGGCCAGACGGATATCATATTTCTTGATTTCAAGAAAGCCTTTGATCGAGTACCTCACTGCCATCTGCAAATAAAGCTAGCATACTATGGCATCAAAGGAGACACTCAAAACTGGATCATGTCACTACTCACCAACCGACAACAAGCAGTTGTTGTTCAGGGATCACGGTCATCTTGGATGCCAGTGACATCTGGGGTGCCTCAAGGATCAGTGATCGGCCCTGCCCTTTTCTTGCTTTACATCAACGACATCACTGCAAATATCCAGTCCAAGATGCGCCTCTTTGCAGACGACAGTGTGATATACCGATATATCAACACAGCACATGATGTCTCCATCCTGCAGCAAGATCTTCAAACCCTATCAGATTGGTCAGCAAAGTGGCTTATGGCTTTTAATGTCAAGAAGTGTGCTTCCCTTACCATTACTAGGAAGCGAGCTCCCATACAACACAGCTACAGGCTTTCCAATGAGGTAATAGCAAAGGTCGACCAATACAAATACCTCGGAGTCACCATCTCCAAAGACCTCCGATGGAATACGCACTGTCAACTTATTGCGAACAAGGCCAGCAAAACCCTTGGGTTGCTGAGAAGAACTCTCTCACCTTGTTCTGAAAAGGCCAAATCAAATGCGTATATGGCCTTGGTTCGACCGCAGCTTGAGTATGGTGCTGAAGCCTGGAATCCCCACACCTCTACTACGGCTGCAAGCCTGGAAAGGGTACAGAAAACAGCTGCTCGCTTTGTCACCCGCGACTATAGAAAATCTACATCAGCCTCAGGACTTGTCTCAAATTTGGGATGGGACCAGCTGCACACACGTCGTATCCTTGCACAAAGCACCATGCTCTATCAAATATACCACCAGCTTGTGAATATCCAGCTTCCACACTTCATAACCCAGGCTCCATACATCAGTAGAAGAGATCATATATGCTAAAACTCTCTGTACCACAAGCAACGATTGATGCATACAAATTTTCATATTATCCCCGTACCATTCGTATCTGGAACATCTACCAGCTAAAGCAGTTACTGCCCCATCAGTTGCTGTCTTCCGGGGGGCTGCCCTTCCTGTCATCAGAGGGTTAAAGCCTCCTGTAGGTTCCAGGATGCTGTAAGCACTAGGAGCATGATTTTTACTTGCACTTCACCAATTTTATTGTAAATAGAATTCCAACAAAATTGTCTGCACCATCACCTTCTGTCACAGCACATCCCATCCCAGTTTAGCTTGGAAGAGCTGCTTAAGGGATTATTCCTTCAAGGTTCAAGGGGTTTCGCCGGTATCGCGATCTCAAAATTCTATTTCGATCGGCGAATGCGGGCTGTGCTGGAAAACCGTTCAGAAAAAGTGTGACCTAACTTCGCGCACCAAAGCTTTTGTGGAGATTTAAACAAAAACTCAAGCTCAAAAAGTGAAATATTTATATCAGATTGATGGCAAGATGCTATGGAATCGGTTAGTACCACATTTAACTCACATTTTTGATGATTTCTGCTTGCAAAATGGTGATATCGTGATGCTTGTTGATTTCTTCAAAACGGGCGCTAGCGGTGGCAAATTTGCCGATCTTTTGCCAATATTTTCATGAATACTGAACTCATCCTAAAGAAATTTTCACTAAAGGGTAATTTTAGGTCGCTTTTCACGTTGATGATGTCAGATTTTAAGGATATTGGCTAGTTTTTTAGATAATGACCGTCCGCGAAGTATGGACACGCGCGAAGTTTGGACTCACTGCCATACTTGTACTAACCTCGCACAACGCATGTCATTTCATAATGAATTTTGACGTTTTCATTCATCACACGAATGTGAGAGAATGACACACGCCAAAATCTTCACAATATACTAAATTTATTCATCTAAATCTGTTCATTGAATTAATTTTCAAACTATGCTCCAAAATATTCATAAAAAGGGATTTTAAACGCTTACCTTCAAATCTCAGCCAAGATACTCCGTATCCTTAATACTGCGGTGGAAATTACGCAAACAACAATCGAAATGCGAATTTTTCTTATCGAACAGTCTAGATTCAACTCAAGTCGCCGGCGCATAATAATAGGAAATTGTACCAACAAAATCAACAGGCATCTCACGTATAATCGCTGATGGCGCTACATCATAAAATAACGCTGAACAGCAAAAAAAATTAATTTCAAATTTTTACATAAGAATAAAAAACTTATTGCAAGTGCCGTGCCAGCGGTTATCCTGTGCACGGCGGCGGTAATGTACCCATAGGTGGGTTAGTATATGCTATACGAACCTCGCACAACCAACGTGTTTTTGTAGTGGATTTTAGAGTTGTCGTTAACATCGCTTCATAACGTGAATGATGTTAGCCGAAACCCATTCCGCTACTCACCAGGGCTTTTTCTGGGAGAAAGCGTTCCATTATCAATTTTTAACATATTTTTTTAATTTAAAAAGGACACAAAAAAGAGCAAAATCGCTTACCTCCGCCTGGAAAGTGGCTTCGCACGTCTCTTCCATGGAAATAAAAGGAAGGTCGTTGGTGGCGCTAATACAGTTCGCAACCTTAATTCAGCTTGGTGGTATTTTTTAAACTAGATTCATGATTCATTGTATGCGCAATTCCAATAATTGTTTGATAAAATAGAGGCCCCAATAAATGCAATAACTTAAAAAACGTACTTTTTTATTATTTTTGCTGACGATAATACTTTTTGGAAAATATTCAAAACGATGACAAATTAAACAAAAAATATAGAAAATTCTATGTACCTCGAACAAAGCCCCGCAAGTGCTACCGTTCGTTTTTCAATTAACGTTCCACCAAAGTCTTTACAGTAAAAAGATTGAACACTTTGCCGACTTCGCGTAACGCTTTGCATCGATTTACGTGTAAGATAATTTCTGTGTCTAGTCTTTCAATTGTAGTGTCTTTGATATGAAGACAAATCGCGCGCCCTCTTTCGCTCATTAGACGAAAAATTTGAGAGCTAGAAAGGTAGCTCTCGTATTTTGTCAACGAGAAGAAAAATCAACGCTTAAATGACGCATTTTGAGAGATATTCATCAAATTATGAGGAATTGACTTCACATCGTTTCGTAAGTTTCTTCGTAGGAGGACTTCATTCTGTAAGTCCTCGTATTAGTTTTTTGTAAATTAACGTTATTTGTTGAATGCGCCGTGCCTTCAATTATTCTGTAGTCGGCGGCTGAGATGTAGCCGTGGGTGATTATATATATACCTCGGGCAATGTTCGTGCAGGCTCCACTCCACTTCACTACCGCTACACTCCGCTCCACCTACCCGAACATCGGGACCGTGAACCATTTCGGATATACCGAGTCACAAAGGTGGGATGGAAATCATGTTTATCGTAAAAATTAAAGAAAAAAAATATAACGAGGGATACGAATGACTTGATATCTTACTCTACACCCGTATTTCACTCCGTGTCCATCCTCCGGTTATCCTCAAAATTGGTGATTTTGGGCCAGTATCTTTTTCCTCACACGTATTATTTACGGCCGATTTCAAAACATCGCATGCGATCGATTGCAAAGTCGCAAAGGAAATTAAAATGAAATTAATTCTCATAGATCACAAGTTAATTAACGATCGGCGGGACATCTTTAAGTTATTTTAGGTGCTAGCGATTAATAGAATTATTGGAAGGATCTCTTGATCTCATACGACGCATCATCTTAAAGTCGCAAGTGCAATTAAAACGAAGTAGTAGTCGCAAGCACTCGCGATGATTCGGAACATGTTATTAAAATGTTTTGAGGAGCTAGCGTTCTCAAATTAATTTATTACTATCTCGAGAAATGAACTTTTGATATCCAAGAAGAAATATAAAAGAAGCATCATCCAACGAAGTTGCAAAGACAAATAAATTGAAGTTGAAGAGAAGAAGATGTCTGTCATCATAAAGGAGGTTAGAGAGTAACGAAATGATTTCCCTCAGTAATACAAACTTAAAAAGTTAACGGCGGGGTCCGCTTTCACCACGAGGTTGAAGAGAAGATGTATATCATAAACGATGTAAGAGAGTAACGCAATGAGCTCCGTCAGTAGTACGACCTTTAAACGTTCACGGCGGCGTCCGCTATCACCACAAAGTTGAAGAGAAGATGTCTATCATCATAAATTAGGTAAGAGAGTAGCGCAGTGATGTCCGTCAGTAATACGACCTTTAAACGTTCACGGCAGCGTCCGCTATCACCACGAGGTTGAAGAGAAGATGTCTATCATCATAAATTAGGTAAGAGAGTAGCGCAGTGATGTCCGTCGGTAATACGACCTTTAAACGTTAACGGCGGCGTCCGCTATCACCACGAGGTTGAAGAGAAAATGTCTATCATCATCATAAATAAGGTAAGAGAGTAGCGCAGTGATGTCCGTCTGTAATACGACCTTTAGACGTTCACGGCGGCGTCCGCTATCACCACGAGGTTGAATAGAAGATGTCTATCATTCATAAATTAGGTAAGAGAGTAGCGCAGTGATATCCGTCGGTATAAATACGACCTTTAAACGTTCACGGCGGCGTCCGCTATCACCACGAAGTTGAAGAGAAGATGTCTATCATCATAAATTAGGTAAGAGAGTAGCGCAGTGATGTCCGTTGGTAATACGACCTTTAAACGTTCACGGCAGCGTCCGCTATCACCACGAAGTTGAACAGAAGATGTCTAACATCATAAACGATGTAAGAGAGTAGCGCAGTGATCTCCATCAGTAATACGACCATTAAAAATTTCACGCCGGCGTCCGCTATCACCACGAGGTTGAAGAGAAGATATCTATCCTCGTAAACATCGTCAGATATAATACCGCGTCTTTCTCCCTGATTAATGCGACCTCTAAATAGTTAGCACCTCAAAAAAAAATCTTGAAATATGTTCTGAAAGATCACGCACTGAAACTAGATCTACGCCAATTTTTTATATCTGATTTTTTCCTTCAAGGGGCATGATCGAAGATCGGGAGGTTATCGCCGATCGTGGTAAAATCGGGTGAAATCGAGAGCCGATTTTAAAATTGGTTACAGCCTTATTTCAAACCCCGATATCCAGGGTACTATTTTTCAAAATGCTGCGCAGCACCATTGTTCCGTAACTTCAATACAGAAAAATTTGCTTTTTACTTGTCATTTCGAAGATACGAACCTAAATTTGCGAGAAAATAAGTTTGCGAATTCAGAACAAAATCACAAGTTTTTTCATTTTGGTGCTTTTTTTGGTGACCCCACTTCTTAAATCTGAACTATGCCACCGCGTGCTTTGGAAATATGGCATGGATCCCACAATTTGAAGGGTGAAATTGAAATAAGGATTTTCAGCAGGGAATTTTAGTGAGTGACAGTGCCTGAGTATGTACATGTATTTGGTGTGTGTTGCGGTGATGTTTGACTGTGCTGCGCTCATCAGTGGCTGCTGCTACGCTGGCATGGTTTGTGAAATAGTTGACATGTTCACGTTAGCTGTCAGGCTGCTATGCATTCAATATTTCTTGAAATAATTTTCAAGTGAGTTTTTATCAAATAAGAAATTAAAAATTATGAAAAGGATTCATCTAAGTACAAATTCTGTTCAAATTTGATAAACTTCATCCTTCCTTAAGCTATTCAATTTGATGGTCAAAATTGCAAGTTAGAACCAGAGCACTGGGAACGATTTTTTGACTGGTGGTGCTGATGTCAAATTGACAATCTCAAGAAATTTGACAAGCAAAAAATAATTTGGGTAACATTTCTTCATTTTTTCACACCGTCCAGAATTTTATGGGGGTGCTGCCTATGGGAAATAATACACGCAGGAAAATCTGGGGGGTGCTTGCTTCAACTATTGAATAATAATTCACAATAGAAAACATTCATATGATAATAAAATACTATGTCCATTGACCAAAATGACCTTTGACCTTGATCATGTGACTCAAGACTTGCAAAACAATCATTCATACTTGATTACCCTTATGTGTATGTTTCATGAACTAGATCCATAAAATTTCTAAATTATGATGCCAACTCAACAAATACCCCCAACACTGCCAAAGTTCATTGACCTAAATGGCCTTTGACCTTGGTCTTGTGATCTGAAATGCGCACAGGACGTTCAGGGATACATGGTCGCTCTTACATGTATGTCCAAATTTCATAAACTGCTGAGATCCATAAATGATTTTGGGCGGAATGTCTAGTATCAAACACAATGGGTCGTATGACAAATACCGGTAATGATTTCAAATATTTTGGTGCAGAAGCATTCCAAATTTTGTACACTAGAATACTTTGTTGGTGTTTAATCCTAATGTTGTAAGTTAGAGCAAAAGTCGGATCGGAAATCGGATCAGAAGTTTTGCTCCTAAAATTGAAATCAGATTGAAAATCGGATCGGAAGATATTAAAAAAAAACTTTTACAGGAAAATTCTAATTATGAAACTTTCTTTCAAAGATAAGTATGATTTATAATAATATAGCAGAGAACTCAACGGTTAGGAATGACAAAGTTTTTATTTCCGTTTTTTCGCCATGACTGCGACCAATCGGTAGATCCAAGATATTTATGATGTTCTTCTCCATTACTCTCTTCCAGCTGCAGCTCAAGTCAGGGGATACTCTGCCAAAGTAGAAGAAACAGATGAACAGTTTGATGCCAGGTGGGAGGCATACTTCAACCGACCTGACATCGATGACTGGGAACTCAGACGGGGACTCAATGAACTCCACGGTCATGACCTGGTGCCTGAACCTAAGATCGTGGTAGCAGCACTGAAAGCGTGCCGTAGGCTCAATGACGTTGCAATGTCCATCAGAGTTCTTGAAGCAATAAAGGTTTGTCCACTATGGTTTTACAGAATTTGTTAAACCCTATCTAGGGCGAGTGCTCTGAGGCCCCCCCACCCCCCCCCCGCAAACAATTTGCACAATATTATTGCCGTGCGAAATTTTTTTACCATGCCACTGACTTTTTACTTTCAAGTCCTGTGCATCTTTTGAGACCAAATTTGCGATACCCGGTTACACGGTTCTGAAATTACACAACATATTGTAAGTGCAAGTCAGACCCAGAATCGCTCAAAAGCGTTATCAACCAAAAATTTTAAAAATGTATGATTATTTGTAGTTTTGCTGGTCTAATTTATTTTATGCTGTTTATGATCTCAAAAGAGTCCCCGACAAAGTTCATTGAAAAAACAATGAAAATGAAATGTCGAAAGAACAAGGAGATGCATAAGAAATTGCAAAAAGCAATATAATACATAAGAAATTGATCTGACATCACAATTTTTTTCACTTACATTTTTAAAAAACACCACAGAGAGTTTCTACACCAAAAATCAGGACATTATGAGCTTTAGTTAGGGAGTAAGAGGAAAAAGTATGATTTTGCATACTAATGACCATAATAAATTACTAGCATTTTGCATGAAATAAACAGACAACCTGCGTGCCAATTTTTGGCAAGATCACGTGGTCACCGGCGGAGGTCTCAAGAGCCCCCCCCCCCCCTCTCGGCAATATGATCTCCCAAAATACCTCGGCCTAGATTGGGTTAAACATATCCAGACTCTAATGCTGGTGAATGTCATGAATGTATGAATGTCGTTTTCAAGGAGATAAGTACATAGCAAAAAACAAAACAAAGCATTAGCTTTTAAGAGCTTTCAATATTGTACAGGCCAATTCCACCCAAACAAGAAGTTTATTTGTCAAATCTCTCATTTGCATTTCACCCACATTGAACTTAACTGTTTTGTGAAATTAAGCAAAACCTAGAAATATTTTAGCTTTAGCATTTTACATCATATTCTGATGAAATTTTAGTGTGATGTAAATTACCGTTTTTTTTTTTTTCTCTCTTTTGATTGAAATCAATTATTTTTGGGGTGGATTTAAAATTTGAAAGAATTTTATTTATGTTCTATTGCAAATAATGTAGGACAAGGCTGGCAGCCACAAAAACATCTATCCCTACGTCCTTCAGGAGATCAGACCAACATTAGAAGAGCTCGGCATCAGCACACCGGAAGAACTTGGATTCGATAATCCAGAGCCTGGCAAGAACTTATAAGGTAGGGCGGAACCATGGTTCAATGACGTTTGCTCCGGTGACAAATTCTCCGATGAGAAATCTGTACATTAACAGAAATCCTAACCTCCAAAAATAAATAAATACCTATCTTTACATTATTCTGATCCAAAATCTGTGTAAATTCAGTACAGAAGAGTTTTCAAGTTTTTTCTTTTTCGATTGGTAATTTGAAGATACGATCCTAAATTAGTGGCAAAGTTCAAGAACTCAGAAAAAAAACCCACAGATTTCTTCATCTTTAGCACATTTTTTTGCGACCCCGCTTCTCAAATATGAGCTAAATCGCCGCTTGCTTTGGATATATGGCGCAGATTCCATATTTAATTTAGACTTTTTGGAGTTCAAATCGGGCCTTCATGTGGTAAGTGATAATGCTGTAATGTGTTTGATGCGTGTTGTGGTGATTGACTGAGCTGTGCTGGGCACTGCTGGCCAGCTTGTTTGCCATGTCAAATTCCACGCGCATCACTCTACATACTCTCCGGTGCAATCTAGGCTTATTTTTTAAACCATTTCTTACAATTCAAAATGGTTGATTTTGGGGTTATGAAAGAAAAATAACAAATTGCAGAATCGTTTCATACCTTGCTACCTGAGGCTTCAAACTTGTTAATTGGAACAACTATGTACATGTAATAATATATACATATAGTCTAGTTGTTCCAGATGTCAAGTTTCTAGCCTCGGGCTCAGGTATCAAGGTATGAAAGAATTCTTTCTTTTTTTAATATCCCCAAAACCAACCATTTTAAATTGTAAGAAATGGTGTCCAAAATAGCCTGGATTGCAACAGAGAGCATCTAGAACCCTAGAGCTTATTGGACTCCGGCCTATTGGGACTTCGCGCTCGTGGTGTGGGCTTCACGCACACTTCTTATTTCAGATTTTTTTTTTAATCTTGCTCTCACACCCCTGCATTAAGTATTTCATGCAGAAAATGACACGAGTCATTAGGCCATTTTTGTCTCGCTTTTTATTAGCCCAGCCTTCATCAAATTCTTTTTGAAGGAGAAATAACTTAACCTTTACTTAACGAGGAGGGGTCAGGTTGACCCCCCCCCCCTCTCTACAAATTTTGTAATTTCGCTGACTTATTTTCAAGTCTTCCGCATCTTTTGAGACCAATCTGCGATGCCTTGGTACGCGGTTCCGAAATTACGCAAATTGACCCCCCCCCCCCCCCCCAGTATGTCCTGGTCTGAAATAGCCTAGGGTTAAAGCCTGTTGTAGGTTGAATTTTAGAGTGTGGACAAATTTATATTAAAAAAAGGCTAATGACTCTTTATCTCCCTTTACCACTTTGTCCCCCTTCTCACTCTCCTTCATGTGTCTATGTCTCACTCTTTCCCTCTTTTTATCTCTCCATTTCTCTCCCTCTCTATCCATCTCTCCTTGTCTCTCCCACTCTTTCCCTGTCTCTCCCGCTTTATCCCTGTCTCTCCCATTCTTCCCTGTCTCTCTAATACAGGTACAGGAGGGATCCTATCAAAGCGTGCTGTAACCCTCAGGAGATTCGCAGCATATATCTAGTATGCAACAACCGAGTTTCATACGAGAAGAAAGAGAATAGATGTCTATGTGTGTTTTGAATGTAATTTAATCCCAATTGTATACAAATCTACTGAACTCAACAACCATGAATCGAGGCTTGAATGAAAACCGAAGGTGGTGGTGACAAAGAACCAATGATGTGAGAAAAAAAAAAACACATTTTTTAAAAAATACAAGCGAGTGTTGACAAGAAGCTTCGTATGCGACAGCTTCTAATACTAACACGTTAGAGCACATATTCTTCACATATCTAGGCCAGGAAAGATGAAATATACAAATCCAATAATGCTCTCTCTGTCTGACACGGAAGTGAAAAGCAAAGTCTCTTTTCATCTTAATTTCATATTTTCCATATTGTACAGAAGTTTATATATTACTTGCTTGATTGCTGTTGAATCGGTATGTGCAAGATTTTATGTGTGCAGTTGTCTTGTAAGCACTGTCTAATGTGAAGAAAAATGAAAAATTATATGGTGTCATATTGAATTCAGTGTCTGGAGTTGTCTTTATTTTGTCTTTAAATCGTTATTTACCCCCCCCCCCCATCAAATATTCTGAAGATTTCATGATTTTTTTTTGGTATAGCTGGTTATGAAGAAAACACAATAGCAAAGCATGCGAACATATACATGTGATAATGCCGAGTGAGATAAGTAAAAAAAAAAAAAAAAAAAGAGAAAAAGCCATTACACAAATCGGCTTCATGAACATCAAACGAAGTATCACGATTTTCGGTTTGTTTGAAACTTTGGTATCATCCTTCCACCTGTTGGACCAGGAAAAAATATGACAAAATCATTCCTTAAGCCCCCATCACACTTATTCCGAATCAAGCAGAATCAGACGGAGTTAACTGACTATTGTTCGACCACAAACTGGTCAAGTTTTAGAAGAAAAAAATGCATAGAATGCAGTAAGAATGTACTTTGAACACCGTTCGATATTCTTTCCACTTCGAACGCACCTCAAAAATTTCAAACATGACTTAAACGTTATGAGCGCCCACAAGAACTGGCCCGCATATTCCGAATGCAAATATAAAACAGAATTTTTAGAATGCCCCTTCGAATATCCAAGAATGCAACACAAATTTTAAACCCGACTCATTGTGACTAGTGTATGATGAGTCGCTTGGTAAATTTACCTTATTAGAAACTCCAGTTGGGTGAATTCGGACCCCCTCCCATGATTTTTCTAGATTTTTTATCTTCATTCATTCCAGCTGATTCTGTTTGATTCCTAACGATTCCTTGAGAAGTGTGATGGGGGCTTTGTCTGGTCAAGGCAGTCAGAAAGGTGTCTGTTAAGATCGGCTTTACAGTCTTTACCATTGTCCAAATTTATCCAAACTTTCACAGATTTTCTTCTCAGATTTTTTTTTACAAACAAAAACAACTACCACCCGGTTTGATTCCTTTGAATATTTGCATTATAACTTTACAAAATACACATAATTGAAATTAATTACCATTTCACAAATTTTATTGAAGAAAATACATTCATATACACTGATTGATGTACATCAATGAAGTGACAATATTTTCAAATCATTTTTTGAGTATTGGGGGAAAAGTGGCTTCATTTAACAATTTTTTTTCTTTAAATCTTATTTGTATTGGAAAGAACATGTACATACATAGCATACAATAGTTACAGGCGACTCTGGCTACATCAAATCTCTTGGACAACATAAATCTCATTGACTGAGGAGAAATTTGACTTTATGTTGTTACCCGTATGTTTAGCATATTCTGGTCTGAAACAATGCTTCGAGTTAAAAGACTTTCCATGTATAGTAGGTTGACTCATGCAGAGTCTAGCGTATTTCAATATTAAAAAAAAAATCAAATATTCTCTCTTTTTTTTGCAGAACATTTATGGAACGTTGGAACTGTACTAAAGAAGAGCTTTTGTATTAACTTTATAACCAAACATTGCACTAGAATTCTGTTGATTTTATAATTTGTTGAAGTAATATTGTTTAATTTTAGTTGTCACAAAACAGACTGAAAAATGTTCTCAATAAACTCAAGTGTCAGGTTACCCAAACACAGGCAACCTAAATACAAAATATTTTCCTCAATAATGCATTTGATAATACATTTCATTTGTAAAGTGCCTTTTGATATGACCGAAAATTAAAACAGTTTACTGAATTTTAAATAATACTTTGCTAAGCTTTTAATATATTTCCATGGAAGGATTATAAACACTCATTTCATTTTGCAAATATGAATTTAAGACATCTAGGAGTTGTAAAATGTGACTTATTTAAATTTAATCGACACTTCTCCAATCAGGCAAAATAAATTTCAAGAAAGAAAAGAAGAGGGCCAACATTCTCCATTCATAACTCATTGGAATGATTCTTTCAATTAAAATAACTTACCTAGTATTTTATGTTGAATCACGATATAAAAAGTACTGTTTGAGCAGAATATTAAAAACTTTTCTGCTAATCCAGCATTGTTTTCTCCTCTATTTGACCATTGCTGCACATGGAGAGAAAAGTCAAATCCTGAAGATACCAACTCTTAATAACATGCTGCATAACATTTATTAAAAAAAAAACACACCAAAATATTGGCTGTTCAAACTACATGTTATCCTATCAAAATGCCATTAAAGGGATGGTCCGGGCTCGAGATATTTACATCTCAATTAAAAGAGTAAAATTCACAAAGCAAAATGCTGAAAATTTGATCAAAATCAGATCACTTGTTCTTTTGTATTTTATTTTATGAAATTAGGTTTATTCAAATTTTTTCTACCAAGAACTAAAACACTTGGATTGACAGCTGATTAAGTGCATTAGTTATTTATTGCCGTAACTTATTTCATCAAAATGGAGACCCATCATTTAAACATGTATGAAAAAATGAAACAATTAGGATTTCATGTAATAACATAAGAAAAAGGAAAGTGGGGATGTGACATCATCGCCCACCTAATGAATATTCATGATGTACATATAACTGTTTTCACAAAATATTGATAACTTTAAAATTCAATAACTTCGTTATTTGTTATCCGATTTTGATAAAATTTTCAGCATTTTGCTCTGAATTTTACTCTATTTATTAAGATATAAATATTTTCAGCCCGGACCATCCCTTTAATGATTGTTCTTATATAGCGTCGGTATCCGCCTCAGCTGGGTGCTCATGGCGCTTGCTAAAAAATAGGAAATGTCTCACAAATTTCAATGTCTTCAAATGGTGCTTAGAATCATCATTACATGAATACTAAATAAAAAACATTAAAATACAGTACCTTGCCCTTTTAGGAAACAAATTATATTGAGGACTTCTATTACAAACTGGGCAATATCCTTACACCCGATCTCCAATTTTCTACTTTCATACTTCACTACATGAAGTGCTTTATTTAAAGTATTACTGCAAATTAACAAATTTCTTTGTGAAGTAAAAAACAGAGATAAATTATTCAAAGAAGGTCCCACTATCACATATAGGTCAGAATATTTATAATTGCGTAACCGTGCTTCGACTTTGCGATCTATAGTTACATTTTTCAAAAGTTACAAAAATGGGCAAGATAAAAGTATTAAAAAAAAGAAAAGGAAAATCTTTGATGACATACCTATAGCAAGTCATTGAAAAGATTTCATGATCAATTTCATTTTGAAAATAAGTGGCATATGTAATATAGCTCTGGGGAATTCTTTCACTAATAATTTAAATGAAAAGAGTTTCCAAAGCTGTTGTACATATATAATTTCACACATTTGTATACTTTCTCCCATACGTGTACTGTATCAAGGCAATACACTGTAGCTTTGATCCAGCTGAGGCATGGCGGCTTGTCATTGTTCAAAACCCACCTACACCCGACAAAAGAAATTATAATTGGTATAGTGTCGAAAATCTGTCTATCTGACGGTCTATCGGATCGGGGTCGCCCTAGCCAACCCGTCTCTGTGGTCTAGTGTTTAAGGCACCGGCGTTCAAAGCTGGGGGCCCGGGTTCGATTCCCGGCATAAAAAAATGGTGTGGTATTTGTAGGAATTTCAGCATTTTCTAGCCACGCATAAAGTTTGAGACCGTTACATGTATGTAAAGTTAATAATTAGACAGAACCATCAAACACATAAAAAATATATGAAAGCAGGTTGTTCATGTTGAAAATTGTGGAGAGGGTAATATTTAGGGATAAAATCCCATAAATTGTATATTCTTGATTGTATTTCTCAATTTGAAGCATGTTCAAGATAATTTTTCTGACTGCATAATTAATGAACAGGCAAAATCATTGTCATATTTTTTAGAATATGGTGATTTATGAACAAAAATCTATGTTACATGACATATGGGGGAACTGTTTACATGGATGTCATAAAATGAAAATTTTACAAATTCATTCACTTAGTAATTCTTTGATGGATTTTGCTTGAAATTTCATTTGGTACGTTTCTCTCATCTTTCTGCTTTTAAAATTCAAAATGGTAGCAATTTCAAAATCAACCTTATCTCAGGTTAGACTTCCCCTTTAAACTCCAGTGATAACCTTGCCTTGGATCCCCCTTATACTTGTCTTTGCTGTTACCTCAGATATAAAAAAAATAACATTTCATAAATTTATTAATCATAAAGATACTCTGATACATTTCAGTCCGATCAGTATATCAATTCTATTTGCATTTCAACATACAAAAAAAAAAGAATATACAAGAGGAGAAATAAATAGAAATTTATAATTATATTTTATATTCCTAGTATCACCATGATACTGTCCATGAGAGTTCAACCCAATTAAAATGGATTATTGTTATTCTAAGACTTCTACCCGCTCATTAGTGGGTAATTGAACTTTGATGGGGTTAACTCAAGCAAGTTGCGATCACATTCCATATATAGCCCACCAAGAAGATAGTCTGTAGGATGGAAGGTCAGCAGTATGGCAACCATACAACATCGCGGTCCCGTCCTTCATAGAGATGCGTTTCATCCAATTAACCTCAACTAGGAGGTAATCCATCATTGTCAATATTTATGCCTGAAAATTTGCAAAAAGTCCTTTGTTAACAAAGAGGAAGTGCACTGAATTGGCAACACAAAGACGAATGTGGGAGTTATACATCTAGAAAACATTTGGAACAAACATGTATTTGTATCCATAGTTGTGGTTGAGCAGATCAATTGCAACTCTTTGTAAGAAAAGGCCCAGGTTGGTGATATGAAGAGGATGATGTAGCTATATCTCAAAGGATTTAGGAATGACGTGTCAATTTCATTTTTACAGTGCGTCCCACAAAAAAGGCAACCCGTTTTCAGATATAAATTTCACAATTATTTAACACGTTTTTACTTGTGAATTTGATACTTATGGTAAGAGTGGAATATCATCTTTAATTCAAGACCAACAGTTTAGCAAATCATTCACGAATGGCAAAATAAAAACAATGAATATTGAGGCCTATCAGAAACGATTTGCATTTTCAGGGATCTGTTAGAGAAACTTAAAGAATACAAAGAAATGCTAATGAGTCAATTGTTGAATAAGCACAGTTGATGTACCACAAACTAATCTTGTTAAACTTTTCTGCACGACCTGCTTTTGACATTAAATTTTTACATTAAAATTTCAAACTCGTCTTGCTCATTAATGCGTGAGCTGTTTGTCACACATTAGATATCGAAATGTAGAGGAATAATTGAATTAGATGATTATGTAAATGAAATATCTTAATTAATTTGCCTTTGAAGAAAAAAAGAAGTGGTAATCCTGGTTTCCTTTTTTTCTGAGATGCACTGTATAATGGCATGGGTACATCTTGTCATAGACACAACATTTGGTTAATCCTGCAAAAAATGTATCCAATTCATTCCAACAAACCCGTCATGTACTAGATCCACAATTCCACAATCAAAAATGCAATTTGGATCAATCTTTAATCACCTATTTTGATCAGAAACAGCTGCTACGGTGCTTCTACCCTGCTGAAACCACCTTCCGAAGATGTCAAAGAGTTTCGTGCTCAAAAGGGACACTGTTCTTACATTCATGATATTCATGAGCTTTTTGAAGAAAACTGTACCTTATCGTACAAGCAGTATGGTTCATTTTGAAAGCATCCAGATCCGCTTATCTCGGGGGCATCAATCTCTACACCTCGCTACGTTCCCTGATTTCATTTTATATTGTTGACTTGCCACTCTGATATAGTAAGGTGAAGGTCAGCCTGAGTTAACACCATCATCAAGCCACGGTTTGCTTCGGTACGCTTCAGACCAGGTCAGAAGGTGGTTCACCTCTACACGCTTCTAGCAAGGTACAATACGTTTCTACAGAACACTCGAACGCGCCTACTTAATTCAACCACCGCTCTTAAACCTGCAATTCTAGAGTTTCAATTGTAGCCCAAGGTCTCTCTTCAATAATCCTCGATGCTTACACACTTTTCAACAAGTTTCCGGAGGTTGGGATTCTCCATGGCTGCTGCTATTCTCTCCTTGTCGTTGATTTGTTTGTTAACTGTTAGAAATAAAAGAGAAAAGGAAATACCAAAGGGCATGAGTCTATTAACAGACTTCAATGATAATAAATACACCTTGAAGTTTACTGAATAACATTAATGCATTGCAAAGTTGAATAAAAGATATGTAATAACAATGTTAAAAATGTGAGAGAAAAGGAAGTACCAAAGGGCATGACTCTATTGACATACACCTTGAAGTTCAAAGAGTTTACTGAATTACATTAATGGAATGCAAAGTTGAATAAAAGTAATGTAATAATAATGTTAAAAATGTGAGAGAAAGGAAGTACCAAAGGGCATGACTCTATTGAAAGACGTAAATTATAATAAGTACACCTTGGAGTTCAAAGAGATTACTGATTAACATTAATACAGAGCAAAGTTCTCTGCACTTTCAAAGAACTTTGGTTATATTTAAAGGTAAAAGAAAGTTGTTGCAGCAAACAATTATTTCATAAGAAAGTCTTTTAAATCAAAGTTAATTGTCACCATATTATCATATATCAAGATCTGGTACATGTATATAAACTTATCTTTCTGAAATCATGAAATCTTAGCTCAAAACCAATAAATCTGATTACTAACACAGATAAGCATATGTGGGACAATGTATTAATATTGCTTGGAAAAATACCAGACATTTGAAGGGATTCCGTGCTTATTTTGCTCATTTCTCAGCAATTACGCATTCTTTTCCTTAGCCATTTGGCACATATTGTTTATTTATTCACACAAACACTTGGGTGGTAATTTTATCGGATTCTATTCAAACTCATTTTGAGATCATTACCACAATGGGTATTTATCTTTAAATCCCCTGGCTTTAGCGCCAGGAAAGCATTAATACAGCGAATATGCATTTTCAAGGAATTAATTCCTGCTAAGTATCTGTTTACCTCACCAGGGTCCCGTTGTATAACTTTGCCATCCAATGGTAACTACCATGGCAGCAATACTCAACAGCCAATTAGCATCAAGGATTCCATGAAAGATACCACTGGATGGCAAAGTTACCATAAAGAGTAACTTTCATGCAACGGGACCCTGGGTCGAACGAGACAAATGTAGATTCTTGCCAAAAGATAATGACAAAAGCACTTGATTAAAGAGATTAGTGTAATCAGATAAAATCATTTTGATTTCAATGTCTGGTCGAAGAAAGTATAAATCTATGCATACCAAGGACCATTAAAAAAAAATATATATATATTATTATTTTATTTTCGGGGGTTACTTTTGACAACTTACTGCCTAAATCTGCAACATTGGATAAGCTTTAACACTGCAATGAATGAGAATTTTCAAAGGCTCCTTTTTTATGTTTCCATGGCTCTTTTGAGCATAATATTGCAACTCTTCTATTCAGCTTGAAGCTGACTGGACAAATCTCTAAAATATGACTAATCCAGATTCATAAATCCTTTTAAATTTTGGGAGAAGTGAAATCTCTTACATCATAGAAATGATTGATAAAATACAAGTTTATTCCAAACTTTTTTCACAGATACCATACTTACTTTCTTCCTCAGTTGCATGTGTTCCCTTTTTGACAATGATGTCAATCTGTATCATAAAAACGATGGATGAAAATATGTTTTAAACACCTATGAAACACACTGTAGAGTCATCCTTAAATATTAAGAGCTCAATTAAGAGCCCCATTGAGAAATGTAATGCATGCATTTTATTAATATATATATTCCTGAAAACAGTGTATTAGTAAGAGAATTATTCCATTTTATCTTCTGTTCAAACAATGACAGATGTCAAAAAGCTCACTGATATTTTCCCTTTTTAACATTGTCTGTTAGTCTTTCTGTCTCTCCCTCTCTCTTTCTACTCTCTCTCTTTCACTCTCTCTATACAGTGCGTCCCACAAAAAACGAAACCGATATTTATCTTAACTAATCATAAATACAATAGACAAATGACCTACCAATGTAAAGCTTAGAATCTCCTCTTTCATCTGAAATTACTTAGATTATTCCTCATTCACGCATGAGTGAGCAAAAACAATTTGGAGAAAGGATACCAAAATCTCATTTGGCAGGGGGTATCTGAATTTCAAAAAGAAAGTCACATGCCTAAAAAGTTCAATATCTGCACTTTTTTTATACCTTAATAACAGAAAATGGCCAATAAGTAAAAAAGTTCTGTTCCTTCGAAACAATGCTTGTATTTCCATAATTTCATTAAAGAAACATGTTTTCACCGGTTTCCCACGCAAGCTATCGCACGGTTAACAAAAGACTTAATGCATGGCTGATCGTCAACAAAACGGCGTGTCGAGAGAGTCTGGACGCTAGCCTGTAAAACCTCTTCATTTTACAAAATCATTGAAATTAAAGCTTTATTTCAAATAACCAGAACTTTATTTCTTGACCATTTTCTGTAATTGAGGTATCAAATTAAAGAGCAGATATTGAACTTTTTAAAAATATGGTTTTCTTTTTGAAACCCAGATACAGCCCGCCAAGTGACTTTTTGGTATCCTCTTCAAATTGTTTTTGCTCGGTCATGCGTGAATGAAATATAATCTAAGTAATATCAGATGAAAGAGGAGATTCTAAGCTTTACAATGGTAGGTTGTTTGTCTATTGTCTTTGTGATTCAGTTATGATAAATCTTGGTTACGTTTTTTGTGGGACGCACTGTATACATCTCTATATACATGTATATATATTTGTGGGGGTTGTTTTACCTTGTGTTTACTTGGAAGACTTCTGTCCAACCTGACTCTGAGACAAAGACCTAGTATACAAAGATTCAATTAGAAAATATAAAGACAAAGTTATTAGCTTTAAAAACATTGCCATGTACAGCTTCTAATGTCCCTTCCTTTGGTGTGTGTTAGTTCACTGCTGAGTTAGTCCAATTTAAACAGTCCTTTCATACGCCTTGTTCATTTGCACATTTACTACCTATAACTCACCATTCTTATTTTCTATTTCCCTGCCTTGTTTTCTCTACCCCCCCCCCCCCTCAACTCTCTTTCATTTTTTCTCTTTATTTCTTTCTCTCTCATTTACAATGGTTTCTGAACCTTGAATGAACTTGAAAGGCTTCTCAATGAGAAAATAATCACTGGTAAGCAACCATATCTTAGTCAAGTCTTATTTAAAAAAAAATATGTATCTAAATATAACATGACACATCTTGGATTCAACCTAACTCTCAAATCACATCCCATCAATGTGGCATGCAAAATAAACAAAATAAATCAACGATTTAACATTATCTTCAATGCAATATAATCATGTATTAAAATCAGATATTTCTCTTTGGAAATGGGGAAAGGTGATAAGCAAAGTACCGGTAACTATTTTTGTTTGATATTTCTTTTCTCATTAAGAATTTGTTATGTGGGCCAAAATAAAATTGAGAATGACAAGTGTGCTTGAAATTAAATTTATGAAAGGCAGATTGGCTTTCAAATTTAACCTAAAGGTTGAGAAGCACTGATCTGGATTACTCTAGTATTGCTTTAACATATCCTGTCCATTAAAAGACCAAGATCCAGCCAAATCGCTTTCTTTGTGACCACTGAGTGGTCTTAATAGACAGGTTTCCCTGCAATTACCGATCAGGGTTTCCAAGGAGCAGATGAAACTGTTCAATCAGCAGTGAAATAAGTGAGCATGTACTACAGAGCCTGTCCATAAAGACCAAGTTCCAACCAAAACCACTTTTCTTGTGACCATTGAGTGGTCTTTATAGACAGGATTCACTGCATTTACCAATCAATGTCGCCAAGGAGCAGTGTGGAACGGTTGGAGTGAATTCAAGATTGATCACATGACCCTGTTCCTCTGTCTCAAGTGCTGCTACAGTGACTCCGTCCTCGTAGACCACCTCCAACTCTTCAAGGGTGTTTGGTTTCTCGGGGTCTTGGATGTCTCGGATGATGTCTGCAAGATGAAGAAGGATCAGCAAAAATTTTAAAAGATTGACGATTACCTGTCATTGTAATTGATCTCTATATCACTGTATACTGGTAGTACTACAGCACAATTCTGAATCTTAAAGCTTGTTCGAGTCATTTCCTTGCAAATTTAATATTATTATGACACCCATCTCTGCAAGATTAAAGTTATCGGTACTTTGTCAAAGGTTGCAAAACAGGCACTCCATGAAGAATGTTCTGGTTGTCTTATCAATGCCACGAAAATACTAACCCAAGTGTTTAACTTGGTACTTCTTCATAATTATGAGGTGTTGTCGCTCAGGGGAGTCTCGGGACTTTGCACTATGAGGTCTGGGGTTCAAATCCCACTGCAACACTTGCAAACTTTGGCAAGGCGTTTATCAACATTTAACACTCTCCATCCAGTAAAAAGAAATTCCTTGAATGTTTGAGCGCCTGATCAGGTTAGCTGTGCTAAAGCTGGAGTAACAGTATGCAGCGCACCCTGACAAAGAGTTTAATGAAAAAATACTAGAAAAAAATAAAAAACAGAAGTGCAGTTTTGAAGAAAATCCACAAAGATTAGAAACTTATTAGAATTTTTAAGTTTTTGATTAGTGACATCATACCAACAGCTGCCCCATATGTTGTGTTATGAAAAATGCATAAATTTCAATTTTTTTATTTTTCATGATGACTAATTTTTTTTTTGCTTCCAGGAGTGGGTGTGGAATGATTTGTCTGTTGATATACTGAAGGCACAGTAACCATTTTAATTTTTTAGAAAACATTTCATTGATTTTATTACTTCACGATTTATTAGGAAGCTGCTTGCACATGACGTCACAAATTAAAAAAAAAATCAAGCTACCAATAATTTTTTTACTCTTTGGATTTTCCTCAAACCTTCACACATAGTTTTTCCTGCTATGTTTACAATAAACTTTCCATCAGAGTGAACTTCCCCTGTATGGACTATATAAATGTTATGATTATTAATTTTCAATTTTAGATAAATGACCCTCACCATAGATATCAAGGGCCATGCCATCAAGCTCTTCTTGCGTGGTCCAGCTGGGACATGGTGGAGGTTTAGACGGTTCCATCTTCTTCTCTTCCATCGTCTCACCAGGACCACCCTGGAGAAACACCTTAAGCAGGTACACACCACTCAGAAATGTCATCAGCATTGGTCTCGGCTGTCAGGCTCAATCTTATTTTCAGTCTTAGGGGAAATCTTGATGAATATTGACGGGGAGCATTGATGATGCGGTTGGAATTCGAGGCAAAGATGTTTCATTCAAGGGTCTGTCTGTCTGTCTACTGCAAAACAGAATGAATAAATAACACTTGGTTGAATGAGGAAAGAAATGATTCAGACAGATTACATGATAAGGTTAAACAAGATGTTAAAGAACCAAATTTTATAATAAATCAAGAGAGATCATTATCAGTAATTATCAAAATTTAATTCCAGATATAGCCTCAGAATTGCCCATATTTTATTTTGTGTCTTATTACGTTATGTAGATCTACAATCCTTTTTTAAAAACTATTTATCAGTGCATAACCCATTTAGTTACAGCAAACAGCAAGAATCCTGTCTGTGACTGTGTACGAGTTAAATAAAACTTTGGAAATTAACGCGACAAACAGAAAATTAGGTCTAACGTTAGGCTTAAGTTAACCTAGACCAAAAGCTTCGCTCTCTGTTATGTTGGTTGTTCCGCTGAACTCTGTTGGCTCCACTCACCAAATTACAGAGACTGAAGTTCTAGCTCGATCTGTACAGGGAATCAATGGCCATATGCAGTCAGTCCGCAAGCCCCTGTGTTAATGAGCAAATGAGCAAGATTTATCCAAGTCCTCTCGTGGCTGAATTCATGTCCCTGCAAAATCTTGTGAATTGTGAGACTTTCTTTCTCAAAGAATTTAACCACTTTCTCCTGGAGTAATATTGATTATTTTTGTACCATGGGCAAGAGTAAATGTTACTCTTTTATATTAGTCATTTCTTTTGAACGAAATATTTTGATAAATAAGTGAATTTTTTACCTGAAAAGATGCATCAAACAAAATTTTCTTCCTCTGTTTTCACTTGCAAATTGTGCAACATTTTGTGTTTTAGGCACCAACATTATTCATATCATCAGAAAGCTCAAACTCTATACTTTCTTACAATGTCACTCTTGATATGGGGCATCTTTTAGATGGGTCAGCAGCCAGCTTTTTCCATCAAGATGCAAGACGAGATTTCTGAAATTTCTGAGTAACATAAAATCCAGAGTTCTGATTGGCTGAATACTGTTTTCAAAACAAACAGGCGCGGGTAATTTGAAGAGATTACCACATGGTGAGTGTGACCTTGCAGAGGCCCAGTGTGGGGAACATTGGAATTTGCGTGGGTGTGTGGTCTCTATGACCAATCAAGAGCGCAGTATTCTTGTTTTTGAGCTGCAAAATGTACTTGGCCTATGAAAAGCTGGCTGCTGACCCATCTAAAATACATCTTCTTATAAAAATTATATCATATTAAAGCTTAGACCTTCAGCTTTATCATGATCTAAAAATAATTTGTGCCCAAACAGAAATTAAGTGTGAAAACAACAACTTTTGTTGCATGAAAAAAAATATTTTGTTTCATGTTTTAGATCAAAAGTTTTTCCTATATTACAACATTCTTTTAAAAATCCAAACACATGACCTGAAAGAATGATTCTTCTTCTTTACAAACATACCAAAAACATGAAATTTGGTCAATATTTAGAGCAGCAATGGCCGAATAAAAAGAGGTGTTTTGGTTCGCACCAAGCTCATTAACTATGCAAAAACCCTCTAGTCATGAATATCACTTGGATAAAAGAAGCTACTTTTTCAGGGCTTGCGGACTGACTGTATGTTTATGTATTAAGTTCGGATAAAACAGGGAAGAGATTTTGCGCGACAGCCGAAGGAAGTCACTATTTTTTCCCCTTTTAGTTTTAAGTTTATTTTTCCCCGTTTTGGTGCATTTCAGGCCCCCCCAAAAATCTTTATTTTGGTACAGTTCTTTTTATATATTTTTATGAAATAAAGACAAAAATCGATGAGCCCCGTCGGTAGGATTTTGCATTGTTAACCCCCTAATGGTGGATGCACGATAGTGAGCTGTCTGTGAACGAGGAGAAATATATCTTTTTTTAAATGTTAAAAAAACTCCTCGAAACAGACGGCTGCCAGCTGTCTATAGTAAAAAGTTTATAGAGTCTACTGTCACTTCTACTCTGAGTACCAATGTGGTCAAACATAACAGTATTAACCTTATATGCTAAAATAGATACACCAAATTCAGCCCAAAAATGTGGTCCCGATGCCTCCAGCCATTAAAGTATTAAAACTAGACTGAACTTCGCAAATAGCGTTCGTCGCGTGAGGGCGTATGTCACCGCAAAGGATCACGGGAATGAAAAGGGAGCAAACGCGAAATTGGCTTTCGGGAAGCCATACAACGCCATATGTTTTGTGTAGTGTCACTCAAAATCCAGGCTTTTTTAAAAGTTTGATTTCTTAGTATTGAAATTATTTTGGATACTTGAATGTGGATTTATAGAACAATCTTTGTAACATGATTGCACAGCGAAAGTATGAACTCAATGCTCACCGAATTTTCCAAGTTTTCTGGGGCTAAATTTGGGAAGATTTTGTGGGAAAAGTGAGCATGGTGATTGCTGGTCAATGCTATCGACTTTAGAAAAGAGCACGTCGGCGATCCGGAGAGAGCCTGAGGCTATTTTTTTCAATTAAAGAATATTGATGAGAATCATAATGTAGATCATAATAATTATATCTTATCTCCATAACTAGTAGATTTAGCAAGTTTTTGTTATTTTGGAGGAAATATAGTCCTTAAAAATCAGGCTTTTGAGTTTGATCATTACAAGATCTAGTACTAGAGGGGGGGGGGTGAGACTTGAGGATCGAATGGCCGCGAGACCAAATATCAAGTATATTAAAAATAAGCTAGTGAGTATAAATGTATATATATAATATACATATTAAGAAATACATATAAATAGGCCTATGACATGCAGCATAAAGATTAAATAAATCCCTGTATTTAAAACATTTTTGGATGCCGTATAGGCCCTAGTATTCTTCATGGTCTCCCTCTAACCTCTCTGTAATTTTATTTTGTCTGTCTGAAATTAAGCAGCTGATGGATATTTAATTTATATAAATGATGTATATTCCATTGTTTTAATAAAACAAATATTATTTCAAAATTTCCATCTTCATTTAATTTCATCGCATTCAGTCACTAATTACTTCTCTCACATCAGATCACCTTTTTCATTTCATTTTTTTTCTACTTATTTTTCTCTCAACTTTCATCTATTCTCACATTTTTTAAATATTTAATTCATTATTTTGTATTTGCAGTATTATCAAATCTTGGGACCAGGCCACTAATAAAAAAAACGGCCATGATCCTGAATTACATGCAATAATTGTGTATCTGTGGAGAGAAAAAGAAAACACAGCTTGGTTAATATCTGAATAAAATCATGATTGAGATAATTATTCATGAAACATGTATTCTTGACAATCGATTGATATATTACTAAAATATATAACTAGAATAAAGTAATCAAATCTAGTATTGCAGAGATTGTTTTATTGATCATCATTTTATTATTTTCCTTGGAATTCCGGGACTTTCCTCCACTGCCTCGCCGACGTACACTGTCTAGTGAGCTAGTGAGTATAAATGTATATATATAATATACATATTAAGAAATACATATAAATAGACCTATGACATGCAGCATAAAGATTAAATAAATCCCTGTATTTAAAACATTTTTGGATGCCGTATAGGCCCTAGTATTCTTCATGGTCTCCCTCTAACCTCTCTGTAATTTTATTTTGTCTGTCTGAAATTAAGCAGCTGATGGATATTTAATTTATATAAATGATGTATATTCCATTGTTTTAATAAAACAAATATTATTTCAAAATTTCCATCTTCATTTAATTTCATCGCATTCAGTCACTAATTACTTCTCTCACATCAGATCACCTTTTTCATTTCATTTTTTTTCTACTTATTTTTCTCTCAACTTTCATCTATTCTCACATTTTTTAAATATTTAATTCATTATTTTGTATTTGCAGTATTATCAAATCTTGGGACCAGGCCACTAATAAAAAAAACGGCCATGATCCTGAATTACATGCAATAATTGTGTATCTGTGGAGAGAAAAAGAAAACACAGCTTGGTTAATATCTGAATAAAATCATGATTGAGATAATTATTCATGAAACATGTATTCTTGACAATCGATTGATATATTACTAAAATATATAACTAGAATAAAGTAATCAAATCTAGTATTGCAGAGATTGTTTTATTGATCATCATTTTATTATTTTCCTTGGAATTCCGGGACTTTCCTCCACTGCCTCGCCGACGTACACTGTCCCTGAGCTGGGCCGAGAGTGCCCGCATTGGCAGCCGCAGTCCGTGCATACATTACAAGCGCACTTTGCACAGCTCAGAATACGCACAGACACTGAGACAGTGCGCGAAAATTAAATAAAATTGCACTTGTCTTCATAAGATCTGTGGTAATTCTTGCAGCTATAGACAGCACATCCATCTCTGTCACCCATAATTAAGAAGAAAAGTGATGTTAGACTCTGGAACAAATATGACGAGGCGTTTACTGGAAGTTAGCAAAATGTCGAGGTTTATACTAATGCCAACCTCGCAATACGTGTGAGTGGCAAAATGTTGTTGTTGCCTGCAGGCGTCGATCGTATTTTCAATTTTGATACATTAAATGGAAATCGTACACTTTATTGTCGGCTGCTTGCGTTCGCATGGTAGCATCCGGACAATGGCGGCGCTATTGCTCCCTTTTCGATCCCATGATCCTTTGCGTGAATCTATTTGCGATAAGGTCTATCGAAGCACTGCCACTGTTAGTGTTACTTAGTGTGACTCAACATCTAGTATACTGGTATAAAAAAGCCCCAACGTCTTTTTCAATGAATGGGACTAAGATTTAAGAAAAGTATTCGTAGCGGCTATCGATCATTCCCCAATCAAAGTCCAGATATATTAACGTGAGAGTCTTCATAATTACTATAAATTCTAAAATCCCTTACACTTTTCAATTTCTATCCATGACTTTCTCAGTGACAGACTTGAAGAGAGAGGGCGCCATCGCCACCGTCGGACGTAACTTCTGGGAGCTCCGGCCTAAAGTTGTAAATATTCACTTAAATCTTGTCAATCCTGTTATCTTAGTATATTCTGTTGACATACATTCAAATTTAATGATTAATTCTATGCTCTGTTGTATATATTTTTAGTCATGTCTTGCTAAAAAGTAGGAAATAAGGGCCTCCCCTCGACCACTAAAACATCAATAGCAAACCCATGTAGTGTATTGCGTATCGTATTGTAGCGCCTGAAGGTTCTAACGTAGAGGGCGCAGAAAGGAGAAAAATACGAAGAGGAAACGAACGGAAGACAGATAGAAGATCGGGAGAGATACAAGAATTGTAATCCAGATTAATCGGTAAATTGCCCTATATAATCAGTTATTATTGTTCATGATTGGATTGTTGAATACTTACTAAATAAATGTTGTTAATGTGAATGAACGGCATCACAGAAGGATTCTTATTTTAGCGTGAATCAATGGTGTGTGATTGACGTATACGTGAGTTCAGTGAGAGCTACATTGAAGCACACGGAGAAGAAGATTTGGCGAGATTTGAGTGTGGGGAGCGTTACATTGGTGGCAGTCGCGGGATAATTCTAGACGAATTATGGAACCCACAGAACCCACATCAATCTCAGAATCGAGAATACACCCTATTCATGCTAATGAAACTGTCCCTTATGGTTTGGGAACAATTCAACCGGAGGAAGGAGCATCATTTGTCACGGTAGATGAATACCACGTGTCAGACCACGTGCGAAGCTTTCCACAGCACGCAGCCTATGGGGACGCACGACGCGTCGGTAGTAGATTGTATGATGCGTTAATGGTGGAGGACGCTCGCCAGGTGCGTTCGTTGGGCAACGAATATAACGCACGAGGTGTTATGAGCGGACACAGGGAGGAGCAGATTTCAAACAACACGCACACACTGCGTTCGGCGTTGGGCAACAGGAGCTACGACGCACAGAGCGTTATGGACGGACCAAACAAAGAGATTTTTCCTGACACTACGCACGAAGCGTGCGTGTTAAGCAACGAAAACCGCGACGCAGGAAGCGTTGTGATTGGGCATGGTGAGGAGCTGATCTCTGAAAGTACGCACGCGGTGCGTTCGGTCAGCGACGAAGGCCTCAACGCACAAGGCGTTTTGAGAGAACGCAATAGGGCGACGACCCCTGATAACGCACACATGGTGCGTTCGTTGAGCAACGAAAGCCGCAACGCACAATGCGTTTCGAGAGAACACAATAGGGCAACGACCCCTGATAACGCACACACAGTGCGTTCGTTGAGCGACGATGGCTACAACGCACAAGGCGTTCCGAGAGCACGCAGTAGGGCTATGACCCTTGATAACACACACACAGTGCGTTCGTTGAGCAACGAAGGCCGCAACGCGCGAAGCGTTTTGACAGGACGCAATGATGCGTCGATCCCAGGCCCCATGCACAGGGCACATATATTCGACAACGACTATCGCAACGCAAGAAGCGTTAGTAGTTGTCACAATGGTTTGATAGCAGACATTGCACACTCATTGCGATCTCAAGGCAGCGAACGCCCAGACGCACAAGGCGATTGGAACTATCGGGAAGGAGAGGCCCTAGATTCGCATCGCGCACGCATTCTGCGTTCATTTGATCACCTAAACTACGACGCACAGTGTGCAGGAAAAGAAAGGAGACAACCTGAATACTCGGCCATGGATCATGAATACTTGCCTCAGAGGATAGGCAGGCCTATTGTATCTGTGCGCCCACCTGACAGGACAATCAGAAAGCCAGTGTATGAGCCAGGCACATTCACAGGAAAGGAAGTTTTTGAGAGCTATTTAAGTCATTTTGAAATAGCAGCAGATATTAACGCTTGGAACAATCGAGAGAAGGCTGTATTTCTGGCAGCAAGTCTGCGTGGTGGTGCTCAGGAGATTCTAATGGAACTGTCACCATCACAGAGAGTGAATTATGAGTTTCTAGTAGCCGCCTTGACTACCCGTTATGCATCAAGAGGTCAAGCAGAGTTAAACCGTTTGAAGCTCAAGAACAGGAGGCAGGGAGCGGGAGAAACCCTGACAGAATTGGCTCATAGTGTAAAGTGTCTGATCAGGAAGGTATATCCTGTTGCATCTGAGGATACAAGAAGGACACTAGCTAAGGATAGTTTCGTTGATGCTCTGAAGGATGCTGAAGTTCGCTTTGAGGTTATGAAAGCCCAGTGTGAAACAATCGACGATGCACTTGTTGTTGCAGCGAGGATCTCTGAGCTCAAGACTACAGAAGCAATGCGAGTAAACTACAGACAAGTTCGGACTCTGAATGCAGAGACCGAGGAAGAAAAAGAGCCAACTGAACATCAACTGGAGACATTGGTGAAAGAACTGCAGTTGACTGTCACCCAGTTGAGAAAAGACATGGCAGATATGTCCAAGGATAGGTCGAAAGGTTACAGATCCCAATCAAGAACCAAATCCTTCGCAGAAAAAAACAAAGAAGCTACATGCTGGAATTGCGGGAGCGAAGGGCACTTCAAGGCTAATTGTCCTGCAATGACAGAAGGAAACAGCAAGCAACAGGAAAACTAGAACCTACCGACTTTAAGGGTCGAGAGCCGGTAGAAATTCCCAAAAGGCCCAATGGGACAAGAATCGAGGAAGCTCGATATATGCCTGTTAGATCAGCTCGGTCAGGAGATATTGGTCTTTTTGTTGATGTCATGATTGGTGACCACACAGTCCGGATGCTGGTAGATTGCGGTGCTTCAGTTTCTGTCATGAAGACAAGTGTTGCCTCACTCATCGGATGTGATGAGCTCCTTGAGAGAGACATAGGTGTTAAAATGACTACTGCGAGTGATGTGCACAGTATTCCCTTCAAGGGTAAAGGAGAACTGAACATGTGTCTAGGAGGGAAGTTACGTAGGAAACTAGTTTGGTTTGCAGACGTAAAAGAAGATGGAATTCTTGGTCTTGATTGCCTTGAGGACTGGAAATGCAAAGTTGATTTTGGTCGTCGGGAAATGTGGGTAGATGGTGTAAAGGTCCCTTGCCATAGCTTTGAAGGGCCGCCTGCTTGTTGCAGAGTCACTGTGAGTGATACCGTCACCCTACCACCCCTCACTGGACAAGTTATCAAGGGTCAAATGGAAGACAATTTGGCATTCACTGACGTAATCCTGGAACCTTCGTCTAAGTGGACTGGCTCAGGAAGTGTTCTAGTTGATGCGGCAGTGATGAGGCCGGGCGCCAAGACAATACCAGTGAGAGTCATCAATGTAACCAACCAACCTGTCAAGTTTTACAAAGGGACCACCGTTGGTCAATGTCAGAAAGCTGAGGTAGTTACACAGGAAACTGTCTCCGGAGACAACCCTTCTAAGACCGACAAGACTCCGTACATAACTGTTGATGGAATGAAGATACCAGAACATTTGCAAGACACATGGAAACACAGCGCACAACTTATTAACAAGGACGAGAGGGTGAAGTTGAGTAAGCTCCTTTGCAAGCACTCGGAGGTTTTCTCCAGAGGTAAAGATGACCTGGGGAGAACAGATGTAGTGAAGCACCAGATTGAAACGGGGACATTTCCTCCTATTCGACAGAGAGCAAGGAGATTACCTGTCCATCAAAGACATGAAGAATCGGCACAAATTGAAGATATGACAAGACGTGGTGTGATTGAACCGTCTGAAAGCCCGTGGGCTTCACCAATCGTGTTAGTCAAGAAGAAGGACGGTTCTACCCGGTTCTGCGTTGACTTCAGGAAGCTGAATGATGTGACCACCAAAGATGCGTTTCCACTCCCACGTATTGATGATTCATTTGACAGATTGTCTGGATCAAAATGGTTCTCAACTCTCGATCTGCAAAGTGGTTACTGGCAAGTAGAGATGTCAGAACAAGATCGGGAGAAGACTGCATTCATCACAGCGTATGGCCTTTATCAGTTTCGTGTGATGCCGTTTGGGCTCTGCAATGCCCCTGCAACTTTCGAGCGGCTGATGACAAAAGTCCTGGATGAGTTGATTAACAACATCTGCCTGGTATATCTCGATGACGTCATTGTATACAGTTCGTCTGTACTGGAGCAGCTCGACCGACTGGACACCATATTTGACAGGCTGAAGAGCTTTGGATTAAAACTTAATCCAAATAAATGTGTCCTGTTACAGAAAGAAGTGGCATTCTTGGGTCACGTGGTATCAGCAGCAGGAGTTTCAGCTGATCCCAAAAAGATCAGTAGTGTCAAGGAATGGCCCACCCCGCAGACTGTACACCATGTCAGATGTTTCCTTGGACTATGCTCCTACTACAGAAAATTTGTGAAGGGTTTTGGAGACATTGCAAGACCGCTCCACCAGCTTACAGAGAAGGGACGAGTATTCCACTGGACAGAAGAGTGTGAGGAAGCTTTCAGGAGACTAAAACATGAGCTGACTCACTCCCCAGTCCTGGCATACCCTACTGCTGACGATCCATTTATCCTTGACACTGATGCAAGTGCAAACGGACTCGGAGCAGTCCTCACCCAGGTGCAACATGGTACAGAGAAGGTCATAGCATACTACAGCAAGTCTATGTCCAAGGCAGAGAGGCGTTATTGTGTCACAAGGAAGGAATTACTTGCTGTTGTGGAAGGAGTGAAACAATTTCATCACTACCTCTATGGAAGGAAATTCACAGTGCGGTCAGATCATGGAGCGTTGAAGTGGCTGTTAAACTTCCGCAATCCTGTTGGTCAGGTAGCTCGGTGGTTGGAGCTTCTTGGTACCTATGACATGGACATTCAACACAGGGCAGGTCGCATTC
The DNA here is from genome assembly GCF_037042905.1 of Lytechinus pictus. Taxonomy (NCBI): domain Eukaryota; kingdom Metazoa; phylum Echinodermata; class Echinoidea; order Temnopleuroida; family Toxopneustidae; genus Lytechinus; species Lytechinus pictus. The sequence continues at coordinate 9,764,635 of NC_087249.1, forward strand.
ATGGAAATGCAGATGCGCTTTCGAGGAGACCCTGTCAGGACTGTTCACATTGTCAAAGACTGGAAGAAAACGACACAATAAAAACATCTATCTTGAAGGAAGTCTTATCTGTCGGCACTAATACCGAAGATGACTGTCCTGAAGCTGGAATGATCCACGTCGCTACCTTAGGAACCCAGCAGGCAGTTCAGCTGACAAATGGTAGCATTGACGCCCCATCAAATGAACAGGAAGATCCCTTGTGGACAAAGTCCTATTTGAGAGATGTACAGAGCCAGGACCCCGAGTTAGATCAAATCATCCAATGGAAGAAAAAGGGGACACGTCCCTCATGGCGAGAGGTAGCACCCCTTAGCCCCAAAATAAAGTCTCTTTGGAGTCAGTGGGAAAGGCTACAGTTGGAAGAGGACGTCCTGTATCGTCGATGGGAATCCCTCAACGGAAAGGAAGTCTCTCTTCAATTGGTTCTACCTGTTGCATTGCGCAAGAAAGTCTTTGCAGAGTGCCATGAATCCAAGGTTGCAGGTCATATGGGTAGCAAACGGACAATTGAAAGAATTCGACGGCGTTGCTATTGGCCTCAACTTAGTATGGATGTTGAACTTTGGTGCAAACTTTGCCGCACATGTGAGTCCAGGAAGAACCCATCTCGGCGCCCTCGAGCCCCACTCCAGGTATACAACGTCGGTGCTCCAATGGAACGTGTATCAATGGACGTCATGGGACCCCTTCCACAGTCAGACCGAGGCAACAAATACGTGCTCGTAATCTGTGACTACTTCACCAAGTGGACTGAGTCTTTTGCAATTCCGAACCAAGAAGCAGCAACAGTTGCACGAATCTTCGTGGAAGAATTTGTCTGCAGATACGGTGTGCCATTGGAACTTCATACTGATCAGGGTCGGAATTTCGAGGCAGCTCTTTTCCAAAGTGTTTGTGAGATCTTGGGGTGTTCAAAGACCAGAACTACAGCATTCCATCCTCAGAGTAACGGAATGGTTGAACGTTTCAACCGGACCTTGGAGGATTTATTGGCCAAGGCTGTTGCCGATCATCAGAAGGACTGGGACGAATGTTTACCTCTGGTCATGATGGCATACCGCTCGTCCCAACATGAAGCTACTGGTTACATTCCTAGTGAGCTGATGATGGGTAGGCAGATGATTCTTCCAGTGGATCTGCTGATTGGAAGCTCTGGGACACCAGAATCTAGTTACCCTGAGTTCACAGAGCAACTGCAGGACCGCATGAATTACACCCACCAGTTGACAAGAGAGCGCTTGAGGGTTAACACGGACCGGAACAAGCGTACTTACGACACTCACAAGGCAGGGGAAGGTCATCAACAAGGAGATGCGGTGTGGCTTCACACTAAAAGGCGGAAAAAAGGAATTTCTCCAAAGCTACAGAGGAGTTGGACTGGCCCATTCTATGTCATTGATGCTCTTAGTGATGTGACCTATCGGATTCAGGAAACGTCTAAATCAAAGCCAAAGGTTGTTCATTTCAACCGCTTAAAGACGTATGTTGGAGCCCCTGTGCCGAACTGGGCTTTGAAGAAGATCAATGAAAAGTCTTCATCTTCAGCCACAGTCGACGCATCCCCAGAGGAACACCCGCAGACACAGCAAGAAGCTCAATCACAGGAAGAAAGTTCTGTGGAAACCGGAGCTAGAGTAGACATTTCTAGCAAAGAGCATGACTGTCCAACAGATACAGATCGTACTGCAGAGGCGAGAACAAGGAGGAAGAAACGACTCTACTCAGAAGTCGCTGCTACGTCCAACAGCAAAGAAACATCCGCACTTGACCAGGAACCACCTCTTGCAAAGGAGCAGAGAACCGGCAACCAGATGCTACCACGCCGTAGTAAACGCCTGCGAAAGACGCCATTGCGTTTTTATTGAAATCTTTTACCTGTCAGATTTGTATATACGCCATTTCAATATCTTGATTAAGTTTTTTTTAAATAAATTTCATCTCCATTCTCTTCTCTGCAGTTGACAGACATCAATAATCATGCCTGGAACAAACAGGGAACTGTGGATGGGATGTACTCAGTGTCATCGTCAGTTCAAGACAGTTGAGGACTTGAAAGACCACGCAGAGCGTTCACACCCTCCAAGACAGCACAACTGCCAGAAATGCTCATATACCAGCAATCGCAGATATGATGTGGAAAGACACTTCCGCAATGTCCATGGAGAGAGTCGAAGGCCAGAACGTGATCGACACACATCCCCCGAAAGACCTACACCAGTTCGCGCTGTGAAAAGCATGATTGTGCCGGCACCAGAGGGAACCCAGCAAGGAAAACAGAAAGACAAAAAGAGAGCCCGCTCAGAGACCCCGCTCTCCTTGAATCCACAGTCCGACCAGGAGCTGTCAGCTGGAGAGGAGTACACTGGTCCCTCCGCGTCCCTTGTGGTAGACGAGGCCAAGGGCGAGGTCGCGAGAAAGGCGCTGTCTGTACAACGAAGAGAGAAGAAAAGAGGACGTCATTATCGTCGAGTAACCGAGACTGTTGTTTTTCCCGATGGCCGGCTGTTCAGGGTGGAGACTGAAGAGTGGAATTGAGCCTCGCCGGATCCCAAAGCTTGGATAGCATATAGTTAAGCGAACTTTGTTGTTGTTGTTGTTTTTTTTTAAATGTTAATATAACCTTGCTCTAGATGTGTTTTGCAAATATTAAACCTTGGTTATGTTTTAATTCGAAACGAGGACGTTTCATTCTAAGAAGAGGGTAGTGTAGCGCCTGAAGGTTCTAACGTAGAGGGCGCAGAAAGGAGAAAAATACGAAGAGGAAACGAACGGAAGACAGATAGAAGATCGGGAGAGATACAAGAATTGTAATCCAGATTAATCGGTAAATTGCCCTATATAATCAGTTATTATTGTTCATGATTGGATTGTTGAATACTTACTAAATAAATGTTGTTAATGTGAATGAACGGCATCACAGAAGGATTCTTATTTTAGCGTGAATCAATGGTGTGTGATTGACGTATACGTGAGTTCAGTGAGAGCTACATTGAAGCACACGGAGAAGAAGATTTGGCGAGATTTGAGTGTGGGGAGCGTTACAGTATGTATGTGTATGGACAACCAGTATGGCGTTGCGAACTGTACAGTCACCCTATCCATCTATTTGTCTGCAGTTTATTGTAGCTGTTGCTTTTCTATATGCATCCTACTTACCTAACCCCAAGAACTGTAAGACATATGAACCTACAACTCTCACTTCAGTGTCTGTCATTGTAAATCATGGGAAACTGAGCAGGCTGATGTCAATGTCGATAGATATCTCTTCTTCACAAATACGACATCGTAAACATCTCTGTTTGACAACAATATTATTATTACTGGCAGGGGACATTCAAACTAATCCTGGGCCGAAGACAACTCCGGTGTACCCTTGTGGATTCTGTGAACGCCCAGTTACGTGGTCCCAGCTTGCTGTCTGTTGTTGTAATTGTAGTATATGGTACCACAAGTCCTGTGAAGGATTAAATACGCAGGATATGTCACATCTGGGACATGATAGTGTGGTGTGGCATTGTTATAAATGTGATAGCATCAATGTGGACAACTTTACATTCAACCACTTCGAGCTTGAAACATCAAACACTTTTTACCTGCTCTCGCCAGCTGCAAAAAGTTCTGTGGACTCATTTTCATCTGATGACCTAGATAGGCTTTACCCAGTCAACGAGAGCAGTCCAAAGTCGCCTAAAGGCAAAAGAAGAGGGAAAAGGAACTCCATTGAAAAACGTACGAGTAGCACATCGTCCTCGACATCGCAAGAATCTAGTCGTAGCTCTCTGATTCATCCCAAAAAGACTAACTTGAGAGTGCTTACTGTAAACTGTTGCAGCATCAGGAGTAATCGATCGGAATTCACCGCAGCCATGGATTATGTGAAACCAGACATCATCTGCGGCACTGAATCATGGCTAAGTGGCATCAAGCCAGGGAAAGATCCGACGGATGATGCAGTAAAGTCCAGTGAAGTCTTCCCGGACTCCCACTTTTTCCACAGGAATGATCGTGAAACTGCTGGAGGAGGAGTCTTTGTTGGCATCAACAGGACTATGACATCTGATTGTAGACCTGACCTAATCACTGATTGCGAAATCATGTGGACTAAAGTAAAACTCCAAGGAGGTGCGAATAGGGATTTATATTGTGGTTCATTCTACATGCCTCATCGTGATCTACGACACTTGAATCAGCTGCATGCTTCCCTGGGTCGGGTACTTAACTCAAGAACAGGGAAACATATTATTCTTGCAGGGGACTTTAATTGCCCCGACATAGACTGGGACAATCTTTGTGTTCGACCAGGAGCATCCGATAGAGATGTACAGCAGGCGTTGATTGATATCTCTGTGGAATATGGCCTTACCCAAGTCCACAACCAACCCACTAGACAAGACAATATATTGGATTTGATCTTTACAAATAACCCTTCTGTGGTCAAGTCTTCTTCTAGTATTCCTGGTATTAGTGATCATGCCATGGTGGTTACTGATTTTGACATCCTACCAAGCATCACCAAATACCACAAGAGAAAGTTTTACTTGTTCAAAAAGGCAGACTGGAACGGAATAAGAGATGAGATGTCAAAATTATCTGATGAAATTTCTCGTCAAGTGGAGTTAGACGGCAATATCGACGATATCTGGACTCTCTTCAAAACATCCCTCATGAAAGTGGTCGACAAAAACATACCATCGAAGATGAGGAGTGGAAGGAAATCTCTTCCATGGTTCTGCCACTCGTTGAAACGCATGGTAAAAAGGAAGGCTAGACTCTATAAGAAGGCTAAAGATCCCAGAAGGACTTTCAACAAAGCTGAAGATTGGGAGAAGTATAAGCGTTTCCAGCGTACTTCTAAGAAGGCCTTTAAGAAGGCAGAGGAGGAGCATGTAACATCATCAATTGTTCAAGGCCTTGAAGAAAATAACCCTAAACCATTTTGGCGCTATATAGCATCAAAACGCCAAGACAGAACAGGGCTACCCCCACTCAAGAATGCTGGAAACCTTATCCATGAAAGTAAAGCCAAGGCTCAGTTGTTGGTTAAGGAATTCAAATCTGTATTTTCAAGAGGACTTTATGCTCCACCTGAATTGAATAATCCATGCAGAAGAAAGATCTCTCCACTGCACATCACCGTGAATGGAGTTGAGAAGTTACTATCAAGGATAAATGCTTCCAAAGCGTCGGGTCCTGATCTCATCCCAAACACCGTACTAAAAGAATGTGCAAGGGAACTGGCTCCAGGCTTGCGAGATTTTTTCCAATTATCGGTTGATTTAGGCAGAGTACCATCTGACTGGAAGAAGGCACATGTTACACCAGTCTTTAAGAAAGGTGATGTACACTCAACTGGAAATTATCGACCAGTCTCCCTTACATCAGTGATCTGCAAACAGCTTGAGCATGTCATTTGCAAGCACCTCTTCAAACATCTACAAGAAAACAATATCTTGTCGTCTCTCAACCACGGGTTCAGGTCCGGTCATTCAACTGAAACTCAACTACTGACCACAGTACATGATCTCCTTCTCGCCCATGACAAGAAAGTACAGTCAGACGTCATCATACTAGACTTTGCTAAGGCGTTTGATACAGTGCCTCACTCGCTACTCCTACACAAACTAGCGAACTACGGGATAGATGGCTCAATACACAAGTGGCTTACATCCTTCCTAACACACAGGGAGATGACGGTTGTAGTTGATGGAGAGCATTCCGACCCAGAGGAAGTAACATCAGGTGTGCCGCAGGGGACAGTACTCGGACCCTTGTTATTTTTATGCCACATCAACGACCTCCCTGATGTTGTCCAGTCACAGGTTCGCTTATTCGCAGATGACTGTGTGCTGTATAGACAGATTAAATCTCAACGAGACCATCATAAGCTGCAGCAGGACCTTACTGCATTAGAAAATTGGGCATCCACCTGGGGAATGAGGTTCAATGCTGGCAAGTGCCAAGTTATGAGCATAAATGCCAAAACCTCATACTTTTACACCATAAATGACTGTATACTTAAACATGTATCTCAACATCCATACCTTGGAGTAACACTAGCTGACAATCTGAAGTGGTCACCCCAGATCAACAAAGCTGTGAGGAAGGCAAACTCTGTCCTTGCTTTACTCAGAAGGAACCTAAGTTTCTGCCCAGAGAACTGCAAGCGCACAGCATACATTGCACTAGTCAGATCTATCCTGGAATATGGTGCATGTGTGTGGGATCCCTATCTTCAGAAGGATATTCAATGTCTGGAGAAAACACAGCGTAGAGCAGTACGGTTCATCTGTGGGGACTACAGCTCTCGAGAACCAGGTTCGATTACCAAGATGAGAGAGAATCTCAACCTGCCTACTCTTGCCTCAAGACGCCAAGTCCTGAAACTTACATCCTACTTCAAAGTGGTCGAGGGGTTGGTTCCTGCCCTTCCTGTTGATAAATTTCTTATTAAAGCAAGACCTAAACGTAATATCAAAGCTAAGAAATTTGTAAACTTTGATGCTACTAATGTGGTAGAGAAACAAGTAACAAATAACTCCAAGTGTTTCTCAATAAGACATTGTAACACAGAGCAGTTAAGAAATTCTTTTTTTGTGAATACAACGTTGGCCTGGAATCAACTCCCTAACGAAGTTGTAAGCAGTACATCACCAGAGGTGTTTAAAGCCAAGATCGAAGAAAGCCACCTACGTTTCGACTAACTCATTTGCGCCCTCTCCTAACCCGGTGCATTATACCTAACGGTCCTGCACTGTATTACATCCAGATCCAGACTGACAGAAATAAACTGAATTGATGATCACATCCGATTCCTCACCATCGACTGCCGGCCTTTTTTTGTCCTTGACCAAAACATAAACGCCCTCTGCGTTCGTATTGTTTATTTTTTTTTTTATTTTTTTTTTTTTTGAAAGAAATATATTTTGTTCAACAGTATTATCATTGGGTGTGTTTTTTACCCGGGTTTTTTACTCAGATTTGATCAATACAGTTTTTTCATGGCATGTTCCTGAATGATCTTGCCTATCATGGTCATAAGCAGCGGACAAGAATATGCAAAAGCGCCCCCATGATAAGCTTGGTCGCTTCGCTCACTCGCTTTTGAGTTTCTTCGAAAAAATAAATTATGCGTCTTGCCCCTGCCAGGAAAAATTAATGCGTACGGCCATGTTGCCTTTAATTGCTTTTAGGTGATTTTAAATTCAATAAGGTCTCCCACGTGGGTGTCTTCTGTTCTATTTGCTAGTTACAAGACATTTTGTAAGGCCCCAAGTTCAGGGAAAATTATGAAATGTCGGGGCGTTTATCAAAGTGCTGTGTAACCTTCATAAAAGCCTAAACTGAATTAATGGAAACACTGGCGGATCCAGGGGGGGGGGTACAAAGCCGGCCCGTCCCCCCTTGAGAGGCACAATTGAAATGTGTAATGTCAAATGGCCGTTAAAACAGAAGTGTGCCCCCCCCCCCCTTTGAAAGTGAAGACGTAAATACTTTTTTTTTTTGCTTGTCAAAGTTTTCCTCAGCAAAATGTTCGACTCCCTTTTAGTAAATCCTGGATCCTCCCCTCCTGCATGGAAATATGTAATGAATATTCTAATATCATATCAAACAAGAAACAATGACGTTATGAGTGAAACTATGAAATTCTAATCAATCCCCCATCAATGTAAGGAGGACACATTGCTTGTACACAGTTCAGTGACACGACTGCATAAAAAGGGTTGTTCCCATAGCCGGACAATATACACTTGGGCCGTGGAACGGGGGGGGGGGGGGGGGGATGGGAGTCGAGGTTCTTTCAGTAAACCGTGTAGAAAATAGTTAAATTTATAAATGATCTAGTTCTGATTTTTTTATCAGAACCCACTTTCAGCTAAGCCCCCCCCCCCCCCCACACACAACGGTATCGAAATTTCAAAAATCAGGGAGGTAATATTATACAGGCTTACTTTTCAACGAGGGGTTTCTTTGGCAGTGTTTGAAGTTGGTGAATTTCTTAAATAGGCAGGCACCCCTAAGAATTGATGCATATGATGTGGGATTGGGGTGGGATTGTCATCATTCATGCAACCTATGGTAATTCATGAAGATGCTTGATATTGTCAAATCTGTAAACAAAAAACGTCTTTTTCATATAACAAATTACAAAATAAATAGCGAGTGCGATACATTATGACACCGTGGCTCATTTGCATATCACCGTCTTTTTTCCTGGGGGCAAAAACTTAATAACTCAAAGGGCGTTTTTGCATTTTCCAAAGTGATATTGAAGGACTTCGTTTAAGCTTTTTATGAATTTTGTGGAAAGTTTTAGCCAAAAAATGTAAGTTTTTACATTTGTTTTGGCCTGTTGGGAGATCAAGGAGGCAACTGCCCCTCACCCCATGCAGCTGTGTACGACCATGGATCCGCCTGTCTATTTCAACCTTCTATGGCGCGAGAAGAAGACGAAGAAAAAAAAAATCAGATTCGTCTTCGCGCCATATTTCAGCATTGTTCATATAGGTGAAAGTTCAGGGTCCTGCAATGGAAACGATTTTGAAGAGGGCATGGAGGGGGTGCTGGCCTTGAAAAAAGGAAAGAAAACAAGCATAATGGGGGAGTTTTCACTCCAAAATGAAGGTGATTTTTGGTCACATTTCTACTTTTTATTATACCAACCTGATTCCTAGAAGGTGCTGCTATAATTGTGGTGTATAACCGTACGCAGCACCTCCAGAAAAATCTTGGGGTGCTTACAAAATGCTTTTTTAATAAAAAAGAATTAAACCAAAAAGCTCATAATTTCACTCATTAGGACTACCCCCTCTTTTCGTCACCGCACTCAGACTTTTAGCTCCTTGAGCATCTGATTGGGTTTCATTGGATTTTGCCGACATTGGAGGATTTATTTTGCCTATTCTTTTATTTGATTCTTTCAGTGACATCAACATTTACAAACAGCAATGAAATACTTGACTTAGGTGTCACTTTATGATAGTGTAAGATAAAGTGACACCTTCATATGCATCAAGGTATACCTGCAGTATAATATGTATTTATTGATTTTCCGTTCACATTATGACAACAAATATATATAACATTGTATAGTCAAATATATTTACAAAGCAAGTAATTCATACCATACTTGAAGAAAGAATCAATTTTAACCAGCAAGATAGAACTGACTTGTCAAAATTAAGAAAAGAAACACAGAAACACAGAACAAAGAATTGATAAACATGTATAGAGATAAGATTTATAAAATTACTCTAACCGGTGCATCCCAGCTTCCCTATATAGAGATTAAGAAATATAATGCAGAAAAAATGAATATACGAAAAGACATCTATGTGATGGGGGTACTCCAGGCTAAAAATAACATGATAGAATGAAATAAAATCGGGCAAACAAAATTACTGGAAACTTCATAAAAATTGGACAAGCAAGAACAAAGTTAAGGAATTAATTTTAAATGTTTTGCATTGTTTCGCTGAAACACTTCTATAAACATCCTCATTATTCTCCATAGGCAGCACCCCCAGGAATTCTGGAAGGAATTCAGGAATGGAGAAATGTAACCAAAATGACCTTCATTTTGTAGTGAAACCTTTTTGTTTGTTTTCGTTTTCTTTCAAATTTCTCGGGACCAAATTGACCTCCATTTGTTTTCTTGCTTTTCAAATTAGCATCAGCACTCCCAGTAAAAAGAGAAAGAAAAAAAATCGTTCCCACTGTCCTGCTAATGAGTAAGTAATGAGCAAGCTGATGATGTCATATCCCCGCTTATCTTTATATAATTAAATTTATTATGAAATTGTATTTATTCAACTTTTTCCCTCCAAGAAAGGAGAAAAATGGGTTGACTCGATAATCACTGCTGTGACTTATTTTATTGCAAGGGAAACACGTCATACGCACATTATGAAAATATGATTTTGAATATAAAGTGTCAGTGGATATGAATTCCCCATTCGTGTTAATAATCCCCTTGTAACATTTTGAATTGGAATCCACACTTTTCAAAGAACATTATTTTATTCTGAGAAAAATGTTTTCAACGTCAAACCAAATAGGGACTTCTAATTTGCAATTGTGAAAAAGTTCTGTTATAGAACTACTTTATAATCTTTTTGACACGAGTTAACCCATTACCTACTGGAACCTGGTGATCCCTGTACAAAGCCTATATGAGAATCACATTCAGTAGTCAACAGGTTAACTTTCAAGGACAATAAATTGTAGGCCTATCCAAAAAAAAAAATAATAAGATTTCCTCCATATCTATTTCCCTTTTCCTTTCTTCCGTTCAATGCACTTGCCTTTAATTTTTCCAACTGTGTGGAATTTTCTCAAATATATTTTATCTGTGATTCCATGAACGAACTAATACCTTTACTTGTAAATATGTATATAGGCCTATACATCGATCCTTTAAAAAAAATCTAAATCTTCATCTTCAATATGTTTTGACCTGATACGCGTGCTGGAATTGAAAGCATGGTATTAAAATTGACTTTATTGCATTTATAATTGCTACGAATTTGTCTCAAGTCTTCTGATTCCAACCATGTTTCCAATAGCTCTAATTGAGTCTAAGTAAATTGGCGATAGAGACAATTTTAACTCTCAAATAACTTATTTACAGAAAAACGAAGTTTCCTCCGATATATCGAGTACAAACTATACGATTTTCATTTCATTCCTAGATTCCAATTGATAAATCCTTAAAGTAAAGCAGGTAGACTGGCCTAATTCACGTTTGTTCCCCCACTTCCCCCCCCCCCCGACATGGTATGTATACACCACTGCCAACTCGGTCTTTGCTCCCTAGCAATATCACCCCACCCCCATTTCACAATTCCCGAAAGTTTTCTTTGGGTAAAGTATTGACACTATTATATCGCATCACCAAACACCTCCACGGCCACCACTCCACCATGCACGGTCACCACCACCACCGCCGCCACCACCACCGCCAACGCCGGCACCAGGGGCGCGGATCCAGCCTTTGCCAATAGGGGGGGGGGGGGGCGGAATTTTTTCAGCCACATTTTCCCGATCGGCCGCTCGAAGTTGATTTTTTTAATGTTTCTTTGAAGGGGTAGTCTTTGTAGTAAGTTATAAGCTTTATTCTTATAAATCAACATAAACATATAATAATCTCATATAAGCCTTGTTTAAATATAGTGCGAGCTCGAAGCGCGAGCTATTGTTTTATTTCAAGTATTTTGTCCTAAAATTTAAATATTCTGGGCAATGTTTGTGATCCAAAACCAGATGTGTATCCAACTAAATAATTACTGCGAGCGCGAAGCGCAAGCAGAAATTTTAAATATACGTTTTAATCTGATAAAAAAGGGATCTGTTAACGGCTGCTTACAGTTAGCCATGAAGACGTTACATATTTCAGCAATCAAATGATGCGAGCGCGAAGCACGAGCTAAAAATTTTGACATTTCTACCTGAAGAATGGAAATTCTAAGCACTTTTTGTAATCGTGATAAAGATAAGTATACAACTAAACAATTGACGCGAGCGCGAAGCGCGAGCGGAAAAAATCGAGGTTAACACCTAAAAATGAAACACTCTATATATTCGTGTTTTGTAAATCATGAAAATTATGAGTAATTGGAAATCTCTCTACATTAATAATGCGAGCGCAAAGCGCGAGCAGAAAATTTTTGATATATTGGATAATGATTTGAATAGAGAACAAGCTGCGTATCTGGATAAACATGAGCGATCTAGAATCTGGGCATTCTTAATACATTGGTTTAAATCATGAAATTCAATAAAGCGAGCGCGAAGTGCGACCTTAATATTTGATACTCCGATCTGAAAAAGGGTTAATTTAAGCTCTGTATTTCAAGCACTTTGTAGGAAAATTGTGAGGTTGATATGGATCACAGTTTAAAAAGAGCTGATATTACTTTGAGTATTGACATAGGACCGGGACATTCTAAGAACATTATGTCATCATTTGAAAATATTTATATATTTCCTATTTCTCTTCCTAAGCGCGAGATGGAACTTATCGAATCGATTTTCCATTCTGGAAAAAAGGACAGTTTGATTATTTAATTAATATTTTATTTATTAATCTAATGAGCCTATAACTTGAGCGCGAAATCTGTTGATATCATGGCTTGAAAACTGGACATTTAAAGCACTTTTGTAATGAATAAGATGCATGAGTTAATAAATGTTCAACGCTCAATGCGAGCGCAAATCGCAAACCGAAATCTTTTATAAACTGTCATGAAATGGGGATTTTAAGTAGTTTGTTATAGAATTAATATTGAGATATACATAACTCACCAATCAAAATGCGAGCGTGCAGCGCTAGCTGATACGTTTTGACAATCGGTATATTTTGAGAACTTTATGGAATACAAGAAAATAATAGGTACCTGACAAATCAAATTTTGCAAGCGCGCAGCGAGAGCAGAAAATTTTAATATTCAGACCATAAAACATAATTTTTTACAGAGCACTTTTTTAAAATCAATTTGTAAATCAAACAAAATAATGAAAGTTCGATTTCCGAGCTGTAATATGTTTTGTATATTGACTTCAAAATTTGACATTTTAAGCTCCATATTGAGCAAGATATGTGAATCACCTTAAAAGCAACGTGAGCGCGAAACGCGAGCGAAAATTTTGTATAGTGACATGCAGTGGCGTACCTAGGATTTACCACAGGGGGGGGGGCAAAACCGTCCGCCAAAAAATTTGACAAGCAAAAAAAAAAAAAAGGTCTTCAATCACAAATGAAGGATTTCGTACCAGAAACAAAATTGACAAGCAAAAAAAAAAAAAAAAAAAGGTCCTTGCATGGGTTGCGGCTCGTCAGGGGGGCAGACTGCCCCCCTCTGCCCCCCCCCGTAGGTACGCTAGTGGTGACATGAAAGATTAAAAAATATTATTTTCCAAGTCTTCCCCTCATCTTCCTTCTCTTATATGTTTCCCTTTCTTTTTTCTCCTCTCTTTTCCCTTCTGTTTCTTGTTTTTTATTTCCCCCTTTTTACTTTTTTTGCTCCGCCACCACCACCACCGCCACCACCGCCACCACCACCACCACCACCACCACCACCACCACCACCACCAAAGTGAAAATCAACAACCATCATGCTATATAGCGAAGATAAAGATGATGATGATGAGTGATGAAGAAGATTGATGGTGTTGATGAAACTATGATTATGATGATGGTGACGAGTCGACGATTGGTGATATTGCATGATGATGATGATGATGACGATAATCATGGCGAAATGATTATGACAATGATGATGATGAACATCACCACGAATTTGACTCGGCGGCGCCATCAACAAAATCCTATCCGACACACGACTCCCGCGACATCAGTGGTGACAAGCTGTCATTTTACGAGTTTGTTCGCCCCAGGGCCAACAAGACGCGCGACCTCCTGACCCCCTCCATCAACTCCACATTTTTTCTCCCAAAACAAATGGGACCCTGGATGGAATTACCTTTAATCTCTAAAAAGGTCAATGATTGTTTAATGTTTTGGGGGTAATGGCCATTAAACGGTGATGATGAGAACGATCTACCTCATGCCAGTATTGTAAAACAAGATTTACTTCCTAGAGCAAGGTTTATGATAATGACATGAATATTCACGAGAAATGACTTTTTCATGGGGATGTGGATGAATTGAATGAAGAGCTAGTACCACCGAGAACTTTCCCTCGTTTTCCGGAGTAGTTCTCTTTTTTCGATGCGCGACTTGGATGTGAAAAGAAAAGACGTTCCATTTCATTCACTTTCGACACATCAATACTTCAAGGCATACCTCATTATAATGGAAAATGGCCAAACGATAGTACACTTCTCAATAGCGGGTGTTTCCGCTCCGAGTTTCACTATTCTAATGTGCTTTCCATATATGGGTCATCCGACGTCACCGCCGTAACTAATGACGTCAATCGGTTGCTAGCCTGACAGATTTTCTTCGAGAACCCCGTGAAGCCCCGTTTTGCCTTGCTATGAAGCTAGCATCCCAGTGATTGAGCCATCGCGAATTCTTTTTCTTCTGTTTTGCCCAAATTCGAATTTTTAAGAGATCTCAGAACTTTCCTATGCTCTCAGCATACTGAATTTGGATTTTGGATGATAAACAAATACACGTGTGCATTGCGTATATGTTTATGTACGCGCAGATCAGCGGAGAAGACACGGCTGTTTCACTCCCATAGGCTATGTACAAAATAAGCCCTTTCAAGTACGCGCGCACGAAATCCGCGCGCGCTGCCCAGCCAGCTGATAAGCAATTTCAACTTTCTAGTACTCGACGATCAACTGTAAAACTTTCATTCGACACTGTGTTAGAAAGCTACATTTTTGGTAGTTTGCTTTACCTTTTAAGGTTATTCCTTTCCATGGTCATATGGCATCTCCAAAATATCACGAGAAATCACATTCCAAATTTCGAAAACCCGCATCATTTTGATGATATTCTCATAAATCCTGAAAGTTCCACCCTTATTAGAGACAGTTTCAGTGCAATCGCGAATGAGCCTGGCCCCTGGGACTTGCAGAGAGCGCCCATTTCAGGCTCAATATCTTGAAAACCACTCGTCCGATTTTGGTGTTCTCAACGCCTAAAAAGATATAATGTCTTGTTAAATAACATATCCGATTGGCATCACAAACCCATCACTAGTTTTCTTTTAATTCTACTTTTGCTACCCAGTACTTCTAATGCACGTCAAATACCGTACACGGTTTTTGACGTTGCCAAATTTCTTCTGGAAACTTATAACACGATCATTGTTTCATTTTAAGATTTGTAAGGTGTATATTTCATGAATAAAGTAACAAATTCAAATAAAAATAAGTTTGTTAGATTTTTTATATTTTTGTTGTTAAGTTTTGTCAAAAAAAATATTACGATTTGTTGAATTTAATTTATATAGATTTGAATCCTTGAAATTTATAATTCCAAATTGGCAATCGATCTTTCCCAGCAAAATACGATTTATTTGTAAACAACTATCTGGACGTCATCGATCACATGTACTTTGAATGGGGAAATGGGTCTAGATCTAACGTTAGGTCCAAGACCGGACCAAACACAGCGAGACCACGTAGACAAATGAATTTGTTTTCGAGGAAAATTCTACATTAATTATTCCATTGCTCTTCTCATAATTCAGATTTGAGAGAAATATTGCAACTAAAACGATTCACATTCGTCTGACAGCATTTTGTGATCCTTTTCAGACTTGATCATGGGGAGAGCCTATTTTAGAATGGGAGATCGAGTCGACGATACCAAGTACCACGGATCATGATCGATCATGGAAAATAATTGTTGCCTCTAGCTAGCTGTCATATCATATACTGTAAGGTGTAAGAGTACCGGGTATATTGGCCTATTTTTTCATTTGCATAAATTGCTTAAGTTGGCGGTCCTCTAAACAAATAGGCAAACTCTTTCTCATTCAAAAATAAATAAAAAAATAACGTGTTACAGTAGCTTACGTAGGAATATTTAAGGGGGGGGGTCAAGCTGAATGAAATGTTGATGACCCCCCCCCCCAAAAAAAAAATAAAATAAATAAATAAAATTAAAAAAAGGGTCTTCCAAAAAATTTAGTAGTTTTTTATTGTGGAGGGGGGGGGGGGTGGGTGGGTTTAAAACAAAATTTGAAGGGGGTTGAACCCCTGTAACCCCCTCCCTTGTGTACGCCACTGACTTGTTAGAACTGAACCAGATCCAGAGAGGGGGGCCGGCCCCGGGGCCATCTTACTTTTGAGGATAAGGCAGTCCCCCTCCCCTCCTTCTGGAAAGTGGTGTTAGGTGCCGCGGAATAGTTTTGAAAGTGGGGGCTGACCATGCAATAATCATATTTCTATGGTAATTTTCATGTTTTTGTACATGATTTTAGAAAGCCCCCAGAGCTCCCCCCCCCCCCCCTTTCACAGCCCCTGGTGTTGACTATTATTGTCACTGATTTTTAAAAATAACTTTACTTGTTAAATTTTTTAATGGAAACTATGTTTTTTCTGATTGTGGAGGTGAAATATTACCCCCCCCCCACCATCATAAATACCCAAGCCGATCCAACCCCACAATATCTCAGAGGCAGGTCCAGTATTTTTTAAATCAAGAGGGTGCAAAGAGCAAAACTGAAAATTGAGTGGGTGCAGATGACAATTTTCTATGCAATTTCATAAAACTTGGCTATAGGCCTATAGTTATAGTAGTAGTATGTTCAATTGAGATTTTTTTTCAAAATGAGGGGGGAATGTGTCCCTTCCAACCCTGCCTTTGACTCTGGTTTTTCAGTTTCATCAATACTGCCTTTGTCCGTTTCATTAATTGTTTGTTGTCAGTGATCAAGGATTTACTCTACCTGGGCCCCATTGCATAAAAAGTTACCATTATGATTTACCATGCAAATACAACCTGTATGGAGTCCTTGATCTTGATTGGCTTTGATTAGTGTTAACATGGTAGTTACCATTTGATAACAAGGTTACCATATTACTAACTTTTATGCAATGGGGCACTGGAGAAGGCAAAATTGAGGAAGGGGGTGGCGTACTAATGACAATGGTCTTTCTTTTGGATAAAGATGCCTTATCAAGGAGTCATTCTCAAAATATAGCGTGGAGGGGCAGCATACAAGTACATGTGCCTCACCCTTGTGCCTTTATCCTTGATTATACAACAGAACGTTAGATGTCTCAAGTAGTCATCCCTTGCTTATAAAAAAGAGTAAGATTATATAAACAAATTTTATTCAAACTTTACAATAAAATTGCAGTGAATTACTATATATTTAAGGAAGTTTAGATAAAGATAGAGATTCATTCACATTCATTGAACCACATTTGAAAATTTGCCCTCCAGTGACATTACATGCACAAAGATATATATATATAAATAAACATCAAGACAATAATTTTAGTTGAATGAAACCTTCCAATAAAATGTTTTAATAAGCATGTATAACAACTGATATGGAAATGAATTATGGACTAACGTGAGAAATATGGGATAAATAGCCTAAAACTTAATTCATGATAGCCCAAGATTAGAATACTTTATATGTGTTTGGAAAAAAATGTGTTTAAGACATAATCATTTACCATTACCTGATAAGGATACTTCTCATTTTATGTGTTTGGATAAGATTCCAGGAGGTAAAATTCAATCTCTACATGTCTGTAGGGTCAATGAAACCCTTGTAACTTTATAAAAGCTATAAAATATGGATGAAAGGAGAAGGGATTGAACACCTAAATGAAAACCATGGTCACTTGTCAGGTCTGCATTACATACCCCCTCCAAAAAAATAATAAATATAAATATGAAATAATCAGTCATTTTAAAATATAATATTTGCAAATTGTATGTGATCTACCACTCAAACAGCCACAAAAATTGGTTATCTATCGTTGTATGCATATCAATTACAGTGTACATTTAATTTTAACAATGTAAAAAAAAAAACTGAAAAATGACTTTCACCTTCACATGCCCGGCAAATTCAGTACCCCGTGGATAAATTTTTTTCATGCAATGATACAAGACTTAAAAATACTATAAATATAAATTACAAATCAGATAAGTGAATACTGGTAATTGATTAGATTGGGTATGACATGCACATGTAGCTAAATCCTTTATATTTTCAAAATGGGTGAATTTGTAAAAATAATCTGCATCTCGTTGTTCTTTGCATTTTAACTGAATAGAAATGTAAACCTTACAGTCATAATTCATATCATGACACAATATAATACATTGTCATTATAATACATATTTTAGTTGTTTTTAACCTACTATTTAACATACATGCTATAACTTCTTAATCAATACACTTCAAATTGAACAAGAGTGTTGCTAAGGCGGGCACATAATATGCCGGTCTGTAACATGGAAAATGGAGTTATTGGTCAAGCAAGAGAAGTGGAAGATGGTGACTTCACCTTTGACCTTCTGGCCTCAAAGTCTATAGGCTTCCTGGTATCCATGCTAGTATCGGGCACCAAATTATATGAGCCTAGATTAAGTTAAACTGAAGTTATCGCGTTTACAAGGGAAAGTTAACGGACGTTAGAGAGTTAGCGTGATACCATAATACGTCCCGTCAAGACGGGCGTATAAAAAGTGATGCCTGTAGTCTTTGAATTAAAGTTTGAAGTGAAATATATCTAAATTATTGGAACTAAAAAAAATTGAAAATTTGAATATTGTATTGGCTGACATTTTTCTATTAGTCTAGTGTGATTAGACATGTCATGAATAATAACTGTAGAGACATTCCAGAAGTCTGTTTTTGATTAATAATTGAATTTAATATTATTCAATTAGTGGCATTTAACTCAACAAATACTTTTTCCATTATCCACCCATTTCCATACCGAACTTCTGAAATGCGATCATATTGGATTGCATAATAATGCAGGCAAGACTGCCAGAGACGTCTTACTTGTATTGAAATACATTCATGTTAATACCCTCCTTCTAAATAAATTTGTCAGCTTGCATTCAGAATTTGATCAATTCTAACTGCTTATCAATTAAAACAATTATAGCGCAGGCAACTTTTAAAATTGTCTTAAATGCTTTGACTCATCTCTTCTTCCAGATGAATAGTGCTGAACTAATCTAGGATATTTTCGGCTACTAACACCTAATAGATGTTTTGGGTAATTCTATCTTGATCTTTAAAAGTACATCAAAGACTGCAAGAACTTTTTTTCCTGTATCCTATGGTTGCACACTTTAAAATTTCTCTGTAGCATGTACCCTTCCAGCAAATATTCTGCACATGGATGTTGGTACATATACTGCACATGTTTATCAAAACTCTTATTACTGACATCGTTTAATAATTATTGATAAAAAAATAATGAATTTGTCAGATTTGATGGAGAAATATTAAATATGAAAAAAAAAATAATTATAAGCATAAGATAGGGAATCCAATAAGCCACTTTTCCACTAAGTAATTTTCAGTTGATTATTAAAGGACAAGTCCACTCCAACAAAAACTTGATTTGAATAAAAAGAGGAAAATTCAACAAGCATAACACTGAAAATTTCATCAAAATCGGATGTAAAATAAGAAAGTTATGACATTTTAAAGTTTCGCTTCATTTCACAAAACAGTTATATGCACATCTCAGTCAGTATGCAAATGAGGGAACTGATGACATCACTCACTCACTATTTCTTTTGTATTTGATTGTATGAAATATGAAATATTTGATTTTCTCGTCATTGTCATGTGAAATGACGTTTCATTCCTCCCTGAACACGTGGTATTCCATTATTTGAACATTTTGTGCTTCAGGCAAGGAGGTCCTAATCATCAAATTGAAATATTGTATAATTCAAACAATAAAAAACAAAAGAAATAGTGAGTGAGTGACATCATCGACTTTCTCATTTGGATGTAACTGGCTCGTTCATATAACTGTTTGTTAAAAATAAGCGAAACTTTGAAATGTCATAACTTTCTTATTTTACATCCGATTTTGATGAAATTTTGACCCCAACTTCCTTTTGTAGTGAGTACCTCAGTAAATACTGAAGACATAATGAATGAAAAGTTTCGCCATGTCCAATTTGTAGCAAGAACTTTTTCCTAGATGATGTTACAAGTAATCCCTGTTTTGTAACTATATGTGAACTTAAGGTTTACTGTGTTTGTGGCAAAACTGGCCTCCTAAAAACATTCACAGGACATGTTAACTACAATTAAAGGCCAGTAGAAGTAGAACGTCAAGAAGCTCTTGAAAAAGCTGGAATCACACTTGAAGCAGCTACACATTCAATTGTACATATTCCAAGATTCGTGGAAAGAGCCTCCAGTTTCATTGTTTGGAAGAAGCGTCAGGAAGATGGTCACGCCGAAATCAACAAGATACCTGGAACAGTAAGTAACGCAAATTCTTAGCACTGCGAATTAAATGAGAGAATTATCTTAATTCAAAGCTCATCACCTGTACAAATGCAATATACTACTCGTTCATTTCTTTAAAATATTGTTAAAACATGAATTTTATTTTTAAGAATGGTTTACAAGTATAGATGTTGATCTACTTATAGTTGGAAAAATATATATCCCCTTCCTTATGATATCCAAATCACTTTGATTTCTCATCTTCATCATTTTCTTCCATATTGACTATTTTTTACATTTTAAATAATAGTAACTGTGATAGCAATTGACACAATATTCAGAAAGTAATATGTTTCACCCCTTTTACTTTCCTTTCCTTTTTTATCCCCTTTTCTTTGTGGTGAAAATTTTGGCGAGCCATGACCCCTATGTGTATATGCAAGTGAGTGGGGGTATTTTATTTCAACCTGTATAGTGGCAGATGAATTTTAAAAGCACCAAATTTGAATTGCGGGGGGGGGGGGGGGGGAATCTTCTAGTGAATGGCCATCAAAATATGAAATTAAAATTGTTATGTATATATGTTTTACAGCTTATACATGTGAAGAAAGCTTCTTCTTGTTAGTCATTCAAAGAGATTTACATAACTGACCTCACTATCTTTATTGTCTCCGTTCTTCTTATCCATGGATAACCACTGAAGACCTGGCTCAAGATCTCTGGCAGTGCATGGCTCCTTGGGGTGGGGGGCTGACCAACGGGAATTGCATTGTCTGATCTTCACACAGTCAAAGGTAGTGTCTCCATCACTGCATAAGATTTTGCATGGTGCAGTTGCATTCTGTAGGTAATCAAGAAATGACCAGGTTTGCCAATCCTCACTTGAACCACGGACAGTCGACAGTGATTCGCTAGGTCCATAGCAGAGTCACAGACTGGAGGTGGTTAGACAACAGAAATAGAAAGAAAAGTTAGCACCGGAATATTGCTTTATTTTGAATAGTTTTAATGATCATAAAGAACATGAAATCAATAAATTCATCTCAGGGACATGGCCACCAAGGATTATTCAGGATCATTCAAACCTTTAAATGACAATAGATACTATAATCTGCCACCAGATTCATGATTCAATTCAGCAAAAGTGAGAATAATATATATAATCATAAATCTTTGCTGGAGACAGAATAAAGCATTTGATTTTACTAAAACAAGTTTTTGAACAAATTTTGATCTGATATGCACTTGCATAATTGTATTATTTTTTTTAAATTGTGCCAATTGTCACAAATGTGGCCTTAAATTTTGCATTACCAGTAGACTCAAACGAAAAAGAGTAATAGAAATATCTTGAAAAATGTTGAGGGAGGCCAGCCTTTTTTTAATAGCTAAAGCTATTAATTGGCAGAAATCATCAAAACCTACCCATATGTTCATGTTCCATCATCTTTCCACAGGAATGGATTTCTCACAACTCACGATGGGGCAATTCCTGAAGAAGAGGTGTGGATTAAGTTTGGGGGAGATCATGGTGGACAGGTGGAGGCTCATTTAAGTTGGTGATACAGAGGTCTGCAATGTGGAAAACACAATGCCTCACATAAATCCTTGTTTGTTGGATGCTATGTAGGTTCCTTCCATCTCATTGCTTCAGAAAATGACTCAACCCATCGCCAAGCAACTGACAAATGAAGAAGATTAAATGTAGAAGTCAGGATGTTGGAGATATAAATTTCAAATTATTCTATTTGTATTGTCACAGATGTTTAGATTATTACTGAAAATTGTGTGATATAATTTTTTTTTATAATTTTATATATAAAAAGTAAAATAGCTGGCAGTTGTTTACGATGTTTCTTTTATCTGATGTAATCTAGGCATGATTTAGATTTAACCTCTGATGTAACATACATATTTTTTCTTCAATTTTTGAGACTAGTGGAACTAGTTAAAGGGGAATCCAGCTTTGGCCATATAATGTTGTGTTGGAAAGGAGAAAAACAAATTAAAGAGAATGGTGAAAGTTTGAGAGAAATCAGACAAGCAATAAGAAAATTATAGCTGTTTTAAAATTTAGATCACTAATACTATGTAGATTTCAAATTGGCAATGGGGTAAGTAAATTATGACAAGGGGCAAGGACAACTTTCCCATAGGCCATGTACTTAATTATCAGGGATTTGTGGTTTTCTCCTAAGTACTCATTCCCCTGGGGCAGTAATCTAAATATAATCCAGGTAGTATATTGTTTTATGTCCTCATGAAAGAAAAATATAATTTAAAATAAAACTTTTGGGAAAAATGAAATTTTAGCCATAATATGTATTGGAGTACATGGAAGAGTAGTCCTTGCCTTACATCACTATGACATCCCATATGCGGCCAATTTGAAGGCTCCATGGGTATAGTGATTACCAATATTTACAACTTTTAAAAATTCATAACTTTCTTGTTGTTTGTCCAATATTGTTCAAACTTTCACCTATCAACTTGTCTGATTTTTCTTTTCCTTATAAAAACAAGTTTTTATTTGGGTTGGATTCCCCTTTAAAATGATACATAAAATAAAAAAACCTATAAATATATTGGTAATAATGTCATTATGTGAGAAGTGAGATTTTTTAGATTATGTTGGTGACATTAGTCAAATATGACTTATCACCACTCAAATCAACACAAGAAGAAAAAGCTTTAGTACCAGTCACAATTCTTTTACTACCTGTTTCATCAGAAAACAACTATCATGATGATAAAAAAGACGAATAGAATTTATGCTAATCTTCCCTGTAAAAAAACGTGCACACAGAAGACATGTTCTATTAAAGACGAAAGGACCTTTGAAAGATGAAAGTCATCTTATGATGAAATTTAGTAAACAAGAAATGCCACCAAAGAAGCGAGTGCAGAGATAAACTATCATATAATTTTGTATAACTATAATAACAAATGTATATTTTGGTCTGATATAATAGAAAATTTGAATTTACCTGACCTCTGTGTGCATAGTACGATACAGTAAATTGTTGTGAATAAATGTTGCAATGCGTGGTATTGATTATTGATCCATTGAAACTAAAAGATTGAGAAAACATAAAGGAATAAATAAACTTCCTCGCACAAAATCCTTCATTTCAGACCCAATCCCGATCCCCTGGCCCCATCATATAGACTCGCAGGACAGCATATTTTTAATGCAACCCCCCCCCCCATGTATCTGAAAAAACCTCAAGCAGAATCTACCCCACCCTAAAAAAATAATTAAAAAATCTAGAATCTATAGGGCCTACGTAACTAGTACTAGTACTACTAGCACTGCTGACCTTGAATCTAGTCACTAGCGGTATAGTCAATGTAGCCCTATCAGTATCACAGATACAAGTAACATTGTAAATTTGTATGAAACCCCCCCCCCCAAAAAAAAAAAAAAAACCCACATTGCAAGTGTTGTCATGATTGTGAAAATTAGAGTCTAAACCTAGCTCTACAGACCGTGAAAAACCCTTTTTCACGAGTCAAGGTTAGCACTCAGCAGCATGCAGCAGGCGCAGCAAAATCATTACATGTCATGGACTGATGGACAGCGAATGCACTCTCAGTCTCACTCAACTAGCTCAGCCTTAACAAAGTGAGCTCCGGCCCGCTGCGCGGGCGGGAGTTCCCTGGGTTAGCTCAGCCTCAGCTCACGAAGCGCAGCTGAGCTGCTGTGTACATGAGCGGTGTCTGACCACACAGCCAGGCGGCCCGCGACCCGGCCCTGCCCGGCTTCACCCGGGGTAGTGGCGCGCACGTCCTATACAAACAGAATGTGCTGTACCGAAAAATCAACCTAAAATAAATTCTACTGATGGGTCCAACGAAAAATTACGCCAGATGAATCTTAAGTGCTTTGAAAACAAAACTACAATAAATACGAAATGCTGACAAACCGGACTTTTTACATTTTGGACTTTAAAAAGTTCCATAATTAGGGCCAGATTCGCGAGTTTACATTGGATTATGCAAACGCAAACATCATGACAAAATGGAGAAAAACAGAAAACTTATAATCACATTGCCATACTTACGACTTCAAACATGGAAAAAAATGTTTCCTCCACGGAATTCTTGCGAAATAAATAAACTGTTGGGGATAGACAGAGAGAGTTGGTCGTGTCAGCGCCAGATGCCACAACATTCGCCAAAGATTTTTTCATCGCCCCTGCAGAAATCGCGGCACAACAACGTTAAATGCATATGCGCACTTGGGCCGCAAGGGGGCGGTAAGCTTATTTTCACTGTGAAACAGCCGTGAAGAGCGACGGGGAAACCACCTCCTCAAAATAGCACTAGTTTGTGTGGGACTAATTACTACACAATATTCTTGCGCCATTACAACGGAAGGTAAATAGTTTCGGTCTTATTTTTATAGGTTTGCTATAATTCCAAAATTATATCAATATCAGCCTCATATCTGGTAAATATCAACTGTCATCTACCGTTTTAGTGATGAAAAATATGATTTAAGACCTATTCTTTTAAACGGAGCGATTTTGTGCGCATGGATATAATGACGTATGATAGCTGTTATACGGCTGCTGGATGGGCATTCCAAAGGAAAGCTCTATTCTTCCTAAAAATAGCTCGACCACTCGGGGAAAACATCTCGCCAAAGCCGTGCTTCTGAATTTGGTCGGTGAGTAAAAATAGAAGTCTGCCGTTGACTGTCTGGCGGTATGTCTAATAATTATAGAAGGATATGCGGGTTTTCATGGCCTCAACAATAGCTGTCAACTCCACGCAGTGTTTTTCCGTCACTGCGTTGCGATTATTTCGTTATGCCGGGTTTATAGTTCCAGGCCCATTTAGAACGTGTGTAAACGTTATGATGTGTATTGTGGGCATGGTGGCATGGCAGGCTTGGTGGTTCTCGATATGTTTACAATGTATTGCACGAAGAGAGATGGTGTTTTGAAGTGCTGTGCATTGCCAGTGTCGGTGAGTGAGCGAGTGAATGACTATAACTGAGCTGAACAGATCCTACAATACATGTAGATCTATATGTATGTGTCGATGAGAGTGATTGAGCCTGCCTGCTTCAGTTGGGAATTGGGCATTTTATGTTGTTGTGATCATGTGGTGATTCTAAAAATAATGTGTTTTGATTATTCTGTCAGTGTCACAACAAGTGTCAGTGACAGTGTCGGTCCAGAATTTCCAGGATAAACTTTGGTTTGAACTAAAAATCTCTGATCTGTCTATTAATGGCAATAATGGTAAGGCCAAGGGGTCCTAAGCTAAGGCTAATTTTTGTGGTATTTTTGTTGGTGCTAAAGCAAGGGGCTAAAGCGGTAGGCCTAGATCTAATCCTGGGTTTTAGGGGACTAACTTATTTGCACGTAAAAGTGGTTGCTAACTTCACCACCCTACTCGTCCCAGCATATTTTAGACTGAAATAATTGATAAATAGCCATCCTCCAGGCTCCATTCCTGCAGGGGATGGCACCCCACCCCTCCCCCAGCTCTGGGTAGGGAGGTTCGAGGTGGGGTCAGGGAGGGGCTATCAATAATAA
Source organism: Lytechinus pictus (assembly GCF_037042905.1). NCBI lineage: Eukaryota > Metazoa > Echinodermata > Echinoidea > Temnopleuroida > Toxopneustidae > Lytechinus > Lytechinus pictus. The sequence goes on from NC_087249.1 coordinate 9,790,097, forward strand.
ATGGCAGTGTGATATGCTTGGATAAGTTTGGTGAAGTTAGCGGTCTCTTTAGCTTATGGGTGCAAATAATTGAGTCCCCTAAACCCAGGAATACCACTTTAGTTTATACGCACCACTTGATGTGCATGCAATTTTCAATGGCAAAAATACATGTATGCTTTAGACTCTGGATGGAATCATGATTTCAGTGTGACGAACGAATTATATTCAGATTTTTTTTTACAGAGCCAGAGGCTGCAATAAATCAAAAAAATGCAGAGAAAACCCCAAACTGCTTGCAGTTTTGGAGTTACATTCTCTTATAATTTTTATTTTTATTTTACTACAATAATATGAAATGCATGTGTGGAGCGTTGTGGCCCAGTGGATTAGTCTTCTGAGTTTGAAACAGGGTTGTGGGTTCGAATCCTAACCATGGCGTAATTTCCTTCAGCAAGAAATTTATCCACATTGTGCTGCTCTCAACCCAGGTGAGATGAATGGGTACCCGGCAGGATTAATCCCTTGAATGCATGAGTGCTGAAAGGCAGCCCGAGCTTAAGCCGGTGTAATAATAATATCATCGCGCCTCGGAATAGAATATAAATTTCTAAATAGATGGCGCTATATAAATGCCTATTATTATTATGAACATATTTTAGAAAATGAGGCAAAGGAAATACAATTTAAGTTTCTGTAATCAATCTGAATGCGGGAGCCCTTTCAACAAGTTGCTTGTCTCTGCACATACTCCAGTGCATCAATATGTTTTAATTTGTATGAGTTCCACATGGCATGACCATACTGTATTAAAATGATCCCAAACTAAGCCTTAAAAGTCTCTTAAACATAACTTCATCAAGGAAAACATACCTGCAAGCCTGTTAGCTTTTGAAATAACTTTCTCTACGTGAGCGTCAAAAGAATGTTTGCCATCTTATAGAATATTACCTTTCGTTAAATAATGTGTGACCTTGGAGGGCAACTTGACACCTTGCTCATAGGACCTAAATTCAGAACTTTACACTTCTCAGGATGGATGTTCAAAGGCATTTTATCAGACCAAGACTGTAATACATGAAGATCATCTTGTAACTGAGAAGAATCATGATAACAAGTAATCTCACCAAGAATCTTACTATCATTTTAAAAAAGGTACATATCACTCGAAACAAAGGTAAATTGTTCACATACAGTACAAAGAGAATGGGGCCCAAAACACTCCCTTGAGGAATCCCACAAGTTACTGGTGCCAATAATGATGCACAAATTTAACAGTTACCTGATGAGAACAACTTGCTAAGTAACTTTGCACCCATCTTATGATACATTTACATCCACTGATGACATGAATCGAACCTGGCTTGTTTCTTGTTTATCCATCGGTTGTGTGGAAATTCGTCAAAAGCTTTCATAAGGATGTATTATTTCCAAGCACCTAATGTCGCTCTAGCTACTAAAATTAAGAGATGGTGGTTCTAAGAGTACCAATTCGAAGAGATTTTAAGGGTATTTTAATGGAGATTAAATATTTTGTTTTATCGTAGATAAAATAGATCTCAGAATACTACACCTGGTAATTTTGATCAGTGGTAACGTAAGGGACGTAGAACGGTTTTGAAAAAAAATCAGGTGGTAATTTTTGTAGTTTTTACACATTTATTTGAATAAGGGGGAAGGTGAAGCCCCCACCCCCTCCCCAATTTGGGCTAGAATGCTTTATCCTGGCAAAGAAAATACAACCTGTCATTCTTAACTTACAAAAATCAGAATTCATGCCAACGGTATTTTCAAGAATAAGTTTAGAATCATTGTTTTTTTTATATTTTTATATTAGCTTCAGTCAAGATATAAACACAAGGCAAGCCAATAAACCTCTTCTTTACCCATTATGCCCTACATTCATGTATGAATCTTTCTTGGAGTTCTGATATTGTTTTTCAAGTCCAGAAAGAAGCCCAAAAGCGTATACGAGTTCAAAATCAATAAAAACATCTTTCTTGGATTGTAAAGTGTTGTTTCTCTTATATCTGAGAATGACAGATTTTGTTGACCTTGCTAGAACAGGTAAACATCACGTACATGTAGCATCAACTGAAAAGTTCCCAAAATCAAACTTTCAGAGGACAGAAAAAGGAATATTCCTTTTTTTCTTGGTAGTTTACGACTCAATCAAAATAATTTTAAACCAACATGTTGGAGTGAGATTTGTTGTAGATATTAAATTATAAGTAGTATTTAAAACAAATAATACAAAAATTGGCATATGGTCGTGTGGGCAGTCGGTCGTTCCTTGGGGAATCTTGCAGGTCGAACTACTTCCTCAGTTTTACACCAATTCTGAAATTTGGCACACGCATTGGTCTTGAGGTTTAAGTTTGCAGAAGTTTTTCTAGTGTGTTGCCATAGTAACAATATATCATATGAAAAATTGTGCAAAAATCTTGCAGTTTTAATTACTCTTGTCAATTTTCAACCAGTTCTCAGGAAATTTGGCTCACACTTTGGTCTTGGGTAAAGAAGGGCACTACATATTTTTCCAGGTTGTGGAAACTGTGTTACCATGGTGGTGGCATATTAAGATAGTTTTTTTTTTTAAGTTGGAAACAAAAAAATTAAGACAGTTAATTTTAAACATCGTGTGGAATAAACTACCTCTTCATTTATGACCTTTGCTCATAAAATTTGGCACACATATACATGTAGGTCTTAAAGGGGTATTCCAGGCTGAAAATGATATGGTTTGAACAGAATAAGAAAAATTGGACAAAAAACCCTGAAAATTTGATCAAAATCGGACAAGGAATAACAAAGTTAGATTTGCATTATTTCTGTGAAACAGTTCTTGGCATGTCTTCATGAATATTCAATAAGCAAATTGATGATGTCATATTGGATATATCCCCACTTGTTCTTTTGTATTTTACAGTTTTTTTTACTTCAAGAACCCAAAATATTTGAATAACAACTGAAAGTGCATTAGATATTCATTGCTGCAACTTATTTCATTACAAGGGAGACATTTTATTCACACATACATATGAAAAAAATAAAACAATTACAATTTTATATAATAACATATTAAAGAAAAAGGAAAGTGGGGATGTGACATCATCAGCCCATCTAATGAATATTTATGATGACGTGCATAACTGTGTTCACAATATATTACTAACATGTAAATTAAAACTAAATAACTTTGCTATTTGTTATCAGATTTTAATTAAATTTTCAGCATTTTGCTTGCTGTAAATTTTCCTCTTTTTATTTAGATATATATATTTGCAGCCCGGAGCATCCCTTTAAGGTACAGATTTTGAAGATTCATTTCTTATATGTGTTGGAAACTGCATCAGCATGTTATCGGCATAGGGCTGCCTGGGGTATAAATCACCTTCAGTGATATTTCTATTTTTCTTCAGTCTTTAGATAATTTGGTGCTATTAATGAGCTTTAAGAAATCACAAATTTCTCAAATACACTACAAGAAGCACACAAGTTTGTCTTGTATTATTCACATAATTCCAGCCCTCAAATGACACCTAAAAGTTCAAAGTAGATTTGTGTAAAAACTGAAATTTGAAGCTGCACATTTCTATCTTCCGTTTGAATATTTCTGTATATTTTCAAAAGGTAGAATCAATGATTTGTACCTTCAACCATTGTGTACAGTGAAGGGTCTGCAGCTGATGTTGCGAAACCAAAAGTAAATGAAAATGCTGTTATGAAGTCACAGACTTGTAGTGCGGGGAGTGCTAAAGGGGAAAAATGGGGGAAGTGGACGTTTGCTTCCCGCTATCAGCTATTTCCAATTCATTGAGGTAACATTAATTACTCATATATATATCCTTGATGAGTATCATGGGTGGTCATTCTTCAAAGGGATTTGGTTCTAGCAGGTAGGAAAATTATCATGTCGCAATTATGTCTTTTCAATCAGGATACGTACAGTATACTAATCGGTATTAAGGATGCATTTATCTCAATATCATATCCATCCAAGAAATGGTTTTTATGTCATTTGTTGGTTTCTACATGTAGGTCACGTGTAGATGAAAGTTCCCCAGATGATGGTTTGTGTAAAGTACACCACACAACCTAAAAGGACCATTCAATGGACGATTGATTTGTGAAAAAAAATGAGTAAAATTATGCATAAAATGATCTTACCAGGCATCTATAAGAAGCAGGGGAAAAAATACTTTTTTTTTACAGGAGCCATTTTTCTCACTGGTCACAAATTTATGGGAGCCATTTTTCAATTTCCAAGAGCCATTTTTAAATTTGCTAGAGCCATTTTTTAAATAAAAAAAGGAAACATATCATTTGTAATTATTATCATTTTAGACATGTTCAATTTGTATTGTTTGTTGTATTTTAATGTGCCATCCGTACTATTTCTTTATTTCTTTTACCAACAAAAGTAATGATTGCAATAAGGCCATTTGATTTCATGTGCCATCTCTACTATTTTTTTTACTAATAAAAGTAATGAATGATTTACTTAGATATATATTGCCATTTGTCTGTATCCAGTGCTATTGTAGAAAAATCTGATTATCAAATTGTTAATGTGCCTGTGTGAGTGATCCTGAAACTTTGAAAGAAGAGATAAAGAGAGGTTACTATACAACTGTAAAATAATACATGAAAGGCTGGTATTCAATGTTTTGTACAGTATCCAATAGAATAGAGTACACTTCTCATGGATTTTGATTAGTAATACCACGGTCACATTTGCTCTACGGCGGCCGTACGGCGAGTCGAAAACAGCCGTTTTCGTACAATGTGTGACCTTCGTAGCTAGTACAAAAAATGTTAAAACGGCTGTTTTCGACTCGCCGTACGGCCGCCGTAGAACAAATGTGACCAGGGTATAAATAAGCATAATTTGGTGTGCAGTTTCCTTAGGAACAAATGCTCATAATAAATGAGGAACGTAGCTGAATGCTTTTTCACGTGACTAGAGCCTGAAATGAACTGATCACCAAAGCTCACAACTACCCCTTTCCGATGGGGACCGGAGCGAGCAGCATACGCACGACAGGCCTGGCAGTAGTCCAAAAGCTTCAGTCTCTGTATTTTGGTTGTTCCGCTGAACTGCGTTGGCTCACTCACATACATAGACTGAAGACCTTGGAGGCCCGTACGTACAGACAACGTATTAGCAGTAACGTTAGATCTAATATTCGGAAACCCGATTTTCAGATCGTTTTTTTGTACATAAAATGTCACATTATGAAAAAGAAATTACATCCATATTTACGAAGAAATGTATAAAATTCAGAAGTATCGTACCTTAGACCGCAGTTACCGCTAATTCCTTTCAAATGATATCGAAACATCGTCATCTTCGATCCTTTCGTTAGTCCACGTAAGTTGCCATCTTGGATGACGTCGTCATCCTTACAGACGTATTTACCAGTCGCTATATATCGCGATTTGTGCAGCTGCTTTGCACTTGTAATCTACGTGCGTGCGTTCGGAACTTGTCGCTCGCATTGATTCGCCAGGATATCGAAAATTCTTATCGGAAAGCCTTGATAAAAGCATACCTCATTGAACGTAGAGGGCAGCAACACACAGCTGCCATTTTTTCATCTACCGTATGTACGTACCGTACTAGTGCGCTCACTGCGCTGAGCTTTGTGAATGTGAATGGTACATTACGTGCACGTTATAACCCACGCACGAAGGGAAGCAGCGGACGTATGGCCGAGCTAGTTACTGTACACAAGATCACGGGTGCAATTTTTTTTCCCCCGATCGCTCTTTCTATTGGGTTTGCAAGTGCGATTTCAAAGCTTACGAGAGCGAAATCGCTCAGCGCTCCCGTGTATTTTTTTCACTGATAAGAAGTACTTAGAGAGTAAAGCAACTTGTTCACTCATGTTCTATGGTTCTATCAGTCTCAAAATCTTTGATTTAAAAGCCATTTTACCTGTATCTTCATGCATTGTAATGTCATTGCCGATTCCAAAACATGGCAATTGGGCATATGCAGTCATATTGTGATGATCAGTTGAATTCAGTTCTAATAATCAGTTCCCCTTTGAATTCATAGATGCTAAGTTATTTTACCTCTCAAGTTCCCAACCATTTTTTTTTTTTTGGGGGGGGGGGAGGACTTGTTTCATGGGCATCAACCTGTGATGTGGAATTGTTAAATTCACCCAGTTTACAGAGAGCGACCCACATTTTGCTCTGTCCCTGTATATAAGGTGAGGTTTGGGATATGGGTGAAAGTTTAGAACATGATGGCGAGAAGTGCATGTATGCATGAGGATTGTTACTATTAAGTTTTGCTTTTATGTTTTGCTTTGATGTGCAAATTTTCTCTGCAATCAAAAGTCATCGGAGCAAATTCCTTGGAATTTCAGTACAGTTTTTGATGCTAGCATGTACAAATATGTTGACTTGTTCATCAAGATGAAGAATTAGACTTGATCGGTACATGTCACTTGACTTTATACAGGGTATCGTATGGTGTGAAGTGTTTTTGGTGGATTATCGTGGATGTTGTTGCATTGGGTATCAATGTACATTTGGAGTTTTCTTGCTAAGGTCACTTCACGCTGCGGGTTCATTTCCCGTTAGTCCTTGTACAAGTTCTCATTATGGATCTGCAACTTCCTGGTTTGTCACACACACATGCCGTCCTCCCTTGAAGCATATGATATTAGAGGGATTATGCTTTCCTAGGCCGTGTTTGGACCTTCCTAGCTGTGTGAAATCAAACAGGACTCTTGTGTCTAAGTAGAAGATTAGCCAGGGTAAGAGTTTGGAACTGATTGACCTCAGAAAAGAGCGAATCGGTCTATAACATGAAGATTGGAATAAATGCCTTGATTTGGGTATCACTCTGCCATCGTTATCCAGATAGAAGTCCCCTTTGAAAAGTATATTTCATTGAAACTTTGAATACACCGTAGGGGGGAGGTGGTGGGGCTGCTTGGTCTGCTTGTTGAATTGTTCTCTTTAAAAAGAAAAATTATCTAGTTTGGTAGGCTAGTTGCTCTTCCAATGATCTTTATTTCTAGTATTTAAATGATTCAAGATTTATTGAGAAAAAATAATTTGCAACCATGATCTCAACTTCTTTGATGGTAGTGGCACTGCCAGCATTGATATCTTTCCAAACAAGAAAATGCAAATTATCATCTACTTAATCTTAAACACCGTTTTCATTATACTTTCTAAAACTAGTTTACTGGAAACTGGTTTGAACAGAAAACCAGTTTGGAAGATCGCTTTGCTAGCGTTCCCATTTGATCAACTGAAAGTGGTTTTCAAAATCACTTCATGTAAAGCGATCTTGTTGCTACAGTACAGGAACGCTTACAGTGGGGTGACACGTTTTGCGCGAAATTTGAAACCGCAGCGTAGGCATTCTTCTACACACAGTGTGTGGAGTAGCACTCTAAAAATGTGCCAAGATCGCTTCCCAAAGAATGGTTGTGTCCTCACGCTAAAACCAGTTTAACGAGGCAAAGCGATCTTGGAAACTACATCATGGGGTGGTTTTAAGAAGTGGTTCGGAAGATCGCTTCCAAGATCGCTTTGACTGTTCTCAATACACATTAAAGGTTAAGTCCACCTCAGAAAATTTTTTGTTTGAATCAATAGAGAAAAATCAGACAAGCATAATGCTGAATATTTCATCAAAATCGGATGTAAAATAAGAAAATTATGACATTTTAAAGTTTCGCTTATTTGTTACAAAATAGTTATAAGCACAATTTTACTCACATGCAAATGAGAGAATCGATGATGTCCCTCACTATTTCTTTTGTTTCTTATTTGAATTATACAATATTTCATTTTTTACAGATTTGGCAATAAGGACCAACTTGACTGAACCATAAAACGTTTAACAATGATAATTCCACATGTTCAGGGAGAAATACAATTTTTTTTCACAGGACAATGAGAAAATTTGAATATTTTATATTTCTTATAATAAAATACAAAAGAAATAGTGAGTGAGTGGTGTCATCATTTTCCTTATTTGCATACCGACCGGGATGTGCATATAACTATTTTGTGAAATTAAGCGAAACTTAAAAATGTCATAACTTTCTTAATTTACATCCGATTTTGATGAAATTTTCAGTGTTAACGCTTGTTTGATTTTTCTCTTTTTATTCAAATCAACTTTTTCTTGTGGTGGACTTGTCCTTTAAACTAGTTTCCAGTAAACTATTTTAAGGATGGTAGTGAGAATGGTGTCTAAGTCTTTTTGAGTTTTGACCAAGATTCATCAGAATTTAATATGTTGCAATGGGACTTTTGTCATTTTGATTGAAAATCTTGATATACCTGGGCGCCGTTTCCTAAAGCTGTTAGTAAGTTAAGAGCGACTTTAAGAACCTTTCTGATGCGCTTAACCGTCGCCAATGAACATTTTGGTGTACGATATACCATTTACAAGAAAGGTTCACCAGTCGTTCTTAAAGTCGCTCTTAACTTACGAACAGCTTTATGAAACACCCACCCGTACATGTATCTACATAGGCCTACATATAAAAAAAAACCACAGCCCTAAAAATTCTTTCCATTTCATACATGTAGGACAGACAAATTGTGTTTGTTGCTGTTTGTATCTAATAACAGGTCTTTTTTGGTTGGATTGCATACAGAATAGGGGGTACATGTATTATAGAGCTGCCAACCAGTACGTTTTTGCAAGCAAAATACAACATATTTTTTCTTTAAAAAACATGATTTTTATAAATCGTAATTTATTGAGAAAAATCATCTCTACATGTCTCTATTTCATAAAACTTACACAAATATGGTTATTGGATGAATGTAATTTCAGGTAACTTGTTTTTTTTTTTAAATCATTTTGTTAAAACCAGGGTGAGATACACATGTTTCAATGTTTTTTTTTCATCTGCAAGAGCAGTGCGTATTTTAGCTTGCATGCAGCTTGAGCGCCGCGATGAGCGCGCACACTGCGATTGGGACTCTTTTTTTTTATTTCCGAATGTTGGCAGGCCTGCTATCCATACAGCAGTGCACATTTTATTATGAAATACAGTTTTTTTGGGGGGAAATACAGTTTTTTTCTATCATAGAGTACAATTTTTCATTCCCAGAGGTTGGCAGGTCTAGTATTATCAATGTTTCATTCAAGAATGATCATTACAGATTATTCCCAAATTGAAATCAACTCAGAAACAATTCCATATCTTACATAATGATATGTCCAGTATGTATGAAAAAGTGAATAAAGTCAGATGTTGATTAGAACTAATGTTGATACATTTTCCTGTAATTATCTTGAGATTTGGCTATAACAAGATCTACGTCCCCATAATATGGCCTTGCTCATTATAAGTGCATCGTTGTATATCATCAACTGTTGTTTTGAACTAGTGTTGATGTGTACATTAATGTTTGATTGACATCTATTATCTCCTCTGGCTATATGTACCTGTCATGAGTCCTGTATCAATACTGAGATCTCTATAGCTTCCTGTCATCACAGCCTTTCATTTGGCGATTGCATCGTTAAGCAGTGTCTTGAGCCAGAGGTGTTGACTTTGTTGTAATGTTACCCTTTGTTACTTTACAAACTATTGTCTCAAACATTAAGTTTTTAGAACTGTTGATGTCTTTAAGGTTTGAAAATAGAAGTCAGGGATGTTATTTTTAGGGGTGTCTGTGGAATTACGATTCTAAAAATAGTATCCAGCCAGTAGCCTTGCTATATTTGGTCGCATCCTTGGTTGGGCAGGAACAGCCTGATTATGTACAGACGTCATAATGGTGGTGCTTGCCTGGCAACAGGAAGTAGAGCGGAGCAGCGAGAGTGAGAGAATGGAGGATAGAGGAAGAGAATGAGAGAGAGGGGGAGAGAGAGAACGTGGAGAGCTGATGCGAGTGTGTGTGAGCATACCATTCTGCCTACTGTCTCTTGGTGAGCACGTAAAAACCTGTGTGTCTAGTGTACATGCTCGTGCGTCATGTGCTGGTATCGAGTCGTTGCTGCTTTTGCGTGCCTGCTGTAGACTCCGGGTCCTTGTGAGATGGGTCCAACCAACCTCTAGTCTATAACTGCAGTCATGAAATCCAGACACAAGAGCTCCTTTGATGATTAGTTTTCCTGATAAAATTGTGCTCTGTCATTTAGAAAATGGCAACCTCTCTATGTCTCTGTGAATCAAAGATAGCAAAAAAACACTTGAGGTCAGTCTGAAAAACTATGATTAAATGATTCTGCTGCCTTTCAATATGAATAGTAGTATTGCTTATGGCTTTAAGGAAAATTGAAGATAACTCTACATGTTTATTCTTGAGATTAAAAATGACAATCATATCACTAATAAAGAAATGAATTGCTAAGATTCATTCATTAGAAATCGTCAACTTGAAATCTTGTTAAGGCATGTACATGAAAGGAAAAGTGAACTATTTCCGCAGGAAGTGAAACTATATCCCTTTGTTTTAATTGTATGAATTTAGTTCCTTTTATTTTCGGTATGCCTACGCATAATTGGATTCTCAAGTATAGTTAGTGCTAAATTTATTCCACTCGACCTGTAACTCTGAAAGTTGTAATGAATGGAGCTCTTAAGACTAGTGTATTATAATAAAAAAAGATGGCCATTGGTTGCTTTGTTTAGATAAGGAAAAGTGATCACAAGGAAATATCAAAAGAGCTTACCTCATATTCACATGAATGCCATGTGATTGAGTTCTAATTTATGATCAGTACTTAATATACTAATCTTCATTTAGAGGAAGTAAAAAGTCTGGTTGTAATTTTGATTCTGTAGGGACATGAATTATCCAAGTATTAGAAATTATAATTACACATTATTCTGTGCTTCCATGAGTTGCGATCAAATGAATGTTTCCTCAAAATGCATTCTTGATTTAGGTATGACAATCTGGGAAAATGTGAGGTATATTATCTGTTTATTGTCCCGCTTTTAAAATTGAATTACATTGAATATAGATACAGCATAGTATAGGGCTGACTTAAATTGTTTAACCAACATTCAAAGGACAGTGCCCGAAGAAAAAAGGGATACCATTTTGTAAATCCTTTTTACCATTTGGGCAGAAGTAAAACAAAACAAAACCCAAAACACCTTATTGCCCAATCATTCACCATTAATTCAAATTTCATGCCTTTAGGATGTTCCTAAAATGTTATATATTAGACCAATTGAATGCTGCAGTTCATCAATTTGAACTGCAAAGCATTTTCTTTAACTATTAATATGTTAATAACTAATATAAGCTTACCTATCCACAGTAGTGATCAGTCAGTTCTATTGAGATAATTCTTTTATCTGATAAGCAAAGGGAATATCAACATATATTTAATCATATATGCAAACAGTTAAAGGTAAAAAACTGCCAAAAAATAAACAGTTTAGTGGTTTTTCTATGTTGGTGAATGGGTACTTGTGTTTACTGACCTCAAGAAGTACGCAATAGTGTGGTTGATTTCTGCATCTCTCCTGACGAGTAATTGATTTTCTTATACATGTACATGTACATGTACACTCTACATTTGAAGTTTCATTTTGGTACGTACCCCTATTTGCACTTGCAGGTTGCCATTTGTCTATAAAATAATAATAGTGTTTCATAAAGCTGTTCATAAGTTCTAAATAAAATCTATGCTTGCCTTGTGACTTGTCCTTGTGCTATAATGTGATGTACATGTACCGGTACATTTATATCCCAAGTTTTTCTTGGAACATATTTAACAAAATGGCTGTTTACTTCCCATTCCCTAAGGACGTTACACAGTTATGTTTGTGCGCATAACGATCTGCGCATACTTTACACTCTGCGCGCTGATGTCACAATAGATGAACAGGTGATTAATCAGCTGAAGGTATGAGCAGATTTTTCTCATTATCTGCACTCTAACTGCTGATAGGATGTGTTATTTTATGAAGCTAACACACTGGAATTATTCCATGGACCATTTTTGTAAATACCTCTACAATTTCAAAATACTTTACTCTGCAGTGCTGCAAAGAATGACGAATATGACCCCGAGTTTGAAAAAATGGTAGTGGTTTAGAATTTTTCCTCACATAGATAAAAAACATTTGGCACGTTTTTTATGTTTTAAAAAGCACATTTGCTGTAATAAAAGTGCTGATAGTTTGAAAACAAGCACATTAACCCTTTTTTTCAATGTTTGCACCTTTTAGGTATACCTTCCTCTACAACTTTGCAAAGTTTGGTGAAAATAACATGGGTTTTGAATAAAGTGCAGCATTTATTGTACTTCTCAATTTTGTTGTTAAAATTTCACATTTTTGAGATTGGGTTTTGTTATCTTTCACACCATTTTAAGAACTGACAGTGCTGTTAGAGCAAACAAATAGCAATATAAATAGATTCTCCATCTTAAGGATACAATTATTTAAGTATATTTTGAAATTTGATGAAATTGTCATGGATTTTTACTGAGTAATAGAGGTTTAAACTATTGTGATCTCGTGAGGTCTAAAAATGCCAAATTCTTTTGAATGCGCAATTTTTAAGAACATCGATTTCTGTGAACTTTGAAGCTCTATAGCAAAAAATCAAGCACATGGACCCATGTTGATTTTTGCATATTTCAAATTTTCATGTGCTAAAGTATCTATGTGCAATGTTTGGTGAAAATGACATGGATTTCACTTTAACCGTGGAACGTCCTTAAACTTTGCAGTTGGATGCCTGTTAAAAACAAGAATCTTTAAACATGCAAAGATCTGATATAATTTCAGCTATGGGAATCAAAATGATTGATCTGTGATTTTGCAGACAAGATTACATGTACATGTAGGTCATCAGTCATTTGAGTAACAAAATTAAATGAAATAATTGATAAAATGAAGATGTGATCCAATATTAAACATTCATGGCCAAAAATTTTAATAATGAGAAAAGTTAGGTATCTGTCTACATACATGTACATTTTGAAGTATTTTTTTTTCTCCCTGTCCATATAAAACCACTTTATTTGCTGCTGCTTAAGCACGCTGTTTATTTCAAATGAAAAATTCTGTCCGATGTAAACAAATCACAACTGAAATCGCTTATTACCAGCACTCGAGTCTACCGACATGTATATTATAGAATTCGGTCTGGTACGGTAAATTGGAATTCAGTCAACTTTATGTTAGGGTAATGGGTACATGTAAGCTAGTTTGGAACTTTATCACTTATGTAGATAGTAAATAGTGGTGTTTATTTTGAGGGGGGGGGGGTAGTTGTGTACATGCTCATGAAGGTTGGATATCCAAAGCATCTGCTGAACAAGCTTGTCAATGCACCCTGAACAAGATCACCAACAAATAATGGTTCCTGTGCTTCCTGATACAACATTCCTCGATGCCTGCTTTCTGTTTTTGTTTTTGTTTTTGTTTTTTTCTGTCACAGATTGGAAATGGTTGTACATAGACGAATGCAGTACACTGGCCTTCGCTGTAAACTATTAGGACATTTATCACTGCAAGGTTCAAATTATAATAGGAGAAAAATTAATTATACATGTACAGGTGTATGTAAGTAAATAATTGAAGGTGCCAAAACAATGCTTTAACATGCTGGTATAAATGCTTCTGCACTGTCATTAAGCACTATAAACCCAAATTAGTTTATCTCCTGATCCTGTGTTTGGTTTATAACTGTTAGCAGTTAATCCTTTGATATTTACATTTACTGTGGACAGGAATATTTACAGGTGTTGCCATAAAGTTAGCAGTCAGTTACTGTTTACATTTTGGATGAGTTGCTCTGTATTACACAGTAAAGTCATTTTACCTGTAGAAAATCCCATCCTTTCTGGTGTTTGTTTGTTTTCCATATTATATTACTAAAATTCTTACATACATGTATAATGTTTAAATGATATCTAAATTTTGGTTCTTTGATTTTTGTTGTTGAAATTTGAACCTTTAAACGTCTCTGTTTGTCCATACAGTCCCTATTCTTCAACATGACTTGGTGGGAAAGTGTTCTGTACTTATAGTAGCGCTGTTTGAGGGATATATCATATGATTTGTACCTCATGGGCCTTTTTCCCATTCAAAACCCTGTCTCAAACCATTACTCAGAAATAAGGACCTGAGTCCAGCAGATATTCAAATTTGATGATAAACAGAACACTACTACCCAGAGTATTCAGCCTCTTGTTTCAAAGATAGAGAGAGAAAGAGAGAGGGGAAAGCAACCTGTAGATTAGATTTTCCCTTGCCGCAAGCAGGAAAACCTGTCTTGCTAATTCATGTCCATGGAGTATTGAGGAGCTGGGCATGTCTTGCCTTTACAGGAAGACAGACTGGCATTGGATTTCCTGCACGCCCCCTGCTCTCTCTTCTGCAACACCCTCATCCCCCTGTATTAGAAATGAAGGCAAAACTGTCTTTAGAACACATGTATGTTGCATTCTCATTTTGTAGAATCGAACCTTTAGTATTGGGTTCTCCGAATGCGTAAAAAAATATTGGGTCAATTTTTAATGAATATACATTTCATGTATCATACAAAATATTAAGACATATATGTATAGCCACAACCTATTGAAAGTAGTTCAAAATCAATGCAATGCTTCTCATTTTACAATATAATAGAATATTAGGTTTTTCTTGCATACATGCTATATAAAACCATGCATAGTCAATATTTGACATGCTTTATGTTTTGGTTAAAACCTCAAAATACATTTGATATTTTCTTGAAATACAGTAATATGGCAGAGAGCTATAATGAGCTTGTCATATTATTTACTTCCTTACTGGTACTTGAATACAGTATTCTCTATCTGAGTTTGATGACATTTTCTGCTTTATAGTAGGTTTTTCTTCAGCATTAATATATATATATTTTAAGAAGAATTTGGCCTTTTGGAAAGATTAGTGGAATTGAACCCCAATATGAAAGTATCCAACGATGCATGAAATCTGTAAAGTATTGATAAAAAAAATAGGAACTTTTGAGTCGGGAGGTATGTGCATGTGGGATGCACTGTGTCAGTACAGTTAGAATGCAATCCCTTGGTATGTTTGGGAATCAAGTTAATTTGTTATTATATCGATCCATACATTTGAGATGAACTTGATTCCATGCATACAAATGTGGATGTCCTCCTTTCTCTCCACGCAGACAGGGCTGAGAGGCTAGTAAGTGTGTTATGGTCAATTAAAAATCAGATGACCTCCCGCAACTCGTATTTCCCCCCTCTTGTCTCCTGTGGCTTTCAGGCTCCAAAGTCAAAGAGATACAGCGGAGCAAAGCGAAGTCGAGCACTTCCAAGTGATTGGGCTTGAGTAGAGCTGGAAGCTTAAAGGAGAATGAAACTCTTGGAGCAAGTAAGCTTTTGTGAAAGCAGAAAAATCAAAGAATAAGATCAACAAAACTTTGAGTAAAATAGGACGAGCAATAAAAGAGTTATGAGCATTTGAATGTCGAGATCACTAATGCTATGGAGATCCTCCCATCGGCAATGCGACCAAGATCTGTGATGTCACACACGTACAACTCTCCCATTTGGACACTGAAAATATACCCCAAAACATATCTTTTTGCTCATTCTAATCATATGACAAACGATTCATCAATGATATAATGTTGTGAAACCTCTGTACTTGTCATCTCATAAAGAGAACACCTCACCTTGTGATAGACTCTATAAAAGTGAGAATATACGTGAAATAAGTACTAAAGTAATGAGGGAGTTGTACGTGTGTGATATCACAGATCTTGGTCGCATTGCCGATGGGAGGATCTACATGGCACTAGTGATCTCAATATTCAAATGCTCATTACTTTCTTATTATTCATTCAATCTTCCTCAAACTTTCAACAATATGTTTCTTTGATTTTTCTCTTTGATATGGATTCAGCTGGTTTCAAGGGTTTCATTCTCCTTTAAAGTTATGTTTCTTATATAAATCAAAGTGAGTGGGGAGTATAGGCCTACTTCACGGATAGTGGCCGTGCAAAGAATAATTGATCATGCCGCAGCCTTTCCTAGTTTATTTTTCTTGCACGTCTTCTGACTTTTGGGGTTTGATCAAAGTAGTCCGTGTACTTGTGTGAAGGCTGGTATGTTTTTGCTTTGAAATCGTTGATGGTATTGGCAAAAACAACATGGAAAGGAGTGTTAGCAGCCGGTTGATTTTTGCACTCTGCATACAAGGCGTCCACCTTTCATTTGAGGTTTGTTTTGATTTGCTTTATCTACCCGTATTCTCATTCAAAATAACAAAATGTTTGATTATTACTGTTGTGTCGAATCAAATATCTCTTGCCATTTTATAGTCTATAATTGATGTATTTATTTATATCTGATGCAAGCATCTGTTGATTATCCACATCAAGGTCTTGTAACACAAAGGATAGCGATTAATCGTACGCTTGAGTTTTACGATTGATTGTACAATGTAGTCAATGGAATCAATCGTAGAAAAATGTTCTGCGATCATTGCTAAGCTCTGTGTTTACAGGCCCCAGATTTTCAGGAAGGATGATTTTCCGCATGATTATCAGTCACTGTCAAATGCATTACACATTATGCAGAGGCAGGTGCATTTCTATCATTTTACTCCTCAGTGAATTTCAGAACATAGAATTGATAACCACAGGATTCTAATCTCAATCCTCTAGAGATTCAACACAAAAATGGGCAGTAAATCCCAATTATCCAATAATGTCCTTTTCATTCTTAAAGATACTGTTTGCATTTGGGGGATTTATTTCTACCACTCTATTTTGAAGGCAGACAGGTGAGTGCTGCCTATAATAATTACTTGCAAATATGGAAGTACCAAGTATATCCCATTTCAGCTATACATGTTCACCATGTGGACTTGCTTTATAAGCAAACTTTGATAACACTTAAAAGGCATAAATTTGGTTTCCATTCTTGATTCTAGTTTTTCTCTGGGTATATTGTACCAAAGTGTACATATAATAGACATGGCATGTTTTAAAGTAACGGTATTAAATTGAGGCGAAATTTTGTTTCGCTGTTACAAGCAGTTCAGCTTGGCCTTTGTGAATCCATTGAAAACGGGTCTATGGTGAGGATAGCCCTTACATTTCGATATCTTTGTGAATACGAAAACTGGCATAAATGCGGTTTTTAAAGTCACACTGGAGCAAGGCTGATGAGTCACCATGGAAACAAGCAAATTGATAAGGACAGGATGAAACGGCTCAGGAAGATGGCTTGTGTGTGGTTGACCGGATGAGACTGTGAGGAAGGGGGAAATTTCCTGCCCCCACCATGAAACAATGCAAAGTAAAAGGGATTGGCAGATCGTGGACTCTGACAGGCTGCTGTCTCACTCTGCTGTTCTGTTGATTTCAGTTTATTGGAGTAGTTCGGATTCGCAGGTGATGCCGTGCCGGCAGTGCTTGCCTAGTTGCTTAAACTTCATTTTTTTATCCTGGGCCCATTTCAGGGGGGGGGGGGGAATAATACATGTACATGGGGGCTCTGGCCTGGGCAATATTGCCCCCCCCTTAAATCACAACAAAAAATCAAGCACATGCATGTAATATGTGCATTTCATTGATTGAAAACCAGATTGTGTTTGAACTTTGAGTTGCATTTAATCACAAATCTTTCAGGAGCAGGCCCCAGAATTCTCTAATTTTCTTTCATGATTAAAATATGTACGTATTATGATATTTGTTGGATGAAAACTCAAAACCCAACCTAATGTACGTTACTGGCACTGGCCAACATTCTTCAAAATTATGATTTTGATTATATTGTATCATCGCTCATCATGCATTGTACACACATGCATGCTGTTGCATTTGCCTTGATTTCAGGGGTCAAAGTCTCTTTGCCTGTTTTCAATTTCCTCATGGGCCAAGGGCAATTGATACTATAGAAGTTGAACAATAATTTGACTGTCACACGGTCTGATCACAATGATGATCATGGAATATTCCGCATGTACATATCAAACCAGTTAATTCAGCTTACAATATTGAGTGAGTAGCCCCCCTCCCCCCCAGATTTCCACTTTTGTAATGCTTTTATTCCGAGAGGATCTTCAAATGCTATTTTTAGTAGTTTGAAAAATAGACATGAATGAAGACAATTAATTGAAAAGAGGGTGAATCTGTGTTGGCAGTATAAATGATCTTCACCTACTGTCTATCTACATGTTATTCAGATAATTCAGATTTATGAATTCTTTTAATAAGAGGGCGTCTTCCATTATACATCACAAACTATACAAAGTTGTTTAAAACAGATTTGTGTTTTTATTATTGAATGAACTATGTGAAATTCCTTAAAAACAGCTTGGCAAAAACCTTTTTTTGGGGGTCAATATATTTGTTACCACTTCTGAGCTGTAGCACCTGAAAAAGAGCTGTACATTTTATTAGCCAGGCACATTTTTGTGCACGAAAAACATGTACCAGTATGTACATGTATAGTACTGTTTCACAGCTAAATTTGCAAGCACAATTTAACTTGTGACGCCTCTCCTGTAGTATGCAAGCCCAGACCTTTTGTTTTCACAATTTGCATATTGCATTAACGCAGAGTCTGAAGTAGTGAGACTACATGTACATGTAGACTCACTCAAGTAAAATGTAGCTGCCTTTACCAAAGACACAGACAGAGAGTTTGGAGTCTAGTCTTAACTCTCAGACACATTATAATTGGTTAAAGCGTCAAGTTTGAGTCTATGCTTGTAGACTACCTCTCCTGGGTGTAGGCATGAGAAAAAGAATATTATGCGATTACTTGCACCAGTTTCTTATTACCGGTACTACTATTTACAATATTAAAGTTTAATTTACAAGTATCTGTTGGAAATCTGCATTATTGGTAAACATTATACACATTTATAATGGATATTGATATAAATTGTATTGGATTGAGAGGTCTCTGTATTCTTTGAAATTATATTATTTGTGTGTTGGTGTGAGAAAGTCTGTTGGCACAATTAAATGGAAATCCAATAGAATACAAACTGAAGCTCTGGTTGCTGCATGTGTAGCACTCTGCACAAATCTGCATACATGTATCAATGTATACAGTGTATGTGTATATATATAAAGGGGTTGAAGGGGACCCCATGTCTGTGCAGTTGAAAATGTTACATACATGTAGATTAAACATGAATTTCTATTATTTTAAATTCCATGAAAATTTTCAGTTGATATTATTTCTTATATTTTTATGACTTACATGTACATGTACATGTAGTATGCAAAAAAATCTAAAAAATGTTTGAAATATATGATTTGCTTGAGGGAGAAACCCCCTAAGTCAGTCATTTTCAGATTAAACAGAAAAAAAATGTGCCCCATGTCTGCACACCCATTCATTTTGTGATCATTCATAATATGGAAACCCTTTAGATCAGTAAGTGTAAACTCCCACTTGCCATGAGATGTGCACACTCTTGACTGACACCTTTTAGAATCAGGATGTGCACACCCCTGGGATGTGCACACCCCTGTCAATTGCCTTTGCCCAACAACTTGAATTCTAGTGGTTGGGTCTATTATTAGCTCCGTAAAAAAGTAAACATAAAGGTATCGATTCCATGGGAAATGTATATATTCTGAAGTTCCTGGAAAATTCCCTTTTTATAATTCTTATCAATAACCAGGTGGATAAATAGTTCAGAAAGCAAAAAAAACAAAAAAAAAACAAAAAAACATTACATGTATATGTTTCATAAAACTGGCTGTTAAGTGTTAAAGTTTTGAGTCATGTATGATATGAGATGTCAGTATAGTGTAAGAATTAAAACTATGTGTGTACTTGATGATGTGAATTACTTTTTCAGTCTGCTGATCACCGTATTCCATGTGACTGAGTGAGTGGTTTTATATGATATCAGTTTAGAAAAATCTAAAGTAGGCCTACAATTTAGCTTGTGCTGACCGATAGTTGACAACTTTTTGAAGAGTTTATTATTACTGTTTGAACCTATAAAGATAAGAATTAAACATGGATGCAGCTCTTGGTATCAATTCACCATCGCTGTATTAATTACACCATCAAGTGTTTGCAGAGTTTATTTTTAGAAGCATTGTTATCTCTGGCATTAAATATTTTATTTGATTTCCCCTAATCTCCATTTGTATTGTTTATTCACTCTATAAATAGATCAAGAGGTAAAAATTGATTCCTTATTAACCATTAATATTCCTGATAGGATGACGTTTCAAGTACTTTTAGATCAGGTAAAAGTTTCTGTGCAAATTGTTTCTGATATGCCTCAATAGTTATTGTTTGTTATCTGCCATGCATGAACGATTTGCTCAGCTGTTGGTTTAAAATTTAGAATGAGATTCCTCTCTTGTATCAAATTTATTGTAAAAAACATTCTAATAATTGTGAAATCTATCTCTGAAAACAGGTTTCCATTTTTGTGGGACGCACTGTATGTATAACTACCTGTTTTATCCCCCCCCTTGTCATAACTTTTATAATAGACAATATTGGCTCAAGCAATAAGCTCGATCAAAACTATAGAGACTTCCAAAATATAAAGACATTGCAGGTCCTTTGTCATCATTGACAATATGTTGTGTGCGTCAGGATCACTTCCGGACGGGCAGATCAAGGATTTTTCAAAGGGGGGGGGGCACATTTTTCCAAGGAAAAATTTGTTTGACAAGTCAAAAAAAAAAGAAAAAGAAAAGGTTTTTAACAAAAAATTAAGGATATTGCATCCCTGAAAAAAATTAACAAGCAAAAAAAAAAGGTCTTCACTTTCAAAAGGGGGGGGGGGCACACTTCTGTTTAACGGTATGTATACATTACAAATTTTAATTTTGCTTCTCAAAAGAGAGGGGGGGGGGCATGGGCCAGCTGTTCCCCTCCCCCTGGATCCGCCAGTGCTTTCAGATGTGAGTACACTATGACAGCCAAGACTAGGGCTATTTAAAAATTCGCTTAAACTGGAAGTTAGAAACTGATATTAGATATATATGTAAGTGATGTGACTGCAAAAAAAAAGAAAAAATATATTCATGTGTATAGTGTTGACTATATTGCTTGAATTTTGACATCTCATTCTAATACTGAATTCATGAATAAAAAAGAAAATGCCGTTTGCAGTATAATTGCTTTTGGTTTTCTGCTTACATGTACATGTAGGCAGTTCTTAAGATTCAATTGATATTTTGGGGGTTATGTCAGCTTCTTCATTTACAGTATATTATTGGCAGCCAGCCTCTGGTAGTAAGATTGTAATTATGTGCTTGATGTACGATTCAGTCATTAGAGCTGTACATTTTGGTTGGGCAGCCATGCAGTCTGTGACGTAGAAACCCCTGCTCTCATTTGAGTTCACACTGTATTCTAAATGTATAGTCAGCATGCATCTCAAATAGAAATTTATGTTTCTTCTATTTTAAAGGGTTATTATTTTTTAGTGGATGAAGGGTAAATTGTCCACCTTGTGATTTTCTGCCGAGTACATGTATTTATCCTAGGTTCTTCATACTTTTTCACTACTATACACACAGGACTGTCTGTTTTTGTTTGAAAGTATGAAGCTACATACATATACATCGGTAGAAAACTAAAATAATTCTTATTGAATGCATTCTCTCCTTATTATCTACAATTAAATATAGATAAAACATGTACATAAAACATTGTGGATGGCATATAATTTTGCTTTGAAAAATAGACCTACACAAAAACCATGAACTCGTGAAAAACAACCAGAATAACTTGTTGATCTATTCGTGAGTGATGAGATTTTTGTGGAGATTGAATTCAAAATATTGGTTTAAGAGAACCTTACTGATCCTTTCTTATTGCCTCAGTAGCCTTGCTCGAAGGTGCTACATGTATAATATTATGTTCTTTCCCATCTAGACTTTGGGTGAGACTTTTCAATAACCCATTAACCCTCATGCTTGATACATCATCTAATTGTATGACAAATAATATGAATGGTCATTCATGGCTCTCAGATTTCAGGAACTGTCATGAAACCCTACACCCAGGATCAGTGTCGATGAGTGGGAGATGATGATGATAATGAGAATGATGGAAATAGAAGTAATGCCTTTTGGCCGGGCTGTATTTTACAATAGCAAAGAGGAAGTAAATCGAGACTTCTTCTCAAGTTTAGTGTCATCACAAGATCTTTGTGTTGCAAAAGCCTTTTCTCTCCTGCTTTTTCTCCATGGCAACGTGACTTCACCGGCTACGTTCTTTAAATGTCGGATGCTCAAGTTGAATCTCCAATGGTTTAAGTGGTTGGGAGGGTATGGGAGTTAACTTTTATCTTGGAGACTCCAGCAAGGAAGAAAAAGAAGAAAAGAGGAGCTATTTATGGCAACAAATAGCTGATTTTAGCTCTCTCTGAAATGCTAAATGTGACTATAATTCCTCTCAGGAAATGTTGTTATAATTTTAGCTCCTTTTCAATCCATCCATATTCAATCATTGTTATTGAACTTGTGCTTTTCTGCTCATGTTACATCATATCGCATGAGTGTAAATTTGTATTTATTGATGTCATTCACAAAGGGCTATTACCTTTGTTATATAAATTTCAGAAATAATTATCTTGAGAAGGAATTCAAGTTACGAAAAGCTTTTGCATATTATGACCCAAATTGATAATCAATGGAAATCTGATGATTTTCATATGTAAAATATCTATCTACAGACTGAGATAATCTACTTCTGAGAACTGAGGGAAAGTTGCACAAATGAGATAAAGGAGAAGAAAAATCTGTTGATGAAATGAAAAAGTTATTTCAGAGTTTTTTTTCCCACTATTTGATCACTTGATAGCTGGTTTACTAAGCCAAGATTTAATGTGCCCATACATGTACATACAAGTTGAGGGGGGGGGGGGGCTCCATATGCATAGAGAAATATGATCTTGATACTTCGTCAAACTCATAAATGGTTACTTGAGCGATTCCATTTGACTCCAGGGTTCAGGGTTGATCTTCAAAACTTCTTAAACTGTTTGTTGCCTGCTCCGTAAAACATGGAACTTTTTTTTTCTTTAACTCTTGGACTGGTAGGTGCTGGTGAAATTGTAAACCATGCTGCGGCAGTTTAATCTGAGAGTTTGATGGGATATCTTGATGAATCTAAACATATTTGACTGAAATGGGGAGGCTCGCCTTCACCTTGGGTGCATTAGTGGCATTCTCTGCATTGCTGTACCCCACAGGCAGACAGGGGTCAAACGAGAGGAGGGCTGGTAGAATACTGGAGCTGGCAGTCAGTCTGCGATCCAGTCAGCCACTGTTTTAAAACGGAGTGTGACATCCATGTCGTGATTTGCATGCTCAGACAATGAACATGAATTCAAATATCCATCATCATGCATCCTCTGTGAAGCATACATTCAGACCTGGTGGGTGTTTCATAAAGCTGTTCTTATAAAGTTAAGAGCGACTTTACAAACGACTGGTGATCTTTGTGGTAAATGGTATTGAATTGGCGATTGTTTGTACAAAGAAGGGTTCACCAGTCATTCTTAATGTTGCTCTTAACTTAAAGGACAAGTCCACCCCAACCAAGAGTTGATTTTAATAAAAAGAGAAAAATCCAACCAGCTTAACGCTGAAAATTCCATCAAAATTGGATGTAAAATAAGAAAATTATGACATTTTAAAGTTTCGCTTAATTTCACAAAAATAGTTATATGCACATCCTGGTCAGTATGAAAATGAGGAGACTGATGACGTCATCCATTTACTATTTCTTTTGTATTTCATTATATGAAATATTCTAATTTTCTCATTGTCAAGTGAAACAACAATGAATTCCTCTCTGAACATGTGGAATTAGCATTGTTTAATGCTATATGGTTCAGTCAAGTTGGTCCTTATTGTCAAATCTGTAAAAAATGAAATATTGTATAATTCAAACAATAAAAAAACGAGAAATAGTGAGTGATGGACATCATCGACTGACTCATTTGCATGTCACTTAGTTATGCATATCACTGTTTCGTGAAAAATAAGCGAAACTTTAAAATGCCATAACTTTCTTATTTTACATCCGATTTTGATGAAATTTGACGAAATGCTATTTTGATTTTTCTCTATTTATTCAGATTCACATTTTTCTGTGTTGGACTTGACCTTTAAGAACAGCTTTATGAAACGGCCCCCTGGACTTGTATTAAATCATGTAGAAGAAGAAACTCATGATATAGTTATTTTGGACTCAAGATTTTTTTATTAATTTTTTTTGGGGGCGGGCTCTATGCAGCAAACATGGAATTGAAAGGTTTTGGACCACAGCCACACACTTTAATAAATCTTTTTTTTTTAGGAGTAGTGTAATATATTACATGCAGGCAGGTAGCCCTGTCATGCCACTGTCATAACATGCTGTTCTCCTTGACCACCGGTACATGTTTGTTTGGTGCTTTACTTTACATGTATACGTAAAAAGTTATTACTGAAATTAGTTTTTTATCCAGAATATTGAAAATTTATTTTGTTGTAATCTCAAAAGAGAAGTGTCATCTTTGTTGGAAGTGACACGACAGAACATCCCAGCGATATTGTGTAAATGAGTGATATGCTCTGACTTTGCAAGATGTTGATTTTTTTCTGAGAGCATCGATCAACATCCATCTTGATTGGGGGTATGTACAGAGTAGGCCTAGTTGTTTTCCCATACATCCTCAAGATATTGGGTCTGCCTATTCAATTTTCATGTTTGATTGAAGTGTTCATTGCCCTTACCTGGCTTGGCACGTCTCCCTCAAGTCTCCTTGGGGGAGAGTTTTGGCATGAAAAATTGATTGTTCGCTGCTCCCTTCACTTCAGAAACATACATCATTCCTGCAATCTCTGATATCTCTGGTGTAAGCAGCGAACGTTCGTGTCTCATGGGTGAGAACTGTTGTGTATATTGCTACTGGTGTGAGGGGGGACTGTCGTATCTCTAATACCTAAATGGATGCAAGATTATTACATGTAGCTCGATTTTATCCCTTTCCTCTAAACATTACTAAAATACACTCCCCTGTTTCTTTTATTCTTTATATTGCCCATGTTTGATACTACACAGAAAGCCCCTTTGCTTTGGTGGGAATCAATTTGGAGCTCCGCTTTTGATTAGGTTAGTCAGATGGGTGAAAGGTTATGGTTAATGTGAACTTGAGTGATCCTTGTTGGCCCCCTAGAAGTGTGCTGCTCAAGTCTTGTTTGTTTGCAGTGATGTCAAAATACAGACACCTTGAAGTGGGCCAGGCCTCGCTAAAACCCACACAGATCCCATCAGAAATTCTGAGCCCTCTATCAGTGCGGTCTTGTAAAGCTTTACAAATATTTAGGAGCTTCTTTGGTCTTTCTATATCTATAGTGGCATGAAAATACACCCGTCTTATAATCAGAATGAGAGAGTACAGATTCTTCCTTTTTTTATCACGTTAAAGGCCAAGTCCATCCCAGCAACAACTTGACTTGAATAGACAGAAATCAAACTTTTACTGTGATTAAATTTTCTCCAAATTCGGATGTAAAACAAAATAAGAAATAATTGATATTTGGAACTTTCTTTTGATTTCACATAACAGTCATTCAAAAGCCAGGCGGCATGCAAAATGGTAAAGTAGATGATATCCACTCACTATTTCTTTTTGTATTTTTTATATGAAATATTTAAATTTGTCTCATATTGTAAAACAGGATTTAATTCCTCTACATGTATGAACTTGTGGAATTGCTATAGCCATATATCACCTATTTTGATTCAATCATTCACTTTTGATGTATTATCAAATCCTGAAATTTATGAAAATGCAATAGAAATGGTGTGTGTCATCATCAACCATCATTTGCATGTCACCTATTAAGTGCATATAACTGTTTTGTGAAAATAACATAACTTTGAAATATCACAACTTTCTGTATTTGATCAAGATTTCTCTTGATTTATTCAAACATATCTGTGCAGGGGTCAGTGAGGGTGAACTTGACCTTTAATACATGTACCTCCATGTAGCAAGGCTATCAGTACAATGTGCTTTTTATTCTCTTTTCCTTGATTTTTTTTCTTCAAAAATCAAGATTTGGTAGCCTGTGGGCTGGCATGGTTAGAAAATGTTACCACAGGAGCTTGACAAAGATCAATGCAAACTTGTTTACAATGCAAGTAACATTTTGTTCTTGATGTGAAATTGTTGCAATCAATAATGGCTTGTGGTACCTCTCGCTGTGGACTTGTTTCTTTCCAGACAAATAATCGTTTCATATACCTGAAGAGATACAGGGCCAATATAGACCATTAGATTTAAGTGTTTTTTTTTTAATAATATTCTTTTTAGGAAGCAAATGAGGAATCTTCAAGATGATTGAAAGGAGTTGCAGTAAACACTGATTTGAAGAGAAAGTCTGTAAAACCAAATTAATTGTCACTCTGTTATTGTGGATCTAGATGAACTTAACTTTGTGAAATCTGAGCTAAAAAATATCATACTGTGGATCGTGAACAGAGATGCATACATGTATGTGGTACAGTGTATTGTTTTTGGCTTGGAAATATACCCGAATTTTATCCCATACTTCTTTTGCTAATGTCTCGGCAATTACACAATTTCTTCCTGAATCCTTGGGCACATATTCTTTGTTTTTGCAAACAGACACTTGGATGGTACTTTTCTTGTATGAACTAATTTTGACATCGTTACTACAAACAACATTTTTCTTTAAAAGTATACAGATTTGGGTATTATACTTTTTTTGTGAATAATGTGTTTGTATGTATTTTATAGGCCTACACAAAAATGAATATTAATGATACAACTGTTTGCCTTAATTATTATACAGTGTAATGGCTAAGAGACATATTAAGTCACTGACATTCTGGCTCTTGAGCAAACTGACAGAATGCGTACCTGCGCAATCGAAGAAACTACCACGAGAGAGAGAGAGAGAGTGTGTATCTTGCTGTGTAAATAGAGGAAAAGAAACATATGACATGTACATGTAGGTCACCACCATGATTTGTACATGTGGAGCTTAGCAGCCCTTTGTAAATGGAATACTCTATAGGGCCGTCTGCACCATCCCGAAGTTTCAAATTAGCGCGCTATTTCTGATCCGGCAAATTATCCCGATCTGAAAAATCTCGAGATAGTTGGCGGTGCAGACGCAATTATCGCGCTAGTTCGTAGGATTAATCTCGAGATTGCAATCCCAAGTCAACTCGGGTTTATTTGCAAAATAGCGCGCTATTTTACGAATTATCCCGCTAATTCGTCGGTGCAGACGCACTCGAGATTGGACTCGGGGTAATTTATTCATGACGTCAGTCCATAATGCAATTCGCGTGCCACTTCCGCCTTGGTCAAAACATAAACACGTGCGAAAGTCAACTTTATACCTGCGAATAGCGTTCATAAGCAACGATGGTGTCCCCACCAGTGAATGGATTTTGGGAGAGACCCCGGGAGAGACCAGACCGAAGGGGGAGGCGCTCATCGCATCGACGATGGTCATATTCAATAACAACACTGACAGCAGTGTTGTCTTATTCCTTCGCAAAATGTGAGCAAATAGCATTTCTTTCCTCCTTCTCCCTCTCTCTCTCTCTCTCTCTCTCTCTGTCGTTGCCTCCTACTCCGCCATCATATTTCACGAAGAATACATCACTTCTTCACTCGCTGAGCTGAAAGGATTGTTGCATAACACCGGTTGAATTCGGCGAAAGTACTAGTGAAAGGATCAGGAGTTCATTGCTTGCATATCGCGGGAAGTTATTCAAAAGCGCGGGCCGTTGAAACTCCAAGATCCGAAAGTGCGCATGCCCGGAATATCGGGCTTGTTGCCTCGCTCGAGCAGATATAGCTCCTCGTGGGATGGTGCAGACGGGGTTTCTTGAATCTCGAGATTAATCGCGAAGAGGGCTGATCGGGCTAAAATCTCGAGATTGAGCAAACTCGGGATGGTGCAGCACCGCCTTATAACACTAATATTTACCTTCTTCATAAACCCTTTAAGCTGCTTATTCCACTTTCACATTTGCAGCTTCTAGCAGTGATTGTGGCGGGGGAATCAACTGACGTAGCATAATATCTTGCACCTCCAGTGTAATAGTAGTGCAGTCTGCAGCTTAATTTCCATCTTGCGTGTAAAGAGTTTTCGTTCTGCCTTTGACTTAGTGATTTCAAATATACACAATAAGTACACGTAGCTTTGATTTATTAAATAGGCAGTGAGAATTGAACGAAATTAAATGAAGTTGGAACTGTGGAAGGACACGACATTTGGATATTTACATTTATGCCTACATTTTGTACATGGATGTATGAACCTTTCTCTGTGCATGTACATATGTACATTGAGGCCTACATGTATACTCTGTGATTCACACTCCTGTCAGTGCCCTCGCGTAGAACCCTTGCGTAGAGCATCGGCAGCAGCATCTATTGACGGTGTTCTTGCATTGGTTTGTGTACATCTTTAGCTGTGCTGGGAGCCTGAAGAGGGATGCGTGATTGATTGCATTGGATTGGATTTGTGAGAATCTCATTGATCCTGACAGGGTTAATGGGAACTGCAAACAATACATGTACATCCGCAGAAAGTTACCAATTCAAATCATAGGCCTTGCACTACACTCCCCCTCTTGCTCCGAATGAGGTCCTTCTTTTTTCGGGGAACAATCGATTGGGTATCATTGCTGGAATCGATTCCCTGCTGCTTTAGTGGCAACAACACCACCGCCACCACGCTGGCCTGGCCGAAACAGTCTCATGAATGGAGTCAGTGACAGTTGAACAAACAGGCATTGTTTACAGGGCAAGTCTCTTTGTAAAGACGGGGACAATGGTGATCACTTGAGAGGATTGCGTCTAAACAGTTGGACATAAGAGGTATACAATGGAGCTACCTGGCCAACCATGCATGCACGACTCAAAGGGATATTAAAAAAGAGGAATTAAGCATGGAGTTGTTACTGATTGAAGGATGACTTCTCTGTTTTCTTTAATCGCTCTACTTAAAATTCTTGGACTATATACATGTACACAGTGGGATCGTTGTTGTTGACATGGTCTTGACTTGTGTTCTGAGGCCCTGAAGAGAAGGAATTATTTGTGTACATTTATTTAACTTACTATGGGTAGATATGATTTATTCATTTTAAAGATAAGTTTATTGAGGCATTTGAAAATAATCAATTGTGAATTCATGATTATATTTATAGATGTAAGTCATTATGTTTATTTTGAAGAAAAAAAACCCAAAACATATAAGTTTAGGCTTAACCGGGCCGGCCGGTGGGGGTGAAAACAAAACAAAAAACATACCTTCACTAGAAGTTGTTGAGATTTCGCGTTTTGTATCTCTACGTCCATAAAATGACCATCTAGATTCCATATTTTCTTGTAATTGTTTTTATTTAGTTGGAAATGATCAAGAAAAGGAAGAATGTTCACTTCTTTCCTGGCACAGATACTAAATTATTCTCAAGGAGGGATTGACAAGAGATGAGTTTACACACATCAAATATAGCAAATTTTCATCACATTTTATTTCATGCCATACGCTCTTGACACATGAAGGAATAGCACGCTGTACGTTATTGATGGTATTACCCCATTTGTAAAAGTTCAGTGTGAAGGTTCAGTGTTGAGCAGGTGGAGGTAGAACAGCTATAACAGCCTGGTTTCCTGTGTGTAGTCTCCACTGTGCAACTGTTATTTCTTGTTGACGTATCTTATAGCTCTGTCATCTCAAGCCAATAATTCAATTCGACAAACCGGAATGGAAGTGTGTATTCAAGTATTCAATTCTATCAGTTTATAGAATAAAAAAAATTGACAACATTTGATGAGAAACTAACTGAAAGAAAGTTTTGTTTTGAGGGATTGAGTTTAATATGAAAGGAACTCTTGCGATAGGAGCTTGATTAATTTCATCTCTGTCTAGAAAGGCAAACAATGGTAAAATCACAGGAAAGTGGCAATATTGGAGTAATCTTTTCCTAATTGATACAGCATGTGCTTGGTTATCGGCCCACTCTTCACAAAGTTTCCATTGGTGAAAGCGGTAGACCCTCCTGAAGTGTAATTGATGTATCAATCAAGCTCGGATCTCTTGTAGAGAGAGAGAGAGAGAGAAGGGGGGGGGGGGCAGAAAGCTTCTTGCCTGACACTGGTGACTGCGCAGATATGAAAACAGTTGCACGACTGTGACATGATCATACAGATTCCACTTCTCTGCATGCCCATGTCCTGTCCGCACATGAAGGAGTTACAGTATCGGTGGCAAGACATCTCATGCAGAGAGGAATAATGCACCATAACTTTTATATGTAGGGCTGTAAATGTACATGTAGTTTATACCAAGTATATAGGGACTACAAGTAGTAGTCACTTGATAGCATTTTGACATTCTGAAACAAGTCAAGAATTGTCACATCAAATACCTCGAAGGTGTTTCACAAAGAGGTACATACATGTATGACTTTAATAGTCATGAATGTTGATGCGCACAGAATGTAATGCACAATTTTGTCAATTAAATTGCAGTAGCGTGCGTCCTCTTGGCATGATTTGACCAATGCGGTGAAACCTTTTACACGCCATGCAACTGGGAATTCAAGTGCGACTCTTTAAGTCGCACTTTAATCCTTGTGAAACGCCCCCCTACATTAGTCCGGTAATTGTGCAGTAGAGCGTGTTAGACGGGCTACTGCGATACAGTGAGTTGTAATGTAAGGCAGTTTTGCTGAGATTTGCTGAGATACTCATTTTGAAAATAAATGTATTGTTGTACATGAATGATGCATGTACATGCGATATACATTTCGTGTGATGTATAAACCTCATCAATAAGGGCCTACAACTTTTGATATTTTCTTTTATTCTCTATTTTGATTAATTATTATGTTTTCTCATTGTCCACTTGCAGGAAAGACTAACAAGCATGGTGAAGACATAATCAAGAAATCAATTTCTGCAGCCTTTGTGCCTATTTTTCTGTGAACCCAGGATACATAATACGTGCGAGCCGCTTTCCTTCAACCAGGAGGTTCCAGCTAATACGGTCTTTAATGATTACACCAGTGTTGAGGAATACGAGGTATAAAAGAAAACTCACGCCCTGCCAGTTGCAGCAGACTGGAATAAAGGATTTAGCCCGGCCAGAACTCGACGGACCGACCCCCGGCTACCACCACTAGCGCTGGCTGGACTTCTGAAAGAAACCAGCATGGGTCGCAAGAAGATTCAGATTTCAAGAATCAACGATGAGAGGAATAGACAGGTGGGTGTCATCCTGCACCGAGGCTAGTCTCCACATGGAGACCTCGGCCTCTTGTGTGGGGGAAACTGGGTCAAACTTGCGATAGGTCCACGGTTTTAGCAAATGAAATCCGTACGTTTGCCTGAAACTTGAATGCAAATACATGTATGTCAGAACAAAGAAAGACAGAGATCAATGGGTGCAGCTGATTTTTAACTGAAAGCTAGACTTATGGCAATAATTGAAAAGGAGAAAATGATAATAGAGGATTTTTGTGTTCAACTCTACAGAGCAAAGAGAGAGTGAGAGAAAAGGAGACATGCTTTGTTAAAAGTGGAAAATTTTGTTCCAGAATCATGTTTACAAGAGAGATTTTTGTTAGTGGTTACTTACATGTAGGAAAGAACCATCATGGTTTTAAGAGATATCTAGGTTAGAACTTATATGTATAATTTGTTAATTATACATTTATTCTTGACTGACAAAACACCAATCCAAAGTCTTGCTGAAGATATAGTTTGAATTATAATGCCAGAAGCACCGTTTCTAGAATTGATTGAGTGCAAGTGAGATTGCAATGAGCTTTTCAAGGTTATTGCATTGTCCAGCAGTTGTAGTCTTTTATCAAAGAGTGTCCAAAGCATATGCTGAGGTTGACCTATATTACTGATTGGAAACTGCTGTATTCTGTGTGCAAAATGAAAGCAAAATGCAAATGAACATTGTTGGAAAATGACATGAATGTTCTCCCAATGAACTGATAGTACAAAACACTATTTTGTATCATTCATATTTTGAGTTTATTAAAATTTGTCTAAAAATCCAATAAAAGATATATGCACAGATACTAGAGTATATCCTAATTTTTATCAAATACGGATCAAGGCACAATTAATCCTGATTCCAAGCAATTGAATAAATATCTAAATGGAAGAATGACACTTGCACATTTAATTTTGCAATTACTTAACCCATCCCTGCATTAATAGACAAAATGATAAACGTGTTTCAAATACTGCAATGTACATGGTTATATGCATTTGTAATGGGTGACGACATTTGCTCCGGCCACAATTGCTCCTGGCTTTACTTCGGCTAAGATATAGGATTATGGTAGCAATAGGGTTTTTTGATGGTGACTTTTTTTTACCCGATTGCTATCAAAGAAAGCATGAATGCTTGGAAGCAAGCAACCAGAGGACTGACAACTTAAGGTCCTCTCCGAAGGACCTGGTAATAAGAATAAATGCCTTTAATACCAAAGGCTGAAATTGGTCATTCCATTAATTTGTGGAATTTGCAGCGGAGCAGTTGTCGCCGGAGCAAGTGTCATGGAACCTTCGTAATGTACCCATTCTGGTGAGCCATGTTGGTATTGATGGGGTATATTTTTATTGTGATAGTGATGATTGTTTACCTTAATTGTTGGATTACATAGGCCTACACATGAAGCATGTTGATCAGCGTAAGAAATACATGAGGCCGATCCTCATGACAAATCGCTTTGCTTTGCTTTTTAAAAGGCGAAAATTCTTTCTGTTGCCCCAAGATCTGTCACAAACAATATTCAAGATTATTTTGAAAATTAATATTCTAACTATGGCAGAAAAATGTTTTTTTTGCTTTTACTGCATAATTGCTTGTTACCGCTTAAAAGTAGCCCTTAAAATGAAAGAAATAGCCCCCAACATACTGCAATCACCTCAACGTGGGAAAAAAAGATAGCCCATAAAAATGAAAATGATTTCCTACTCCGATGTTAAGAGGACATTATTTAAAGAAAACCACTTCTTGGTAATTTGTATTGTGCAAATAAAAATCAGAATTGCCCAGATGCATGGAACAGGGAAGCTTGGGGTCGCCGCCTCAAAGACTGTGCCTGTTGTTTTGATAAATTTATTCCACTATTGATGTACAATTAACATCTCCGGCGCATTGAACGCCCTATTCTCCATGCCGGTTAAGTGAAATTGATGTCTTGTGCCCCCAAGTATTATCAGCTCCCTTGTGACGTCACTGGAAACTCGATAGCCTGTTTACCAGTGCACATCTGAGTTTTGGGGGTAGATATCTACCTTTTGGACCCAAGTATCGTAGAGAGGACATGTACATTGTAGAGAGTGATGCCATCAAAGATGTGTTTTCCCCCTTCTTTAGTTTCATCTCCCCACACTATTCATTACCTGGTACTGAACCTGGACTCTCTATTGATGGGTTTGGGTCACCAAGGATCTGGGGATTCGGTTTAAAGGAAAGATGTTAAAGAGAATGGGTGGGAGGATGACCGTTGCATCGTGTATCATAGCAGCTGCGTGAATGATATGCATTCTATTTTTGTAATTATAGCGATATAGATACTTTTTAAATGTCAGCTTTTTTGAGGAGATGAGGAGTTTTACTTCATATTAGATCAATCATTAGGACAACCCAGTCGAGATCACGGAGGGGATAGGAGGGTGATAGTTATGGAGCTTGGGCAAATTGTGCAGATCCTTGGCCCTGTCTTACAAAGAGTTGCGATTGATCCGATCAATTACAACTATGCATGGCCATTAATGTCAACATCAAAAATGCAAATTCGTTTAAAATATTTTCTAGATACAATGTATATTCATACATTCATCATTCTCTTGTAGATTCAGTGTGATTCTCTTTGTTTACTAAGGAAATTGTGCAAATTTCCTGTAGAAAAAATGATGGTATGGATGGATTTCCATACAGTTGAGATTGATTGGATCAATTGTAACTCTTTTCGGGGCCCTGGTCATCAATGGTTAACTGCCGAAATCCAAATGTTTCATGATACACATTTTCCATCACTATACCAATGTCACTTACTTTCATCACTCTTCCTTCATGTTGGTTTATTTAAAATGCCAAGTCTGGAAGATTCTGAATGGCTGAAATTTCAGCAGGACAGATTTTCTTGGCAATCTTTTTTTTTTCAAACTCATGTGCACTCTCCGATTGAGACTATCAATTACCCAAGATGCTTTGTTCTGTCATTTTCTTCACCAATTCTTATTTTTCAAATGTAATGCCAAGAATGGCAAAAGAGGAGGACAAGAGAAAAACCACTCTGTGTTTGTAGCAGTCCCTTCAACTCTGTACTAGTACATGTATGTTATCGAATTAGGGTGATTGAATTTGTTTTTTCAATTTGTGTTTTTCATTTTGTCTCTTCTAACCCCCCTTCCATTTAGTAATCAAAACCTTGCATCATTTAGTGTTAATCAGTTCACCTTTTCCTCTTGTTTTCATCCGTTATTCTTTTCTTTTACAACGATCATTTCCGATATGCAGGTAACATTCACAAAACGCAAATTTGGTCTGATGAAGAAGGCCTATGAACTGAGCGTCCTGTGCGATTGTGAAATAGCCCTGATTATATTTAACAGTGGGAACAAGCTCTTCCAGTATGCCAGTACAGACATGGATAAGGTGCTACTCAAGTACACAGAGTACAGTGAGCCTCATGAAAGCAGGACCAACTCAGATATCATTGAGGTAAGTGATAAATAAAATCTTGGAAAAAACAAACAAACAAACAAACAATCATGTTTACTCATGGCAGTGCAAGCATCTGAAAAACCCCTATTCATTTTAAGCAATATGACATACCATTCTTTGCATGACATTTTGAGATTTGTATTCAGATTACAGTGAGTAAAGCTCCTTTTTTAGTTTTTATTTGAGGATAGACCAATAATTTGGCATTTTAGAACAAATTTTGGTGGTTTGCATCTTGTGTGAAAGTGGTATGATAAGGGATAATAATAGATAGGGTTTATATGGATTGGATTTATGAAAAAAACTATGTTCAAAGTCCTGGTATAATCCAGAAGTTTCAACTTAGTGACGCATGTGTGTCAGAAAGTCTTGTTATACTAAACAAGTGCTCAATTTCTATAACATGTTCACCATCGGCCAATCAAATCAGATGATATCAGTTGTTTAAACGTATTAAACTGAACATTTGTCATTATTACAAGTGTTATGAAACGTTATGAAACGTATCTGGGCCCGCCCAGATCTGATTTTTAGTTGAGCCAAGATTTAGTTATCCACGCAGTATACCAGCACTGTCTTGGCAATGCCATATTACTATTACACTGTCCCCTGCACGTTGCTATACACGAGGCCTTTTTTCAGTTGCTTCAGTTCACCATTATGCAAATCCAAAGAGGAAAACAATGTCTTCTATGATATGGTATCGCAACATGTTATTGGTATTGTGCATGATTAGAAGAATTCACCTCGTTCCTCTCCAGATAAACACCTGCTAAGTACGTGAGATGGGATGGTTTGCGTCACCCCCCGATTGAGATAAGAATTTGTATCGTCCACATGGTAGCTTGCCTACATGTATATGCAAACAGTATTTGCTACGGCATCTTGCATGCTACTGTCTGATGTGGACACAAGATGAAAGATGGCTAATTCTGATATGGGAATCGGAGAAGATTAGGTGTTGCACGTGTTGGCATTCCTGGGTTCTGCTCTTAAGGTTACTTTAGATTTGGTTTCTTGTAGAAAAGACGCCAAAGATTATAAACATTTCTAGAATGCAATGCATGCGAAGCAGATAACAAAATGTATCTACCTGTACATTGGCTTTGCATTATGAAAATGAGCTACTTCTGACCCTTAACTAATATCTATATAATCCAAGAATAATCTTAGATTTTGACTTGACTGCAATTTCTTTTGGAAATTAAACATATCAGGATCTATGATTTTCAAGCAGCAGAAAGAACTTCAAGACTTAAATCCTTGTTTTTGAATAAAATATATAAGTAAAAATAGAGGCCACAACAAAGAGCATCTGTTTACACTTTAATACCCAACCATCTCTTTAAAAAATGGAGGCCTATCAAGTCATTTATCTATTGAGACGCGTGCATGGACGATCTGGACAAGTGCAGTGGCAAAGGTGCTCATTAGATTGCTGTGGAAACCACACGGCTTGATCATTAGACGGCATCATTAGGCATCCAAACCACATTCTGATCTCACGTCAGCAGTTTACGGGCACCGCTCTCAGATGAGCGGGAGATTAAATCCGATGGGAATGGAGCCGTGGACCTGTTCTTCAACACTCCATTGGTGTTTGAAGAATGGTTGGAATACCAAATCTCTCTACCAATCTGCCAGGAATGATGATGGGTCCATGCTATGCATATATTCACAAGTTGCTCTGACGTAATGTTCTCACCTACAAGGCAGCGATGGGCTTTTTCTTTCTTTAACTATTTCACCCACCTAAACCCACACATATAATACAAACATGTTCCACATGAACCCCAGAGAGTAATTTGTCTGTTGGCCACAACTTAAATAATTGCCTTTCAAAAGGGTGACCTTTTATTGTTGTTAATTGCATACGTATGACATGAGAAATGATTTCATTATATCTCTGGATATGCTCTTTTGTTGTAGAGTCTTGAAAATACCTTAAAAGGAAAAAGAAAGTCTTTTTCTGACTCTTTTTTTTTTTTTACTGATTTTTATAACACATACCTTCTGTGTTGAAACCTACCTGAATATACAGTATTTACTCGGCAATATTATTTTTGGTTTTGTAATAGAGCTATACTTAAAAATTTGGATCTTCTAAAAGCCTTCAAATCATGGTTATAATATAATGGGCATTTGATAATTCATATTTTTTATTATATAATTAGTTAAGAGACTAGATTGGTCAACCCCAGAAATTACAAGCAGATGTTGAAACAAACCACAATTGTTCAATTGTCTGAAATAAAAAGATAATTCCCTTGTAGAATGGTAGACAAACAAAATAATAGAGATGTGGTCAAGAATATTACCCAAGTCAAACATATCTTCCCCCAGCCCCTATATGGGGGGGGGGGAAGAGTTTAGGAGGGGGCAGGCCATTTACACAAGTGTTTAATGTTACCCCCACCCTGCTTTACATCTTTCTGTAATGTAGAACAATGAAAAGAGAGTGTATGTCGGTGATTGCGTAGCTTGTGTCAATGTTTGAAGAGGGGTCATGTGACTCCGGGGCGCAAATCTAGATGAGCCCCCTCCTTTGTAACCATGCAGTGAGAGTGAGTCAGAGTGGTACAGTCTCTCTGCACAGGAAGCGTGTGATCGGCCTGCCAGTAGCTGGCAAAAGCTCTCAGGAGGCAACCCCACTAGGGGGAAAACAACGGCAGATCATACCCTACACCGTGTACCTACAGATGCATACAGGCCTCTGTCATACAATTTTAGGGCCTTCGATTGCATGCTCGATCATCAACGCCAATTTTCACTTCTACCCCTCTTTATCCATTCCTCTCTTGGTATCTCTCAAAAAGCTTGGATAAAAAGAATTGTTACGTTTTCCTTGCTGTATTGAATTATGATGATGGTATATTAAAAATTATAGTCGATACAAAATGTTAAGTACTGATTGCTACCTGCAAAAATCTACACACTTTATCATTCTGTGCTTGTATTGAAGTATGCATTTCATTTCCTGTTGGCTCATAGCAATTCGTCGTTGATGAATTTCACCATCCCCCCGTTGGGCAACAAATTTTGTCATGCAGTGCATAGATGGTAATGATGGCAAAGACTAGTTTAAAGTTAAGTTACCTGGAGGCATTTTTCATTTTTCATTAACAGGATCTTGTCCAACATTGAATGTAAATTCTGCTTGTACAAGTGCACAAATCGTATATATCTGTAAAAAAATCAATGAATGCAACTAAAAAAAATATCTGTCATAGTTGTCAAAAGAAAAAAGTCTTCGGTTAAAAGCTTTATTGATATAAGATCAACTCTAAATTTATGAGCACAATTTCACCCCAGTTCTGCAGCTTTCTTTCTTTTCTTTCTTTAATCACTTTTCATTGTGTGTAAAATACGGCTACAAATGGTTCTTCCAGGCCATGTACAATGTATGTTAGCCCATCAATTTCTTGTGAGAAACAAAAGATTTTTGGCAGCATGAGACCACGAAGTAACAGTATAATATTCACGTGAGCTTGAGCGGTTGAAGTAGGAAGGAAGGAAGGCTTCCCACACCTCTATTCTTTTGTTGACATTTGTCTGTGACCTAGTGTGAACACACCTGAAATTCTCAATCATCCTTATTCACATAAGATTCCCCGAATGATATTATTCTCTCTTATATCGCAATACAATTTTGTCCTTCTTGATACATATAGGCCTCCTTCTGATACATTTCGCTGAACTTTAAGAAAACTAGTCGAAATTCTTCATCAATAATTGCATTTACAGTGAAAAATGCTTATACAGGTATAGAATTTTTGAGCTTTGACAAGACATTATATTTGCTTGAACTTGAATTGTCTTTATCAAAGAATCTATACATGGATAATGGGTACCTTCTCAATAATGATCAGATACATGTACATTGCCCTCACCCCTGCCCCACATGACAAACTCTGTGATGTTCCTTCCCAACTCAGCCCCACCCCACTTGACACAAGATAGTGTGTAAAGCTCCCCTTTGATGTTGTTACTGGCAGCTGGAAGGTGTAACATGGATCATCAGGATGCCATGAAATTAGCAGGAAATAGTGCGCTGGCCTGCCCCTTATCACACTGCCTTCACCCTTTCTTCACCCTCTACCCCGTCTCCACCCCTCCTCCACCTCACCTCCTCCCCTCCCCCACCTCACCTCCACCCCTCCCCCACCTCACCTCCACCCCTCCCCACCTCACCTCTACCCTCCCCCACTTCACCTCCACCCTCCTCCACCTCACCTCCTCCCCTCCCCCACCTCACCTCCACCCCTCCCCCACCTCACCTCCACCCCTCCCCCACCTCACCTCCACCCCTCCCCCACCTCACCTCCACCCTCCCCCACCTCACCTCCACCCTCCCCCACTTCACCTCCACCCCTCCCCCACTTCACCTCTCCCCCACTTCACCTCCACCCCTCCCGTCTTGCATAACACACATGTACCCAAGTTTCGCACCACCCATCCATTGAATCTATCCACCATATTTTTAATCTTATCATTTTTGTTTCTGTATTACAGAGCTCCACACTAAGCCTTTTTTTTGTAAGTACTTTTTTTTTTTGGGGGGGGGGGCAATAAAGGCAATAAAAGACAGCAAAATAAACAAATCTTTTCTGTTTTTCTTTATTTTGGGGGACTAGTAATCTACTGGTGCGATATGAACAGGTTGGACCAGTAGAAAGCCAATTTTTCCATTTTTTACTGGTCCAAACTTTGAGGCAATGCGGTCTTGAAAGATATTTTTCCTGTTCCCGAAGTTGTAAACTTTGGACTGGAAAAGCATTATTGCTTGCCGCAAAATTCCGGAGAATTTTATTCTCTTTGAGAAAAAAATATCCAGAATTTTCTTGGTTGCCATCCGGGCAACCATGGCGGGACTTTTGGGTTGCCCGCTGGTAGTTTTGGTTGCCAATGGCACCCGGGCAACCGCTTATTTCGAGCCCTGGTTTGATATATTTTTTACTGGTCCCAGTAAATCTGGCTATTTCTGAAAAGTTACTGGCCTGATAGCAGTTTTTACTGGTCTGGGACCGTTGGACCAGTGTCAGTGTCACGTGCTGTTTATTCCAATTAAACTTTCAAGAAGTGGATCACTTCATAAATGCTGATACCTTTTAAAATATGATATACATTGTACAGTATGTAACTTAAAATGAACTGTAGTTCTTGCCACCCGAGTGCTGAGTGCGCAATGCTTAAAAACAATATAACCTATTGAACTAGGGTCTTGTTTCCTTGTAATTACCATGGAAATCTAGCATGTGATTGGCCCCTGAGCCATGTTACCATGGTGGTAGTTGCCATAAATTACGACAAAGTTACCATTTTACTTGTCACTCTTTGTGAAACAGACCCTAGATACTACCAAATACTCCTTGTTCAAGTACTCAAGTGTCTCAAAGTGTTAATCGGGATCAAAATCCTGTACCTTGAAGTTCATGGTTTGCACTTTGCGGACTCTTGGCCCATGGAAAGATCATTGGTCCAAACTCCAAAGTCCTATGCAGCTACTTGCCTTCTAACTAGGAGCTCAGCCAAGATATCAGGGCCAGCTAGTGGAGCAGTTTCATAACTGGAGTGGCTACCTTTGAGTGGCTTCATTTGAGTTAATATGTTAAAGTTATTTTCAAAATGTTGAATTTTCCTCTTCTCTAAAATGTACCCACTAACACTTCTTGCAAAACTCTGTTCTTTTATTTTTTTCTAAATTTATTAAGCTCATTATGACACTACCTTTTCTAGAGCCCTCAGCTAGACTGCACCCACAAATATATTTAACCTGCACACATGTAAAATATCAGTGCAATTATGTCATTCATATCAAAGGGGAGGAGTAGGCGCAGATAAATTTGTAAAGGGAGTAACATTTCATAAAATAGCCCTTCTCAAATTTTATTTGGTATTACATTCTATACCAGATATATCATAATGAGGTTTAGATACAATTCTGGTTTTGATACAATTCTGTTGCTTGGCAAACGAGATCACAATATTTCTAGTTATTTTCACAAGCAGATGAGACACAATGTCGTTAATACCTTGTTTAAATGCAAGTTGGTAATATTCAAGGTCTGTTTCAACAACATGTGGAAGAGTTGTGAATGGTACAAAAGATAAGGATGAGAATGAGAGAATTGAGGGAGTAAAATTAAGATTTGATATTTTTTTCAAATGTCTTGTTCAGAGGAAGAGAAAGAGTAGCATTATTTGATAATCTACTTGTTATAGAGGAAATTTGCAAATTGGGTTGCATGGCAACCAGTGATCATGTTTGTCAAGGGCAGGCAGGTGATGGGGGTAGCTAAGACCCTCCCACCCTCAAGACTTGTGAATCACGAGCCCCTCTTCCCCGGTTTCTTGCCTGCCTGCCCCCTGCCCCCGTGCCTAGCCTGACAGAAACAGGGCTCATGATATGTGTGTGTCACTCCCAGATAACGTGCGCAGGCAGACAGTGCTAGATGCCTGGATATACCCTTCAGTGCCCTATCGTGCTACATGAATACGACCATAATTAAACACTACCTTTGTCCTTTAATATGTCTTTGTGTACCCTATGTGCTTGCTTTATCTTTTTCTTTGTCTTATCAAATACAAAAAGAGAAAAATACAATAAAGAAGGCGTAGTACATTTTTGTCATTTCTTATTAAAACAATCTGTTGGTTTGATCATTCCGACCTGTGAATGATACAATGTGAGAATGTTTCTTGGGAGAAGAGTTCAAAGTAAGCTCTGGATTCATTGGCCCGTATTCTGTTAGCAGGTTTAACTTCAACTCAGGTTTAAAATTGTGGTTTAAGTATGGGAAGCCAAAAGTATCAAAATTTTTATTAAGTTGTATGTGTCTTATGTTTACTGTGCTCTTTCCTGATTCATCAATGGTGAAGACAATCATCTATGTATACTTCCAAGACAATTATGAATGATTTGAGAGCCAAATGAGCTAAAGTATGATATCTCTACTGTCAGTGATTAATGTAACAATTGGCTTCCCATATTTACACCACAACTTTAAACCTGAGTTTAAGTTAAACCTGCTATCAGAATATGGGTCATTGAGTTTAATTTTCCAAACTCAACTGGTCAAAATTATGAACAGAGTTATGCAATAATTTTAGAATAATTATTAAGGAAATTGTTGTGGGAGAGATGAA
The DNA here is from genome assembly GCF_037042905.1 of Lytechinus pictus. Taxonomy (NCBI): domain Eukaryota; kingdom Metazoa; phylum Echinodermata; class Echinoidea; order Temnopleuroida; family Toxopneustidae; genus Lytechinus; species Lytechinus pictus. The sequence goes on from NC_087249.1 coordinate 9,831,935, forward strand.
AAGAATGGTTTGGTTTTCAAGTCCTTTCTGTGATCATCTGCAAAGGATTCCTTCTCACTTTCAGATATACATTCGATATATGAAATATTCTCTTAGGACAATTCTGTGCAGTCCCACTCATGCATTTTTGTGTCTGGTGTATGTGATTATCAGCAGTCTCTATTTAGTTTCTTATGACTTCAAAGATTCCGCCTTCTCTTTTACAGCATACACTTATTCTTGGATGCAGAAATCAACATCCAATCAACTTTGAGACAGTTTCTTCAACAATGCAATCTTATGACGAGAATTATAGTTTAGGACCTACAGTTTTTTTTTCATTCTAATTCTACATGTTGGATATTTTGTTCTTGTTTCTAGTCCATAGACTATTATAAATCATGAAAACAAAAAAACCTGATGGAAAGAGTTTTTACCTTTCCCAAATTCACTTCAGATTGCTTGGCAATGGTAATATATGCATGTGATCCTTATTTGTATATACTTGGGGCTTACATGACTGTTATTGAATAGGCAGTTTATAATATATTGACAGTGAACAAAAGTGCGGGAGAAAAGAATAGGTATCACATGCTCCTCGCAATCTGATATTAAAGCTTGTACTTTGATCCCTCACTTTGTTCCAGTTACAGTTGGTGTTTACTACAACTGCTTGAACATAATGGAATCCCAACTGCAAGCATGCATTCATTCATTCATTCATTTATATCCCATGCGCTGAGCTGTGATGTTGCATTTTTGCACAGCAACGTTTAATACTGAGACTGGTACTGGACTGAAAATAGAATGGAGAACGATTCAGTTACTTCCAGAAAGTTAAAGGACAAGTCCACCCCAACAAAAAGTTGATTTGAAAAAAAGAGAAAAATCCAACAAGCAAAACACTGAATTTCATCAAAATCGGATGTAAAATAAGAAAGTTATGACATTTCAAAGTTTCGCTTAATTTCACAAAACAGTTATATGCACAACCTGGTCGGTATGCAAATTGGCAGACTGATGACGTCACCCACTCACTATTTCTTTTGTATTTTATTATATGAAATATGAAATATTCTTATTTTCTCCTCCTTGTCAAGTGAAACAAAGTTTTATTTCTCCCTGAACATGTAGAATTACCATTATTTTAACAGTTTATGGTTAGGTTAAGTTGGTCCTTATTGTCAAATCTGTAAAAATTGAAATATTGTATAATTCAAACAATAAAAAACAAAAGAAATAGTGAGTGATGGACATCATCGACTTTCTCATTTGCATATTGCTGAGTTGTGCATTTAACTGTTTTGTGAAATATTAGCGAAACTTAAAAATGTCATAACTTTCTTATTTTACATCCGATTTCGATAAAATTTGCAGCGTTATGTTTGTTTGATTTTTCTCCATCGATTTAAATCAACAATTTTCTGCGTGGACTTGACCTTTAAGAATTGTTAATGGTCAGTTGCTGTAGTGTAGGAATGTGGGATGGCATATTTAAAGAAGCCATTCATTTAACTTTTTGTTTTGAAACTGGCCCGCAATAGTATACACCTCGTATTGGGAATGAAATTGAATAAAAATGAAAAAAGCTACATGTATGCTTTATTTGAATCAAAGATATATGTACATATAGTTAGTATCATAAAAAACAAGTGTGCTTGTATGGTATCAGAAATAAAGCACAAAGGCATTGCCAATTTGTAGGATATTGAGTTTAGTGATGCTATCAGTCGTAGCATCGGGTATCGTTTGATCTGCTGCAGTGATAATCAGTATTCGCTGCATTGTCTCAGACATTGTGCAATCAACACCATCAAGTTGTGAAACTTGATCACGACCAGACCGCATTTCACATATCCTGAATTTTAAGAATACATTACCATGGGTATACACGTTCATATGATAAACCACCAGTAGGGCAATATCAAATGAATCAATACATCATGTGTGATTTGATATATGTACATTCAGCTTCGAATTAGCTTCTTGCAATAGTCGATGAACCAAATATATCCTAACTGAGGAATAATTTCCATGTGTAATAATTTGCCCATCTTCTGTTCTGCTACTTTTTCTTTATTTGGTACATTCCCATTAAAAAGGGATCCCATCAAATTATTTTGAATTGAACTTTGAAGAAACATTAAAATATTGGGAATAGACATCATTGGTCATACTGTGCTGTAGAATACGGTAGGCATTGTCATTTTGAACTTTTACTACAAGATCTATTTGAAATGGAATTAAGGTGCTTAAACTTTGAAGAAGCTAATTGATTATTGTACAATTAAGAAGAGGTATAAATGAAGGGAATGATTTTATGCAGGTTAAACAATAAACGCATTGTACATATACAGATGTGCATATGCAAGTTCCTCGTCAGGATTACTAGATACTTGTACCTATTTCTACCTAATCCCAGCTCAGGTACACTGAACCCTGTTTCTCAATATTAGCTTGGGAGTGTGCTCTTAACCAAATTCATTTTCAAGACATCCCCAAGAAGCTCTCCCGGGCTGCCAACACTCAAGAAGTACGTTCAACTGCCGAGCTATGACGTTCAACCTGATCTTACCACAAAACCACCGCCCCTGCCTTGCACATCAGGGGCTGCATGTGTCGATATCTTAAAGCTTGTATTATGTGTAGGCTGGTTCACCCCTTCTCCTTCCCCTCGGCCCCTTCACCAGCAAACAGTATAAGCCCCACCCATCCAGGTTACTAATGAAGAAATTCTTGATATAGCGTCTTCATAGACACAGTACCAGGGAAAAACGTAAATTGGGGCTCGGCGATGTTTACCCCCCCCCCATGCTAAAAAAAGTCCTTGAAAATTCTGATTCACTGCCATGTTAGGTTGGAGATACAGCTAGTACTATTAGGTTGGGTAAAGTAGCCACCAAAAATTGCCTGCACATTACATTTTTAGACCCTTCAAGTTTTTATACAGAAAATAACTTTGCCTAGTACATATAGATTTATGGCTGAATTACTTCATGAGACTTGTTAGCCACAGGAATAATGTATTTTTATAGGCCCGTATTCTGAAGTCAGGTTTAACTTTAATAAACTCAGGTTTAAAGTTGTGGTTTAAGTATGGATAGCCAATTGTTACATAAATCACTAACAGTAGAGATATCATATTTCATCTCATTTGGCTCTTAAATCATTCATAATTGTCTAGGAAGTATGAATAGAGGATTGTCTTCACCATTGAAGAATCAGGAAAGAGCACATTAAACATAAGAAACGTACAACTTAATAAAATTTTTGACACTTTTGGCTTCCCGTAATTTTAGCACAGAGTTAGACCATGGTCTAAGTTAAACCTGACTTCAGAATACGGGCCATAGTGTCTTTGATTTGACAGTAAAATAAGATAGGAGCGGTAAGAAGAATATAATGTTGTTTTGGTTCACAAGGGAAGAATGTGGTTGAGGTACTCTTTCCTGAGGAAGTCATGGAGTAAAAACAAACTTGAGTACTCCCCAAATGCATCCTGTACTAGGGGAAATGCCCTTATCACCCTGACGTATATTTACATTGCGTTCTTGTATACGACAAGGCCTTACTTTCATTCATGACATAGTTTGCATTATACATGTATGTGTGCATTAATGTATCAACATCTTGTAACTTCTGCCTTCACAATAAAAGTTTCATACATGATATATCAACATATAAAGTGGTACAGAACCAGAAGGATAATTTCAGAAATGTTCAACATGTAAAATTGACCATTTGGGTATATGGGTTCATGTACTTGTTGCAGATTTGCACCTTTAGTAGTTGGATCCCAAAGCTGTAATACATTTTTATATACACACCATGTTAAATTTTTTTTTATTGATTTTGGAGTGTGATTTCAATTGAACAACCAGTACATTTTTTCAAAATGGTGTTCTATATCTATGTTTTAATGAAAAATTGCCTTCATAGTTGATTCATTGCCATTTCCAAGTACAGCTCAAGTACAGCAATGATATTTTAAACACCACCTCTTGTATCAATTAGTTAGGGTGTGCAAGGGGGAAAATGGGGGGGGGGGTGATCATTGGATTACAGTATTTGTTAAAATCAATGAACATGCGTTCATGTACTTTTTGCATAAATCTTTGAACAAGTATTGAAGGCTTGTGATACATGTACTAAGTTTGAGATTCAGGCCACTATACTGTAGGACTTCAAATGGTATCCTCACACCCATGAATGTTGTTGAGTTGAGTGTCCTGGATATGTAATTGATATCATAATTAATTTGGGTCAATATACCAGGAACATATTTGTGGAAGATTGTGTTGCTATATTTATGATTTTTTTGATAATATATTTGTAAGATTTGACCTTGTTTTTTTAAATGCTTTTTATACTGGCATAGTACATGTGTACATGTACTTTATTTATGGATTTTACCATCAGCTTTTGTGTGGATATTTTGCTATTTTTAAATGAGAGAGGAGACAAAATATAGGGTATTATGACGATCTAGTTTCTATTGTAATTCCAAATCCCTCCTTAGAAATTAGCATTTATCCCAGTGGGCAAATTATCATTTGAATCCTGTAGCATCTACAGTAATAATTTCCAAGAATATTGAGCTTGTAATATTTGCAGTAGTTTCTGGTCTTTCTCTAATTTTACTAGTTCAACATCGCTATTAATATCCACTCCTTTTTAAAGCTGGCCTTGGTGCATGTGATTAAAATTCATACAAGGAGTATTAAGTTTCTGAAATGAGTATAACTACAATAAACATATTTTGTGTATATTATGTAGCAGGCCTGCATACAATGGTCATTGCTAGGGTTCGTTTATGCATCACCTTTCTATTTGATTCATGATATGAAACATGTTTAGAAACTCGTTTCTGCAGAATCCCGGTTGTGTTTTAATAGTCGGAAGTAAAAGTAAACGTGTTTCAACACAGAAAACACAGAAAAGGGAAAGCGTTTGGAAAGATCTTTTTGCAAAATCATGTTTGAAAAAGGTCAAATAAACGTTCAGTGTTTTGAATCATGATTCTATGATGCCATTGTGTCAGCTTACTTCCATATTCATGCCAAACTGTGCACTGCTAGTTGTATTCTTCGCTTTTGCTTCACGTAGTAGCCATATTGAAAGTCAACATTGTGCATCTTTTGTAAAATCAAAACCCACGTGGAAATTGACCTTGATACTTTCTAGGTCAAACTACGAACTACGATGCGCACTGGCTAGGCTATAAGTGAGTGAGAAACGGCATTTCAGAGAGAGGGTCAAATAAACCCTGAATCTGTAGTTCCCATTGTTTGTGCTCTTAATATGATTCTTATGAATCATGATTCAAATTTGTGATTCTAGCTTATGAAGTCGCATAAACACAGCCAAAGTCAAAGGGAAATTCTTTCAATATCCCTCTTTTTCTGGGCACATCTTGATCAGATAAACAATAGGTTACCCTGTATAAGTACACACACACACACATGTATATATTATTTTTTGACATATTATTACTATCACTATTAATTTATTTCTTCTTTATGAAAAAATAATAAAAATCTGCAGTAATATAACTTTTGGTTGAAAAACAAATTGGACAGAGAGAAGTTGCAATGTAGCATGGGAAAAATGTCTGAGAAAGTCAGGTAAGGCTGAGCCGATCGCCTTCTGACCGACCACGTACGACGTACATGTATATCACTGTTGTACGCAGGCTGCCAAAGTGCTCCTGGGAGAGGAACTGGTGTTTGAATAATTCACTGACGTCAGCTATGTGGTTTAGGGTTCACTGCCTCTTTTTGATGCGTTATGCCACTAGCGTAATGTGCAAAAACATCTCTCTTTTAAAGAAAATATCATCTCTGAAATGCTGAAGATGCCTTGAAGAATTCCTTCTGATATAGTGTAGTATTTTTATGGAAATTCATACATGTATGCCTATCTGCAGTGCTCTTCATTGAAAATAAAGTGGATTGTCGCTTCTGTTTCAGTTGATGAATTCACCTTTAAAGTTCTATACCCTGTTTTTCCACATTTTTTTCCATTTCAAAGTGAATTTAGTGTCGGGTTTACTTTTTCTTTACCGAATGCTTTAATTTTTTCTAAATGTACATTTACATGTACGTGATAGGCCTTTCAGTATGGGTGAAAGACTATGGAAATATCTTCAAGCCGTACACGTACACTGTGATTCTGAGATGCATGAAATAATAGTAATAGATTCAACAACTCATTTTGCATGAATTTCACTAGTCCCATCCAAAACTGTATTGACCAGGGGCCTCTGCTAGGGCAGAATTTGCTTGCAAGTACATGTAGCACCGTTATTTGCTTGAGTGAGTTACATGTACATGTACCCATTTTGTAGCAAATGGAGTGTGAGGTTATGTTCAAGTTGTTTATGAGACAAGGCGCATCTATGGGGTTTTACACATCGTTTGAGCTTCGGATCAGCAAATACTTTAGCTGTGGGATGTTGTCAGAAATGGAATTTAAGGAATTAAATTTGTGCAGATTTGACGAAAAGAAAACTCATCATGGAAGTCACGATGACAATCCCCTTTGGTCTGGATGGAATCAAACTTTGTTTTATATTATAATGAGGAAATGTAAAAAAAAAGAATATATATACTTCATTTTTAACAAAAGAAATAGTGAGTGTGTGATGTCATTGATTGCATGATACCATTTCCAACCAGAATGCACATGTAGGTATCATTGTCTTCTTGAAATAAGCAAAACTTTAAGATACATATTTGATATTAACCTTGGCTTATCAGCATTATACTTGTTTGATTTTTGAATTTTTTCATTCAAATCTACTTTTTGTTTTAAAAGGTGGACTTGCCCTTTAAGCTTGCATTTGTATGATATAACAACAAGAAACGACTGCACAGTTAGGAAAATTTTACAACTTGCACTTTATATTTAACAGCTGAATAAATATTATATTGAAGTTTTGTGACTGTTGCGAAGAAAGCAAGACTGTGATTAGCAGTCAATATTTATTGAACTCTGGAGTTTCAAATATATGGGTTGAATAATACCAAGACTGAAATGTATTATGGATTTTCCCTTTGTTTCAGAGAACTGTAGATTTCTACTTTTACTGTGCTGTCCTTAAAGGAGGGGGGCAGTATAAAGGTCTATAGCATCTCAAAGTATTTGAATTGGCCACTGATAATGTTTCACTGTCATCTGATATACATTTACCAGTAGGAATTAAATTTTACTTTCATATTATTCGGTTGCATTTAATATTCTTTATACTATACAGTGCGTATCAAAATAAAGTTTACACTTTGAAAAAATCCTGTAAAATTATACATTTGTAATATCCTGAAGATTTTTTCACATTTTAACATTGAGCTGTGATTTACATGGACTGGCTTAAGCTTGATTTTCATTTTGTTAATCATTGCCAAGCTCGTGAAAAGTGTGGAGAAACAAGTATTAAATGAAAAATGAAATATAAATCCACTTTCAATGATAAAAACTTAGTGAAAAAATGCTGGAGATGTCTGATATAAACTTTTGTTCAGATTTAGTTATGTCCTCAGATCCAGCTGGCACAAAAAGGGTAAACGTTGTGCTTACTAAGTGTTGAAATTTCAATTTGGGTGGCAAAATTGTTACAAAATGCTTGAATGTATCCGTTTTATTTCAATTGACTAAAAGTGCATGGGAAGTGTATGAGAAATGTTTCGCAGGGTGAGTTTGATTTCGCCCTTTCCCCTTGACACAGCGTGAAAACGAGCATTTCTGCGCAAACAGATTTCTGCGAGCTTTACAAAAATGGACAGTGCTCACTCAAGTGTAACATTCTGACAAAACTTTTACTTTCATTGGATAGATGAGACCCGAACCCAAGATTATATTTGGAAAAATTACCCACATGTTGTATATTTTTTAATTCCCAGGGCTTTTTCAAAGTGTAAACTTTTTTTTGATACGCACTGTATATAGTAGGCCTAGATCATGGACATTGTGCTACCATTCATATTTTTGTTGTTGTTACCTTGGATGTTCCCAATGAGTGTGAAGCTCATCCAATGTTCATACCCTGTCCGGATCCTAATGCATGATGGGAGGAAGCCCTATACCTAAACAGAAAATATATACTACAAAGCCTGCATAACATACATGAAGTACAAGGTTAGCTTCAATTTAATGCATATGAATGGAGATTCAAACCTTTTTTATTCCATTCATAGAACTTCCATATTAAATGGAATACTTGCTAGTTTCAGTTTCCCTTTACTACTTGCCCTGCAATGTACTTATTTGACATTTTCCTTCCTTAAAAAAAAGTTGCGCACTCAACGGTTTCCTTCCTTCCGTGTACACACTCGCATTGTTACAAAAATAAACCACGATACTCTCAGTGTTCAATGCTGTTTTATTGGCAAACTTCATGATAAATTAGATAAAATTACAGAACTTTTTTACACAAGGTTCTTCGGTAATGATGTACATTGTACTGTATATCATTGTGACTATCACTGAGGACTGTCTGGTTATCCATTATTCATGAAATGATGTATAAAATGAAATTACTCTGTACAATAAGATATAAATTTTGTTCAATCTATACCCCCCCCCCCCCCGTGCCTTGCATATGTACAATACACATATTCATCATAGTTACTAGTTTGTGTAATACAAGTAAACTGTAGATACTTAATTATTTTACATTTCTAGGAGCTACAGTGTGCTTTTCTTTTTGGACATACATAATTATGAAATATATTACTGTTAAAGGTTTATTAAACAATATCAGAATAGTTTGTTTTAATGCTGTATAGTAGTTCATACATTTTTAATTTAAGTCCAAAAGCACTGGTACTCATGCAATAGTAGGCCATTTTGCCAAGAAAATTCATTTACTGTGATTTTGAATAGAGATACGTGTACTATGATGTTGAATAAGAACTTTAAAAAAAAATTTATGCTCTGATTCTCTTGTTAGAGAGACATATTTTAGTTTAGTTCAGCTTTTTTTCTGCATGACCAACTCACAATAGCATAGGAATTCACATGGATCCGTGCATTATGTGACGTGGAGCTAAAAAGAGACAACGGTCAGGCGCTCTTGCTGTTTTTCGTTAGAAACGGCAAAGCTGAGGTGAAGCCATCGTACATTAAATGGAAACGAGGATGAAGTTCCCACCCATCTGAGAATGGTCCATTGTTTGACATCACCCAGGGGGGTCCCTTCATGGGGGGGTGGTACAGCTGGGTTTAGTGACCCAGACAGGTTCGGCATAGTGCTCCTGTGGTGCCTAGCCGGTAAAGCAAATTGGGCAGGCATGTTGCCTGGTTATTAATAATATCATCCATTCTATTTTTGGGGATGGTATTGAACTTGAAGGTTACCAAGGTCTGACTGTGTTTTGGGTGGGTGTGCTGCCACCGGGTAATTGTACGTTGCCAGGATGGATTCATACTACCCGTCCATTATGATTAATCAAGCGAGAGAGCAACCAGCATTTTCTTTTCAAATTACCCTCCCCCGTGGCCTCTCTTTTTCCCTTTCATGTTCTTGTCTGTTTTTTTTAGAGCATACTATCTTTCATCGTTTCCAGTCATATTTTTTTACAACTCCTGCCCGGGCAAAAAATTACTTTTTTTTATTTATTTCCGGGGCCTACTTTTCACAACTTACTGCCTAAATTTGCAACATTGGATAAGCATTATCCATTGGAGCAATGAATGGGGATTTTCCAGGGCTCCTTTTCAAGGGCTAATTCCCCCTTTTTAAACTGTATGCACCATAATGCATAATATTGGATTGAATTGGATTGAACCAGTGTTGCAATAAATTATGGATTACTTAAAAACTATTCCATATTTACATTCATCTGTCCACATGTACATGTTCAAAACACATAAGTTTTTTTTAATGTATTTAATTTATGAGCACACTGTATCTTGAATGAATAACTCTGAAATACTTGTAAAGCAGGTGTCCTTCAATACAAAATGAAGGAATAAAATAAAAGTTGATAGAAAAGTACTGAGGTCCTTGTCTATATAAATACAATTACTTCAATTTCAATGTTAACAATCAGAATCAGGAAGATCTGTGCCACACCCAACAGAATACAAGATATAAACATAATGAAATCACTCGCAATTACATTTAAAAAAAAATTGAATTTCAGTTTGTTATAAATTCATGGGAAGCTAACATTACATGTGTAGCATAGATTTTCTTGACCAGAATAATACATGCATCACTTTCAAGAGACTGTTGTTGGATTCTGATGAATGAAAACTCTCCATGAAATGAGTAGCAACCATGTAGGATGAAAATAAATGAGAAAAATATTGGTTATTTTTATGTTTTTATTTCTCTTTAGGCCTAAATGTTATGGAAAAAACAATGTTTTCGTCACCAATTAATTCATGCAGGCCTACATTGTATACACTGTATGTGCAGAAAAAAAACTAAATGAGTTCAAACCATAAACAGAACACAGTGCGCTTAGAAACACCAGTAGTAAGCATCGCCTTATAAATGTTATGTATTATTATTATTATTGTTAATAATTGCAACCATTTAAATGTAGGCCTTTCAAGTATGGCTTATGCTACAAAGACATACATGTACATGCATTTCTCACTATTAAAGGGGAATCCAACCCAAATAAAAACTTGTTTCTATAAGGAAAAGAAAAATCAGACAAGTTGAACAATATTGGACAAGCAACAAGAAAGTTATGAATTTTTAAAAGTTGTAAATATTTGTAATCACTATACCCATGGAGACTTCAAATTGGCCGCATATGGGATGTCATAGTGATGTAAGGCAAGGACTACTCTTCCATATACTCCAATACATATTATGGCTAAAATGTCATTTTTCCCAAATGTTTTTTTTCAAATTATTTTTCTTTTCTGAGGACATAAAACAATATACTACATGGGTTATATTTAGATTACTGCCCCAGGGGAATGGGTACTTAGGAGAAAACCACAAATCACTGATAATAAAATACATGGCTTATGGGAAAGTTGTCCTTGCCCCTTGTCATAATTTACTTACCCAGTTGCCAATTTGAAATATACATAGTATTAGTGATCTCAATCTTAGAGCAGCTATAACTTTCTTATTGCTTGTCCGATTTCTTTCAAACTTTCACCATTCTCTTTAATTTATTTTTCTCCTTCCCAACAACATTTTATAGCCAAGGCTGGATTCCCCTTTAAGCGTCTTCTAGCTTGTAATGAGATGTTGCTATGCTGCAACACAGAGCATATGTCTGTGATTCATAACATAACATCCTGTCTCAATAGACATTGTATGGACCGTAGGCAAATCTTGCCTTGTTCATTATTTAGAATAGACCCCTTAAAGGGATGGATCAAGTGCCTTCTTGTTCTATCATCACAATGTAATTACATCCAGAAGATGAGCTTGATTGATCATGCATAATATGATATCTTTGTGCTAACCGTTGAAACCAACAATCAATCGTGATGTTTCCTTGTCTCTTTACATTGCTTTAATATGGCATTGAGTTTACTTGGTTGCATCTGAGTTGAAATCCAATCGGATGGTTCATAATGAAGGAATTATTCAAATTCAAGTTATTATTCAAGTTTACTGTGTAAAGTGATCACCAAAAGAAGTGATTTGATTTTCTCAAATTGTCCATGTGCATGCAGTATGTAGGCTATATTGTATATTTTTGCACTATATGAAAGATAATCTCTTCAGCAGATACTTTCTGATAATCAGAATAAAAAAGTAAATGAATGTGTATTAAAACAAAACAATGAAATGTAGAATGAAAATAAATAGCTAATATTGCAGATACGTAGTTGTAGGCTTTGAAATGATAAAACAAAGATTGATTGTATAGTTTTGAGAAATAAACCCTGTCATCAGTTTCATTATAGATTCAACTCTTTTAATATTAATAATTCATTTATCTTTTTATATAATATCACAAATTTTATTTGATCTATATTTCTATTAGTTCAATATTTGTATAAGAGCTAAATATACTAGATAGTTTGCTAAAAATAGAAATCCATTCCTTTCTTTGATATTGTGTATCATTGTGTACATAGAAATGCTGATAAAATGTTGAGGCTGAACAACAACAACATTGGCAGAGTATTTGCATTTCAGCCTTGTTTTGTATTATGTCCCTTCGGTTGCCTTGTAAAATTGTTTTCACGTGATGATAAGACCTGTCTGCTGAGGGGCAAGGTACCTCTACGCAGGCCTACATGTACAGTGCGCACACTAATCAAACAGTTGTGTCTGAACGGGCAAGAGGCTCATTTACGCGAAAGATAATCTCAACTGTGTGCTTGTGATATCTTGTGACAACTGCTAAAGCGGTTAAGTGTCGAATGGAAGCCCAGCGTTTTCATTACAAATGTGACTTCCGTTACATTGTGGCGGATAGAGTTCCCGAGTTGTTGCTGAATCACTCGTTTGCGCAGCCAAACGTGACACAGTCAATTAATGAGTTAGTGGTGTGGTGTACCGTCCCAGGAAATGCCATTACTCTGAAGCGCCCCCGATGCCAGGTTTGCCAGCATGGCAGGAAAGTAGTCTTGACCCTAGATTTCACTTGTCGCAAATATTCGGAATAGAGAATTTCACGGCCTTGATCACAATTCTGAGGGGGAGCGCTCTTGAGGTGCTGTGAAGGGGATGAACTTATAATGATGCTCTGCAGCAAAACAAACAAAAAAGCATGAAAACTACTTTAAATCACCACCATTTACATATGTTCGGGCATGAGCAAACAAGCAGATTTTTTTCTTTAATTCCATTTTTTTTTTGAAGTCGTAGCAGTTCATGTTTTGCTTACAAACAAATTTGATATGAATACCAAATTATCATATCTTTCCCTCCCTTAAATGTTCATGATTATAACATGGGAAATATTTCCATATTTAAATTTGTCCCATATCTAAATTTGTCCTACATGTACATCACACTCCTGTGTTTGATTCCTACTCCTATCATCTATCACTAGATAGTTGTTTGATTACAAAGCTAATTTTGCAATAAATAAACATATAGTAGCAGTAAAGTCCTCTGTGTTTGAGGTAGGGTAACCGATAAGATGTCATTTGGCATTCTGTTGGCTTACTGCCTAATTTGACCGATAGGTGTCAGGACTGAGTACTAGAAAATCAAATGAATGTCAGAAAAAAAGTCAACCTCTGCTGGGATAAATGAATGTACGCTGTGACAACAGACTAAAGCCATGCAGTCATTCCTATGTGACTCAAGTTACGGCTGAGCTGTCTGGCTCGGTGGTTGCACAGCTGCCGCAGAGAGTTGCCCGCATTTGTTTCCCATCTTGCCGGTGTGATGGTGATCCAACATATCTCCCGTCTAAAAAGCCGAAGATCCATCAGTAAATTTCTGCTTTTGATACTCAATGATGTATTTATTGTCTGGACCCTGGAGTGTATCACAAAGAGATACGCCTAATATTTACAGTTGATTGTAACTTTATGTGCATGGATTGCCATATAATATAGAGTTACGCTTACAGGGGAAGTTAACCCTGACAAAAAGTTTATTGTAAAAAAAGCCAAAATATAATAAAAGATTTTGCTGATTATTTGAGAAAAATCCATCAAAGAATTGAAAATTTATTAGAATTTTAATTATTTGATTTGCGAGCAGCATTCCTACATAGCGATTGGTATAAAATCAATGAAATGTCATTTTCTCAGAAAATTGAAAATGATTTTTACTGTAGACCTACCATTTGTATATCAATAGACAACTCATTTCACATCCTATCATAAAAAGAAATGAAAAATAAGTCATCAGGAACCATAAAAAAAAAGAAATTCATGCATTTCATATTGCATAACATATGGGGCAGCTGCTCGTTTATGATGTCAAAATTATCCAAAACTTAAAATTCTAATAACTTTCTTAATCTTTAACAGATTTTCCGCAAATCTATACTAATATTTTATTAAGTTTTTCTGCTATTTTCACAACAAACTTTTCTTCAGGGTGAATTTCCCCTTTAATTATAAAATCGGTCTTATTTTTTATGTTACAGGGCTCTGTTTATATGCAGGAAGAATTTTTTTTGCGAATAATGTACACTGAAAAGGTACCTTTAATATTGAGCCAGTGAAATCAAAATCCATGTATCGTATTATAGAAGACACATGTTTAACATATCAATGAACTGAACAATGGATTCAGAAGTGGTTATTGGAACATCGGAAGATGACATGAAAGGACATGGCCTTGCTTACTGATTAGTTCTAATCAAAATGGGAAAATTCAGGATTCTTAAGATTGGTTGTGTATTCTGTTATAATTACTCAAAAGAAATCATGTGATTAGATGTCTATTAAGGTGATAACATTATTAAGGCCTCTTTTGCACGATATTCTTGGGAAAGTGAAGGCCTGTTGAGGCAGAGATTTAAAAAAGTAAAGTGGTACTTAAACCTTCCAGAAAGTCTTTCATGAACCCTGGTAAACTTAACTTTAATTTTTTAATTAGAATGTGTGTACACTTTTCAAGCATTGAAGCAGTGTACAGTACTTCTAAAGGCAACCGCACACCTTACAATTGCTTTGCGACCTGATTTTGGAATAAAATGTAGTAGACTTTGATGCTAATATTAGGACATAGAGTATCTTAATACTGTACAATGTTCTAATTCATCGTGCGATTACCTATGTTCAAATTTATGACTATGCTGTCATCCTTATCAGAATAGAAGCAAATTTAATATTTAGGCATAATGACGTCATAGCAATCATACATGGTTCCGATTTGAAACTAATTTGGCCTTTACTCCAAAATAAAGGCTTGCAATCATCCAAAATTGTTTTTCTTTCAGATAATTTGAACCTCAAATAAAAAGAAACTTCATTCACATTTCCAGAAAATTAGCAAAATGCGATTTGTTCCGAAATTGGATCGTGGACCAGTCGTAAGGTGCGCGGTAGCCTCAAGACCAGTCAATGAATTTCAATGTGAAGGCAATGATTTTATTTCCACCAGTTTACGAGGTCATGAGTTTCTACTTCAATATTCCTTTCTCTTCCATTATTTTATCCTCCAGATTCTGAACAAGAAGGAGAACAAGGGGTGCGAGAGTCCAGACCCCGACTCGGAATCCTACATCTTAACACCACGCACTGAAGCCAAATACCAGAAGATCAATGAGGAATTTGACAGAATGATGAATGGTGGAAGTGGAGCACCCATGAACAGGGTAAAATATCTTTTGAAGATGAGCATTCCATAATGGCTTGTGGGTTTATACCTCTTTATTCAGAGCCCTATGCGTAAACTAGAATGCAATCTTAAGCTAGGGGTGTTCAGTGTCGATTTTCCAATTTTAACAGCAACATGCATCATGATTCAAAACGTAATGAAACAATACAAACGTGATCAGGGGCGCACCAGCCAGGGTTGAATATTTGAAGCTGGTTAATTGTTGATCGTCTTCAAATTCCCCACTCTAGCGCAGCTTGCACTGCAAAAGCACATTTAGAGACGTTTCAAAACTTAATCATGTTCAGTTTGGCATTTTGTTGCTTTCGCAATGCTGAAGGTCATAAAATCAAAGCTGATAATGTTTCATTACGTACCTTTCCTCTAAATCAAGATCAGAAAGATGTTTACTTTTACAACAGGGAATGGGGAACATTGAACCCATACTTCATTTCTCATATCTGCGTTTTGTATTGTGTTTTGAATCATGATTCATGTTGCTGTCAAAGTTTGAAAATCAAAATTGAACTCGTCCAAAGATTTGTCCTGTCAAGGAGCCTGTTGCACAGGACTCCTCAAAGTATTCCATTGATGGTAAAATCCATGGAAACTGTGGTTGTGGAGTGATAGTGCAGTTGAAGTTCATATTCACAATACAAATTGTGATCAATGGTAAGGTTCATCTATTGGGGGCCTTCAGAGGGTCGAAAGGAATGCTCCAGGATTATAGGATGCAACATTATTTCCTCTGCTGAGCTTTCTGCATCCATTCAGGTACCCCTTCTGTGGGATTAGATGTAGCGGACTGTGTGTTGTTTTACTGTCAAAACCTGGTATGTTATGTGGCAGGTGGAGATAGAATGGAAAGGAACCAACTCTCCTCATTGAGACAGCTCAAGGCAAGATGTTTAGTCATGTTTGTGCATTCTTGTAGTCATGTGCAAGTATGTCCTGCATTGAGTAAAAATGTTGATTAGAGCAGAAGCAACAAGACCTCTTGCACCAAACGGTGTAAATATGTAACTCGCAAATTCAAAAGAAAATCCAGAATGATTGAAGGAGACCTAGATTACATGTATATAAAGAAACACAAGAGGCTTTCCATTTTTGTGTCGTTTTGGTTGTGTGTAAAATTATTTTTGGTCCCACTGATCTCAGAAAATAATGATCGACTCATTTTTGAATTTTCATAATCATAATGGTCCATTATGATCCATTTTCATTGGTATATGTGCATGCTTTGATATATGTATGGGTGCTTCTGAATTCTGGCTTTAAGCATCTAGATATTCATGCTATTTTGAATTATGGAAATCTAAACATGTCTTTTCTATCGTCCTTGGAAGTTTTTGTTATATCCCAAGTAATGAAATGCTGTGTCAAAAGAAATGGATTTAAAGGGCTGGTTTTATATTTTGTTGCTACAGGTACAGATCCCTCCAGACTACCCGGCCTCCATGCCAGTGTCCGTCCCGCAAACCTCTACCAGCTTGGGGGCGTATAACGGAGGCGGCCACCACCACCATCACCATCATCCCCATGGCCAGCCAAGTCCCAACAGCAACCACAGCCAACAGCAGCAACAGCAGCCACAACAACAACAACAGACACATGTCACCAGCTCCAGCCTCATGCAGCCACCAGTCGCCCGGAACAGTCTCAGCCCGCAGCCTCACATGCTGAGTAGGACGAGCCTGAGTCCAGGTCCCGGTCCTATGAGGAACAGTCTTAGTCCCCAGCCACAGCTCTCACGAAGTACACTCAGTCCACAACCGCCCAGACCAGCCAGTACAGGTGAGAATCGTGAAGAGCAGGGCCATGTATCATAAACGTTTGCGATCGATCATTGGGCTGTTTTTTATGACTGATTGTGCAAAATGATGAATGCAATCAATTGTAGAAGTTACCCTCAACCCTCACAATAAAATGCTAAGGTTAATTTTACAGGTTTACCAGGTTTTTATAATGTGATGACTCTAAAAGAAAGATGTTTTCCTCTTACTTTTGTGGCAAAATTGATCAATATGAAATATATATGACCCTTGATCAAGTCATGGGTCTTTCATTTGTGTGTAATAAGAGCTATATTTCGTTATTTTCATCCCACACATGCTCATCAGCATGCCATTCTTTTGTTTAGTGAATCACTTGGTATGTTTAATAGCCGAGTGCAAAAAAGGAGTTTGAAGAAATATGTTAAGATTATAGAAAGATACAAGGGAAATAAGACCTTTTTACGATGTTCTCTGTTCCAATATTTTCAATGATGCCTCAGTTCTACTGCCAAGAAGCTGATTTCATTGGAATGATATCAACTAGATGTTTATTGAAGCATCTAAAGACCCAATCATGCGCAGTCATGTCTAACCTACGCCCACGCCGAGATGAATACTCCCCGCTTTTCTCATGAATCAGGCGGCGACGTAAAAAAATAGACGGTTTTGCCACGCCATTTGGTTTCCAGGTCCTGCGGAGCGTTGTCCCCGGTGCTTGGTTTTCTTATGTTTGAGAAGTCCCGGCATGGCTAAAAATAAAGCCGGGTCGTCCTCCCCCTTCCTTCCTGCCCTTCACGCTGCGCTCATAGAGCCAGAGCTGGCATCACTCCTCACCTTCTCCGGTTTCTCTCTGGCACATCTCAACGGTTTCCAGCATTATTTGCAAGGACTTCTCGGTAGCATTCGCCTTGTGATAATGGCCAGTGTCCCTGATTCATAGAAACTCCCCCTTCTTTTCGTTGTTATAGCTTGTTATTATCATTGACTAAATGGAAAGGAATTTATCATCTTGTGAACATCCATACTCGACACAAACCTTTAGTACAGAGTCTCAGATGAGGTATTTGAGTAAATGGAGGAAATTTGTTTTTGATAATGCCTTTTCGCTCTTTGATGAGGAGGGCTTTTAAGTTTTTAAGAGTAATTTTGAAAAACACATTTCAAATTAATAATGGATACCTTTTAAATGCCAGATGCCTCTTTTTATATTAGTGCATAGAATACAAGATGAATTGGATTTAGTGGTCATAACTTTAGTACTAAGTCTCCTGATATGTCAATTGGTTGTTGATGAATATACCTATATTTGTCTTTCATGTCAAGAATATATCTTCAAATCAGTACCAGTTCGGGGCCCTGTCTTACAAAGAGTTAACGATTAATCCAATCAATCGTAATTATATGGAAATCCATCAGTGTCATAATTTTTTCCATAGGAAATTTGCACAATGTCCTTTGTAAACAAAGAGAAGCACAGTGAATTTTCAAGCAAACAATGAATGCATGAATATACATCATTCATAGTTAGAAAATATTTTGAACAAACATGAATAGTACATGTTGACGTTGCTGGCCGTCCATAGTTACGATTGATCGGATCAGTCATAACTCATTGTAAGATGGGGCCCGGGATTATTAGTACCGTTTGTCACCATTTTCACCTTGCATTATTGTTTCATTCACATAATTTGTTACTGGCACAAACTTGATTTTATTTGTTGAATGTGTATGGATGTATGCTTTTGCATTAATGCTCCTGCCAACAATTTTATTTTGCTTGCCAAGGTGTCGCATATGCCATTAATATTCAAGTAAACACTGAAAGCAAATGTCGATCGGGGTGAAGGTTTGGCATACTTAGGATAAAAAAAGAAGATATCAATCATTATTTGCCCTTTTTATTTGTTTGTTTTATTTTAATGCTTCCCCCACTCTATTTCTCTCTCTCTGACTCTCATGCTTCTGGTAACACATCAACTCACCCCTGCATGATTCATCCCTGCTTCTTCCCGCCCCTTCCCCCCCTTCCATGTTATCCCCCTCTCTGTTTTCCCCTGCATCCTCATTGCATGTCTTATATATAAGCAGAGCCTCATGTGACAACCGTGACTGTTCCCAGAGACAAGGGCAAATCCCCTGGAAGTTTGGGGCATGAAAAAGATGCAGGTACCATCAACAAATTTTCATGAAATTCCTCAAGAAACTAACTGAACTGAGAATTTTAAAGCCTGTCTTCAAGGAACCGATGGACTAAAATAAAGTCAATTGTTTGAGGTTTTTGTGAATACCAGTACCCGAAATGCCTTTTTTTTTCATTTAAAAGTATAGTAGTATAACAATGCTTTTTGGTGATGGGTTACTAATAATAGGACCTGGGGGGTTCACAAAGATTTAAGTATGACTTAGAGTTGCATTTAAATACCGAGTTGCATATGGTATGAAAGACTTGTTATACTACTATACTTTTAAATGGGAAAAAAAAGGCATTTCGGGTACCGAGTTGCGTATGGTATGAAAGACTTGACCGCATTGGTCAGATCGTGCCATGAGGATGCGCACTACTGCATATCTATCAATAAGATCGTGCGTTGCATATCATGTACACATCGGCATTTAAGTGCGACTTAAGTCATACTTAAATCTTTGTGAAACACCCCCCATGTCTAGATTGTGTGTGACTACATTTAAAGATTCCATTCTCAAGTATGATATTTTACACTTTTTTGACGTCCCCTTTGTATTAGAGGAGAATGAAAACCTGTGAACAAGTTGGCTTGTATTTATAACAGAAAAATCAATGAAAGATTGAGAAAAATTGAACACAAAACAAGAAAGTGATGAACATTTGATTGTGGAAGTTTATCCATAGATCTGGTGTTTGTCTTTTTTTCATGGGAGGACAAGTATTAGAGGCGTCATGAAATAAATCATTGACAAAGAGTTTGTACTATTGTTGGAATCGTTCTGGGGTATATTTTCACTGTACATAAGGAGAGAGTTATACTTCTGTGACATTACAAATCTTGGTCGCATTGCCAATTGGGGAATCTCCATATCATTAGTGATCTCAGCATTCAAATGCTCATAACTTTCTTACTATCTGTTCAATTTTTCTCAAACTTTCAATGCTTGGTTTCTTTGATTGTCCTGGTTTCATACATTAATTGTTCAGTGTTTCATTCTCCTGTAAAATATATAAATACAATTGTCTGGGAATGATTTTTTTAATTGATTCTTTTAATGGATTTGCATGCCCACTTTCAGAACAGTTTTTGCATACTCACTATCGTAACACTTTCACTTTTCACGTAAAGACTATTACTAAAGCGTAAAAGCAAAACCGAGACCATAAGTATAGCATGTCAGGAAAATACATGTGATTTAATGGATTCTTGAACGTGTTTCAAAAAGGAAATATTGCCATATACACGGTACAGCACATCTTTCATCAAATACCAATTAATAGGAATGCAGTCTTTGTCTTCATGAACTTACCAGCCATTAACAGTTCTAGAATATCCCTCTGCATGTAGTCTCTTTCTTGCGACATTTACATAATTATGCTATTCTGCTTGTGTGTATTTATCAGGCCATTTTAATTTGAAGTTGATGTATAATTTCTCATTGTTTGTTCAAGAATTGATAATACCTCACAGCTCCTCATTGATTTTTGTATTCCTTTTTTTTCTCACATTGATTATTCTTCTAATGTTCTAAGGAAAAAAAGAACATTATCAGAACATTGCTCTCAAAGAAAGCAATAAAATAAGAGAAAAGAGTACGTGAATATCACAATCCACTGATAAATTGTTAATTCAAGATTTACATGGATGTCAGACAATAAGAAGTGACTTAAAGGTTTTCCACTTTATTATTATTTTTTCTTTTTTTGAAGTATTTGCATTTTGTTCTGTGGCTCTTTGCTTGTATTTTTTTCATCAATCAAAAATATCTATTGTATAATCAACATTGATTATGCAAGTAGCATCAAAACTAACAATACATACACAATCTTGTTTCAAATTTATAACACTTTCAACTTTTTTGTTTGTATGAAAATTAAGACTTTCATCTTCTATAAAGGTTGTTTGAAGGAATTGATTCACGCTTCATTGGTAAAAGTGATATCTTAGTTCAAAACAGAAGCTTCTTGAACTCGGTTGAATACAATATCAGAATGAATGGAAAGGTATTCATCTGTCTCAAGTACTTTCATGTCGTCATGATAAAGCATAATTAATAACTACTTCCTCTCCTGCGGTTAACCTTTAATACCAATCACCGCACAAAGCCTAGTTGCTGCTTTGTTTAATCACCTGTCATCTTTCTCTCCCCTTGGCCGTTGTCAACCCTACAGGAAATACTACTTACTTTCATGTGCCCACTTCAAACATGAACCCGGTGTCGCCCAGCGGGGCCGGTGGCGGTGGTGGAGGAGGAGGGGGCAACAACAACCATCTCCCTCTGAAGTTGATGGGCAAGCCGCCCAGTAGACCGAACCTCAAGGTGGTCATACCGAGCTCGAGAGGAAACATACCGAATGTGAGTCTCCCATCTTCCAGCTCTCTAATACATTGTATCTAGCAGAGATGTGGAGGTGCCGTGGCCGAGTGGTCTAAGGCGCCCGACCAGACATATCAAAATTTGGGGTTCGATCCCCCGGGCAGGGCACTTGTGCCCATAAGCATGGAATTTAATCAACAATTCTCTTCAAATCATTCATTCAAATAAATGAAAGTGCTATATGCATTCTTAGTATAGGAAATATGTGTACAATTAAAAAAAAATCTATCAGAGATGCATGCCAAGTGTTTCCTTTTTTTTGGCAGAATTTTATCCTTTTATAAACTACAAAATATGGCAGGTTTTATGATTTTTTTTAAAATCGAAATTATATTATACAGATGTCTATAGGAAAATTCCAATTTTTGGCTAGTAGCTCAAAATGTAATCCTGGAAAAAAAAATTATCCTGGAATGTACTGTCCATAACATTAATGCTCATGTATATAATGTTTTCTCCTTGATTAGAAAAGTACAAGGAGACTCAAAGTCGATCAATCTTCACAGTAATACATACTGTACGGCTGAGCATGGCTTGAAGGAAATATTGAATGCTGGAGACTTGATGAATGATATGTATATTGATTTTTGGTTGGGGAGTATGGATGAAAGAAAACCATACAAAATAATTGTATGGTATCTTTTCAAAATAATATGCGAGTCACGTTTTATCGCCAGCGTCTGATTTTTGTGTCTTTGAGAATCAACGATGTCTTTGAAAATCAACAATTTCCTTCAAAACAACTCTAAGAATTATTGGACGTGTCACGGTCTAGTGGTTCTGACTCTCGTCTTTTAAACAGAGGGTCATAGGTTCGAATCCTAGCCATGGCGTGTTTTCCTTCAGCAAGAAATTTATCTACACTGTGCTGCACTTGACCCAGGTTAGGTGAATGGGTACCCGGCAGGATTAATTCCTTACATGCACTGAGCGCCGGTGATTGTAGCTCGAGCTAAAGCCCGGATAACAATAGCAAGGGCTTTATATCTTCAAGCAAAAAGCTATCATTAGTATTATGTTATCCCATGGTTTTGAAATCACATTATTATAAAATGTGATGTCTCTGCATTCTTCCCTCTCTCCAGCATGCTGCAGCAGCTCAGTTAGCAAATCAACCGTTAGCAACGCCAGCGGTGTCCTTGGCCACGCCTAGCAACCCACAGGGTCTTACCAACTATCCGTCAGCGTTACCTACAGCGTATCAAGCAGGTAGGTTGCATCCTCTTTTATCTGATAAAAGAAGCTTGGTAAAGGCAAAGTACATCGAAAGGATATGTTAGTTGAATAAATGAAAGAAAAAAAAGCCTAACTATGAAAATTGCTTAAGACCTCCATATAATGACTTCTATATTAATAATTTGGGAGGGGGGAGGATCATATTGAACCCCCTTCAGATATTGGCTGCTGATCGTGAGATCGTCGCAAAATTTTTTGCATGTAAAGGCGGATGTAAACTACAAGGCTGAATGGTAAAACTTTCTGCTAATTAAATTCTTATATTTGTTTAGTTCATTAAGTATGGAAATAATGGTATGAAATTTTGTATGTTTTTGCTTTTAAGTGTATGTTTATTATGTCTTTAACTCACTTTAAATAATTGTAGAAAGATAATTTGGGGTGAAAATAATGGGGTTTTTTGTTACATTTTGCATTTCTAATAAATATCTACCTGAAAATGCCAAAACAATTTTTAAATATTTTATTATGTGAATTTCTCATGTATTTATTTGATATTTTTCAAACTTTTGTTTATTTTTGTTTTCGATAAACTTTATCGGGGACCCTTTTGTGATCATAATTAACCTAAAATAAATCCATTTAAACCAGCAAAAGTAAAAATGAATCATACATTTATAATTTTGGTGGAAAACACAATTTGCTTTGACTTTGTTTAGGAAATCACGTTTTTGAGCAATTTTGGGATTGGCATGTACGTACAAAACGTGTAGTTTCAGAACCGCATACTCGGATGTTGCAAATTTGGTATCAAAATGATGCACAAGACATGAAGGTACAAAATTTTCATGCGGTGGCGTAGTTATTTCGCCAAGTTGAAGGTTTAAAGTTGCAGAAATGTTAATGGTAAAAACATTAATTGAGGAAACTATAAAAAATGAAGTCACTTTCATGAGTTCAGCATTTGGGTGATGAGGTTTGACAACCTTTTAGGATTATAGTTTGAAGCCTGGTACAGTGCCATATATTATTAAACACTAAGGTAATTCAAATGTTGCGGGTTCAATTTCAAAGATACTGGATTCTTGCAATGAAAATATTCGAGAATAGGAAAAAGAAACTCATTGTTTGTTAATTGATATCTTGTTCCAGTCAAGAAAAAAACATCTTTTTCAGTCTGCATTCATTAATATATTGTCTACAAAGGGCTATTTAAGGACATTCCACAGTTAAAGTGAAATCCATGTCATTTTCACCAAATTTTGCACATAGATACTTTAGAACCTTAATATTCGAAATATGCAAAAATTAACAGAGGTCCATGTGCTTGATTTTTTGCTATAGAGCTTCAAAGTTCACCCAAATTGATGTTCTTAAGAATTGCGCATTCAAAAGAATTTGGCATTTTTAGACCGACCAAGATTACTACAATGAGTTTAAACCTCTATTACTCAGTCAAAATACATGAAAAAGTCATCAAACTTCGCAAGAGAGTTAATAATTGTATCGTTAGAATGGAGAATCTATATATAGTGCTATTTGTTTGCAATTTTAAGTTTAACAGCACTTTTAGTTCTTAAAAATGGCGTAAAAGATAACAAAATCCCAATCTACAAAATGTAAAATTTCAGTAACAAACTACAAACGTACAATAAATGCTGCACTTTATTCAAAATCCATGTCATTTTCACCAAAATTTGCAGAGTTGTAGAGGAAGGTATACCTAAGAGGTACAAACATTAAAAAATAGGGGTTCATGTGCTTGTTTTTAAACTATCAGCATTTTTATTAGAGCAGATGTGCTTTTTAAAACACAAAAAATGCGCCGAATGCTTAGTATCTATGTGAAGAAAAAATCAAAACCACTCTACCATTTATTCAAACTCGGGGTAATATTCGTGATTCTTGGCAGCACTGCAGAGTAAAGTATTTTGAAATTGTAGAGAATATTTTTTTGAATGGTCCATGGAATAATTCAATTTTTTAGCTTCATGAAATAACGCATCGGATCTGTAGTTAAAGTGCAGAAGATGAGAAAAATCAGCTCATATCCGCAGCTAATTAATCACCTGTTCATCCATTGTGACGTCAGCGCGCAGAGTGTAAACTATGCGCAGATCATAATGAGCACAAACATAACTGGAACATCCTTAAAGTGACCATGTTTTGTACCAAAGAAATCTCTTCCTCAATACATCATGATATATAGACTTCTATGCTTGGAATACCTTTTTTTGATACACACTGTATAGCCTAATAATTCTCCATTTTTTATGTGACAATTAATCAGATATACTGGTATCTGCCATAGTATTGTGTAATTCCCGAACAATTTTTTTTTTAGATAATGCATTATTTTGTGTTTTTGAACCCCCTCGCCCTCTTCCCATCATCAAAGAGAATTATTTTTTATGTAATAGTTCCACACATGATGGGAGCCCCCCCCCCCCCCCCCACACACACACAAAGGCTGATCGAATCCAATGACTGGGGTTGTTATAAATCTGTTAAATAAGCACTTAGCAGGGTAGAAAATAATGTTATTTTTTAGGGGCTATTTTTCCCCCACATCAGGGCGATTGCAGAGTGTGGGGGGCTATTTCTTGCATTTTAAGGGCTACTTTTTAGGGGGTAACAAGCAATTATGCAGTAAAAGAAAATATCATTATTCTGCCATGCAGTTTGAATATTGATTTTAAATAATCTTGAATATTTTTTATGACAGATCTTGGGGCAACTCAAGAATGAACGATCGCCCCAACGCATGGATTTTTTGGGGAATTTGAGAGGCTATTTGGGCTGTGATGAGGGAAAAATGAAGCCTTGCCCTGGTGTATTCCCTACCCTGGCGCACATATAGTAGAGTGTATGTCTTATTATAAATAACCAAATTATTACTATTATGTCATAATAGCAAGTGATGTGCATTTATTCACTCTCTAAAAAATGTATCACACTGTACATTGTGCTGGAATACTATGTACTACATATACATGTACCTTGAAGGGAACAATGGCCACCTCCCCCCCCCTCCCAGATCCCAATACCTGACATGTTATTGTAAGGATAGCGACGTTGCCGTTATTCCCTGCTTCCCCTCTCATAATGGGGTTATCCTTCCTATTGGAACCCACGCTCGGAACCAGGACGCCCCAGCCTCGCGTGAGTCACGGTTCTGCCATGCGGGGGCCGTTTTTCACTGTGCCACTGCCAAGACTTAAAGGATGTCATCAAGAGAAGTTTCTCAGAAAAGACTGGTTGTCTGTCACAGAAAGATCTTATTCAATGTTAATCAGAGGATAGGAGGTTTATAACCCTTTTAAAATTTCACATTCACTGTCTCTCTAAAATCATGCTATGGCCTCCTCTTTATGTCTATTTATCATGCAGTGCAATACTTCGATCAGATAATGTTTTAGTACCAATAACAGAGAATAAACTATTTGAGCTAGAATAGCATTAAAAAACCCCAAAACATTAAGATCTAGATCAGAGTCTTCAGTTTTCATTTATTTGGAAAACCAAAAACCAAAAAATTCAAGGAATTCAGGAGGAACACAGAAAACGCACTTTTTTCAGGCCCATAATTTTGAATTACAAAAAATACAGTGAAAATCGTGCAAAGCCAAGCATGATCCAATAAAACCAAACTGGGCAGAAGTAATAAGCATGTTTCCAAGCTTTGTGAATGGAAACATTTACCATTTATAATTGCGATGTCATGTTTCTGTACATGTCACCTAAGAACAAGGAATATAAAGTTTAGAACACCAAAGAATATTGAATTAGCATTTAAGGACGTTCCACAGTTATGTTTGTGCGCATTATGATCTGCGCATATTGTACACTCTGCGCGCTGACGTCACAACGGATGAACAGGCGATTAATTAGCTGTGGTTATGAGCTGATTTTTCTCATCATCTGCATGCTAACTACAGATCCGATGCATTATTTTATGAAGCTAAACAACTTGAATTATTCCATGGACCAATTTTAAAAATATGTCTACAATTTTGACATACTTTACTCTGCAATGCTGCCAAGAATCACGAATATGACCCCGAGTTTGAATAAATGGTAGAGTGGTTTTGTTTTTTGTCTTCACATAGATACAAAGCATTTGGCACATTTTTGGTGGTTTAGAAAGCACATTTTCTCTAATAAAAATACTGATAGTTTGAAAACAAGCACATGAACCCCTATTTTTTAATGTTTGCACCTCTTATGTATACCTTCCTCTACAACTTTGCAAATGACATGGATTTTGAATAAAGTGCAGCATTTTTTGTACTTTGGTAGTTTGTTATTGAAATTTCACATTTTTTAGATTGGGTTTTTGTTATCTCTTACGCCATTTTTAAGAACTGACAGTGCTGTTAGACTTAAAATTGCAAACAAATAGCACTAAAAATAGATTCTCCATTCTAACAATACAATGATTAACTCTCTTGCAAAATTTGATGACTTTTTCATGTATCTTGACTGAGTAATATAGGTTTAAACTCATTGTAGTGATATTGCGAGGTCTAATAATGCCAAATTCTTTTGAATGCGCAATTCTTAAGAACACCCATTTAGGTGAACTTTGAAGCTCTATAGCAAAAAATCAAGCACATGGACCTATGTTAATTTTTGCATATTTAGAATATTCAGGTTCTAAAGTATCTATGTGCAAAGTAGTGCTGTAGCCGAACCGCCGAACCGAACGGTAGTTCGCCGAACATGGCACTTCCGAACCGAACAGAACCGAACCGAACACTAAGACTTGGTTCGGAAGTTCGGCAAAAAAAAAAAAAAAAACGGCTTTCAGCTAATAAATTTATAAGTTTACACCCTTTCTAATCATTATATTTGCGCATTCTCTATTTAATCTTCTTTGCAATTGTATGTTGGAAGTATGCGCTTATTTTGCGGTTACTAGATTTTGTTTTCATTTTCATGTTGACATTGTGGTTTTTACGGCCCTGATTAAGAAAGGAGATCCGATGAATGATGTTGCGCGAGCTTGCGCTATAATCATTTTACTGGCTTTCATCATCTCTCGCTCTGTGGCCGAATCGCCGAAGCATGGTAAAGAAAACCAAAACTGTATGAGTGTTCATTGGTTAAATCTAATTATCTAAAATATTGTTGTTTTTAGGTGGCGAACAAGATTCTTGTTTGAAAATCTTCAAAGTATTTTGAATGAACGAGCTCAATAAACTGAAAGTGAAAGATGAAGTACCATTAATATTACGAATTACGATACGATGTGATTAAGATCGTAACTCGTGATCCAGTGAAAGTGGGAAATAAAGTGAGTGACTGTTAGAGATGGAAAGGAGAGACACAAAACAAATAATATAGAAATGAGATGAGGTGAAGTTATCTTTTTTTATTATTAGCAATCAGATGAAAATAAAAATCAAACACTCATGAATGATTACGGTATAGCATATAGCAAGATCCCCTTCCCCTCGTTGACAAGTTGAATGAAGATAAAGCCATGCGGAAACATTCATCTCTTGGGGGAAAATGACCCCCAATCTTTACTTTTTTTTTTCCTTTCTTATCAACTTCTCAAATTAACCATAAACAATTCGATGATAACTCTACTCCCCCTGTCCCATTACAGTCGTAAAACTTTGCATCCCACTTGGTCTGTATGTTCATGGTCGAATGAAATCTGACCAATGAAATCACAGAAATCTCGGGAATTGCTCTTCAATCAGTGAGCTGAGTTTCGCGAGCAGACAAAGCACGTAGCTGTATGTACCGATGCAACAATCAGCGACATGCGATTGGTGGTTTAGTTCACCCATCGAGCCAATTAGCGAAAGGCGAATTACAAAAGCACGCTTTCTTCGACACGCCCCTGGCCCTACTATGCCTACAGTTCAGTGCACTGGCGCTGGCCGCCTCGTATGTGATGCAATTGCCAATCACGTTTGGCCGGACTGTATATATAAATATTCATGAGCTCAGAGTCCCGCTACAAGGGGACTGCATGCGCTGACCTAGCCTAGCCTAGCCTAGCTGGTACGATCGAGTGCAAGCAAGTATCCAAAGTGTGGTCCAGGTATGGACGACTAGGAAGAGTCGCCATTTTAGAACTGTGAGTTACCCAATAAATCTGTCATCAGATAATCAAATTCGAGATAACAGTTGATTCGTTGAGCGCTATAACTTTCATAGTTTCATGTCAACAAGATAGAGATACATGTAAAATCGTTTGATGTGACAGAGGTACACGCGAGCACATATCATGCAGTCAATCAAGTACAAATTGTCTACCGGTACGCTACGTATACCTGATCTGAATGAACTATAGCTTTATCAGTCTACCATTACCGAACCCCGAACCGAACCAATGTTCGGCAAATTTCTGCCGAACCTTGCCGAACCGAACCGAACCCGAACATGGCGCCTGACT
Organism: Lytechinus pictus; assembly: GCF_037042905.1. Lineage (NCBI taxonomy): Eukaryota > Metazoa > Echinodermata > Echinoidea > Temnopleuroida > Toxopneustidae > Lytechinus > Lytechinus pictus. The sequence continues at coordinate 9,861,051 of NC_087249.1, forward strand.
TGCAGCACTAGTGCAAAGTTTGGTGAAAATGACATGGATTTCACTTTAACTGTGGAACGTCCTGAAGAAGTTTTTAAAAAAATGTGATCTTATCTAGAATCACCTCCCCAATTACGAGCTAGTCTTTCTTAACTTCATTTTCTGGGACTTTCCTTTTCACTAGAATTATATGGAATCTCATGTAACAAAATCTCAACATTTGTTGGAAGCGTAAATTATATAATTCACCTATTGTGTTCCCATGTATGAGAGTTGAATGTGGGATGGGGCCAGGGGGAAAAAACATGCAGTGCGTTAACTACAGATCCGATGCGTTATTTTATGAAGCTAAACAACTTGAATTATTCCATGGACCAATTTTAAAAATATGTCTACAATTTTGACATACTTTACTCTGCAATGCTGCCAAGAATCACGAATATGACCCCGAGTTTGAATAAATGGTAGAGTGGTTTTGTTTTTTGTCTTCACATAGATACAAAGCATTTGGCACATTTTTGGTGGTTTAGAAAGCACATTTTCTCTAATAAAAATACTGATAGTTTGAAAACAAGCACATGAACCCCTATTTTTTAATGTTTGCACCTCTTATGTATACCTTCCTCTACAACTTTGCAAATGACATGGATTTTGAATAAAGTGCAGCATTTTTTGTACTTTGGTAGTTTGTTATTGAAATTTCACATTTTTTAGATTGGGTTTTTGTTATCTCTTACGCCATTTTTAAGAACTGACAGTGCTGTTAGACTTAAGATTGCAAACAAATAGCACTAAAAATAGATTCTCCATTCTAACAATACAATGATTAACTCTCTTGCAAAATTTGATGACTTTTTCATGTATCTTGACTGAGTAATATAGGTTTAAACTCATTGTAGTGATATTGCGAGGTCTAATAATGCCAAATTCTTTTGAATGCGCAATTCTTAAGAACACCCATTTAGGTGAACTTTGAAGCTCTATAGCAAAAAATCAAGCACATGGACCTATGTTAATTTTTGCATATTTAGAATATTCAGGTTCTAAAGTATCTATGTGCAAAGTTTGGTGAAAATGACATGGATTTCACTTTAACTGTGGAACGTCCTGAAGAAGTTTTAAAAAAAATGTGATCTTATCTAGAATCACCTCCCCAATTACGAGCTAGTCTTTCTTAACTTCATTTTCTGGGACTTTCCTTTTCACTAGAATTATATGGAATCTCATGTAACAAAATCTCAACATTTGTTGGAAGCGTAAATTATATAATTCACCTATTGTGTTCCCATGTATGAGAGTTGAATGTGGGATGGGGCCAGGGGGAAAAAACATGCAGGGGCTCAGGACAATTTTGGCCCCCAAAATGCTATTAAAAAAATTTAAAAAAAACCTGGGTAAGCCTTATTCACTGCAATGTTAAGGCTCATCCAGTGTTTCAAATTTAGGCAGTTGGTTCAGTTCGGTTAAATTTTATTTATTTTCTCAGCATAAAGAAATGGTATATATACAATATGTACATGAATGACAAATAATATCAGAGATAATTGGAAACTACAGAAAAGTTAATAAAAACTTGTGAGTAGTAGTTCCCAGTACATTGAATGATAATAACATGGAATGAAAAAAAATATGCACACACAGCATCAACAAACACCAGCAAGCACACAGAGGGTGTGGCGGTAAATGTATGAGATTTCAGCAAGGAGAAAGGAAACAATTATTTTGCATATACTTTCTTTTTAACTTAGATTTAATCACCACCAAATTGCATGTATAATAAAAAACTATATACATGTACCAAGTTATTCTCGTAGAAAATTTGTAACAATACAAGCATAGCACTCGATCCGGGCGTTTTTTTCTCCAAGCAATGATAATAATTCACTCCTTCATATGTGCTTAGCTGTGTTAGAGATCTTCATTGTGATAATTTTTAGCATAGATTTCATGGTTTTACATGGGTATGTCAGGGAATAATTTTTCTGGTATCGCATCGCAATTTGCTCCACATTTTTGAAAGACTGCTATGCATAGTAAAAGGAAACACTATACAAGTCTCTTGTATAGCATATTTTTACATAGGACTGTACATTACTTAGTTGAGAGCTTTTCTCATATGACCAAAAATGCTATTCAAATTTGTAAAGCAAAATTATTCCCTGTATGCTTATATAAATGAACCAGATCAGGTTCTGTCATATATTGACCGTTAACCCCGATTTTAATGATTTTTTTTCATATAATTGTTTGGTTCAACTAGATGAACTTTAGCTTTAAAAAAGGGACCAATGGGTCCTTTTTGTATGTGATATTCATTAATAAACAACTTGTTTCATCACTTAAGCATGAAATTGATGAGATCAACTTAATTGTCAAATTAAGAAACTGTCAAATCTTTCGTTTTTTTCAGGTGGGGAATTTCCCTTATCCAGTGCAGACCTAAGCCAGCTGACCAACTACAACTCCCCGCTGGTGTCGGGCTGGAGTAATATTCAGCAAGGCCCTCTAACGGCTGCTATACAAGCTGCTGGTATAGGCAGTCATAATCTGTGAGAATTCATCCATCCAACCTCCCTCCATCCTGTCCTACAATCTCTCTGTTTCTTCCCGTCTCCTTTCCCATTACCTCTCTCTGTCATTCTGACCACCATCTTCCTCCGTCCTTGCCCTATTTCCATACATTTTAATTCCCTTGGCTTAAATAATCATTCTTACAAGACTTTTGGAGATCGTTTTCACGAATTAAAAGATTTTTATTGGCTTTTGTTATTAAGCTACCGAAATCATTGCTTATGATTGGCTTAGAGAAAGTTGTAATTGAGAAATCAATTTTTGTTTCATGAAACACCCCTTTGGTGAATCTCTGTGTCAGCAATTGGAATTTTTTTAAAGGTTTCCACATGGTTTTTCCAGCTTTGTCAAAGATTCACTTTTTGGTAATTTTTTAAAGTAGTTTATCTAAGATGCAACCATGATAAATATTGGTTTTGTATTCCCTTTGATGTTAAGTGGATGACTATTTTATATACAGATTTATTCATTTATAGAGCACAGAAACTTTTCACCAAAGTTTATATTCTATGTCAGACTCCAAAATGCTTGTCATTGATGAAATAGATGTGTTTTTAGTTTTTTTAATTGTTTATAGGTGGTGATTTTCTTACTTCCAGGGGTAAGCTATTCCAGAGTTTTGGGGCTACACAAGCAAATGATTGATCCCTGTAAAAACAGGGAATCCCTCGAGGTGCGCAAATTGCGATCATGTCGACTGGTTTTACAACCTAACAATTCTGTGATGTAGCCGGGAGGTTGACCATGAAGTGCTTTGTATACAATTAGTAAGAAATTGAATGCTATTTTCCTGCCCAAGAGAGCAGATATTTTTTTTAATTTCTTTTTGAGAGAGTGAGAGAATAGGTGCGATTCGAGACCATTTTGACACTGTACCATATTATTGTTCTTGGATGCAGGACGCCCTCCACGTCGATGACGCAACACCAACACGAGAGTGGAATGGACTTGGACCAGTCTATCAACCCCAACATCAAGTGTGAGCCGGTCTCACCACCCAAAGAGAGAAAGCTGATGCATCCACAGGGTCACCAACAGCAGCCTCAGCATCCGGGTAGCTCCCCTTCACACTATCCAAACCCTGAGGACATCCGCAAAGACCTTCCGCCCAGCAAAAGACCTCGCATCGGTGAGGCCTGGGTATCGTAAGGCCGGCCCACCCAGGTTTTCAGCACCATCTCATCGGAAGTCGGGGGACAAACACGCAAAAGAGAGAGAGAGAGAGAGGTGGAGGGGACGACCCCGCTTCCCAGCTGAGCCGCTGAAACTCGCTGAAATAAAAAAAAGGGACTTGTCCATCAGATTTTATTAGCCTAGTTTGGTGAGAGATGAAAGAGGATTTTGAGAAAGAAGACTACTCTGCACTATTTTCCACCGCACCATGTATTCCAGCTGGGTATTTTCTTCACAGCACGCATGCATGATTGTCCATTGTCATGTTTATTTTCTCTTTGTGTCAAACCTTACAGATGTTGGATGTGCCAACCAGAAAAAAAACATTTGTGGCTTCGCTTTGCAGCTGCTACATCAAAGTCCGTAGCAGTTTTAGAGGGAAAAGATTGTCTTTCCTTGAGAGTATTGTAAGGATGTAGATGGAGTTTTAATTTGCAGTCATTTTGATGAAATTCCACTTTTATGAAAATCCCATTTTATCAATACAAATTTTTAAATATATTTTACATCAGATGCAAAGAAGAAATGAAATTGTCAGCCAATTTCTTTAATCTTTAAATCATTATCTTGTGTTTGCGAGCATATGATACATTTGGGTTTACATCATACCCCATATACCTTACACCTAGTGTTCATAGATTTTCAGTTTCTAACAACAATTACTGTCGGGTAATATTCCTACAAAAAAAAAATCTTAATTGGGATGTATTATTTAACCGCTGACTTTAACGAGGCGATTGACCATGAAATACATAACAATACCAATGGATGAATCTTTTTGAGAGATAGTAAGCCGTACATTACAAAGCGTAAACAAGGGTGGTAACACTGATTTACTCTACTCATTAATTTGAAGCATGTTTTCTTCTTGTTTCCCATAGAAGAGTGTGACGGATTTCTAGACTAGAAATCAAAAGATTAAGAGGGATGAAAAGTCTTGCCTGCCAAAGCAGGTGATAAAAAATATCCAACTCAAAAAGCAAGATGGCCGCTCCATATGGCCGAGAGAAAGAATTCATCATCAGCTGAGAAGTGAAAGGTGATTGGGTACCGGCAAGAAGTCATTCATTTAAAAGCTGTGAGCACTGGAATCGGTTACCAAGCTTAGCTGGGGTGATATAGGAGTACCTTGAGCACCTAATAAGGTGGATATGTGCACTGTACAAATACCCTATATTATTATTATTGTTATATGCGTCATACCATGCTGCAACCAACCCCCCCTACTCCACCCGGCACACTTTGATTTGTTTGGATAGAAAGACGAGACTCTTTAGTATTTTCTTTTTATATTTCATTATATTTCAGAGTACTGTTTGGTGTACATAAGCAGCACAGTTTTTGAATGCCCACTCACTGCTCAGTGCTTGTGATAAATGTATTTTTTTTTTCTATACTCTATATGATTTGGCGGTGGAAAATGGAGTCGAACTTAGTCAGTCAGAGAAGGAAATTGGGATAAATGCTTTATATTATATATTTTGATATTGAAGATATATATTGTATCTTGTGATGTGCTCGTCCTCATGTAGAAAAAACTGCACTTTGTATGTCGTTGGAGGTATTTGCGTCAAAAATTTGATATTGTGTGTTAGAATCATGAATGTTAAAATTTCACAATGAATATCAATGCAAGACTGTACATTAGCCATGTGAGTAAGAAAAAGAGAGAGTCATTCCTTGGAAGAAAAGATATTCATGAAAGCCATATTTCTTGAGAATTACGGGAACAGAATATGAAAATATGTAGTGCAGTTTTATCTACAATTTATTGAGTGTGTGCGTGTGTTTTGTGTAATCTCAGTGATTTGATCTATTGTAGAATAGCTGGAAATTGTGAAAATAAAAATAAATGGCATCTGCACGAACAAGTCTACTGTTGAGCAGTGTGTAAGTGTTCGTCTTGTACAAAGCAACCAAAAAAAAAAGAGAAAAATGATAAGTTACTATCTATAAGTAATGCAAGGACTACATTGATTACATTCATATGTTGAGCTTCTTGTATTGCAAGATTTTTTATAAAAATCTTTTTTCTTTTCAAATGTCTGCTCCCTCAGTTCTGTGGTATTATTGATTTTGTTACATTGATAGAAAATGTACATAAATCGCCATTTTTGTTGACTTACTGTCTTCACTTTAATTTGATTGCAAATTTTAGAGTTTTTCATGATTCATTTGTATTGGGTTTTTCACCGCTCAAATGATATGAATTTTTGTAGGTGCAGCTGGATGGTTATAGTATTATTCACTGATCAATCACTCAAATTATATGCACTGGCAAGTTATGCTGGCATTTAGGCTGGCTTCTAAAAAACAATAGAATGGATTTTGCTTATTTTGATTTGCAAAAGAGGACTGAAATATGCCGCTGTGTATACATTAATTATCTTGTTTTACGTACAATATTCATAGAGTGAATTATGAATTGATGGAATTTGTTGTAAAAATATGTTTTGAAACCAAGTGGTATCAGATTAACTACCTTTTTTTGTAGAGTAATGAAATTACCAAAGTGGATATTATGTAAAGAATAAAGAACGAGTGTGATGAAATACATTGGCACAGCTTTGTTAATAGCAGATCATAATTATATTTAGTAAAAAGTAATATAGGGGTTTTATCGCTTGTATCATATCTTTTCAAAGAATCAATTCTAGACTTCTATATTTTCCACATTTTTTTTTGTGAAGCTGTCTCTAAAACGCCAGAGATCTATTTATGTACATATATATTGTGTCAAATGAAGAAATGAATTTTTAAAAAGAGAAAGAGAGAATATCATTTTTGAAAGATTTTATAAGATTGAAAGTCTTATGTACAGTATGTACAGAAATCTCATCTTTACAAAATTACAACTGTGTTTAGAAAAAAAAATAGAATGCTTATCACTATCTATTATGTACATGTGAGATATGAGTTGAATACATTGTAACTCTGACACTGTCTGCTATTTGGTTGGTTGTTTCTATTATCTTGTAGATAACTTGTTTCATTTAAATGCTTTTGCATTCTCTATCATGACTTTGTGAGTGTGTTATCATTTTTGTTGTATTCCTATCCATTTTTTTTTACCGTTTGGTTTTTACCCCATTGTAGACCTTTTTTTGTAATCTTATTCAGGTGCAACTGCAAGCTACTTCTGTCTGATACTTTTCTTAAATTGCCTTTTTATTGTTCACTTTCTAAATCGCAGCCTGGTTATTGAATCACCCCTTTTAATTTTTTCCTGTTACCTTTCTTTTAAAACTATTTAAACTTCTTTAATGTTATCATGTTGCTACCTCAATTGTTGAAACAAACAGAATTTCCTTCTCTTATGAATAACAAGCGAAAAAAAATCTTTAAAAGTCACGTTGTGTCTGTTCATTTCTGAAATTCAATCGATGAAATCAAATATTTATGGAAGATTAAACATATCTTCAATTTTTTAAATCTTACTTTATATTAAATCAGAGAATAAAGAATTTGCTCTAACAATGTACAGTAAAAATACACAACATCACTTGTTCCTGTGAATAGAAATTGTTAGGGAACTGGTTAAATAGTAAAGAAATAAAAACTGGCTATTTCACCAGTTGGCCAAAGATTATTTACCACTGGATGTACAATAATAGACTATCATGAGGTTGCATTAAGATTGAAAAATGAACTTTTATATCTGCACATTCAATAAACAGGTAGTTTGGTAAAAAAAATATTAAATAAAGAAATGCAAACAGATTATACAACTGTCATGTTTATTTTCCTTCTTGTTCCCTGCAAACCAAGCCTCCTTTCCCACCTCTGAACCTTTTCGCTTGAAACAAGAAAAACACGTTCACAGATCACAAGGTTTAGAAATAGAAATGAAAGAGCACAATATTTTCAGGCCTGTCTTCCATTTTATTTCCCACAATACGAGATAACATTAGGGGGGATTTCTCTTCCACAATGTAGAACCGTAACAGCTTTTTAGGCAAGCTACATGTATATCACTGTAAATTCTCAACTAAAATCCAATTTAATTTGGTTTGTTATTAATGGTCTACACTTCTTTAATTCTTTACTTCGGATGCTCATGACACCATGAGATTGGACGGCAACCTTTGTCCAAATTTTTTTTTTTTAAAGGTAAGACAAGAAAATTGAAATAGTTCCCCACGGTAAATTAACAATGGCTGATCATCAGAACACGCATCCTTCCATGGAAACCACTATTACACTAATTTGCAAGTATAAAAAAAAGAAAGTACAAAATCAGACCATCCTAACACTGGTAGGTTGAATCCCAATTGTGTTAAATTTGTACAAGTAGAAAGACTCGGAGAGTGAAATTCAGACAATGGTCCGCCTCAAGTTTCTATTCTGACGAAGTCATAATTGAAGGAGGGAGGTGCTACTGCTCGAATGCAAGATTTCTTTTGTTTTGCCATTGTCAGAATGTCAAGTACGAACACGTCTGTGCCTTACCTGTTGTAACTGTGTCTCCGTGTTTGACGTGAAGCATGTACATGTAGGTAGCATCATCTTGTAGAATTCAGTGGTTGCTGGAACCATTTGGAGGATTTCTGTTGAGGAATCCTTCAGATGAGTCCTTTTGATGGAACCTCCTGCGGAGTCCTTTGAAAAATCTTTGAGAAATGTCTGTATGCAAACTCTTTATAGAGATAATCCTTTTGAGGAATTATTTTTAGGATCTCTTTAGAGGAATCCTTGAGATATATCCATTTGATGGATTCTCAAGAGGAGCCCTTTTGAAGAATCTTTGGGAAATGTCTGTATGTTAGTCCTTAAGAATTATTATTGGAGAAGTTCTTTCAGGATATCTTTAGATGAAAACTTTATAGAGATATTCTTTTGAGGAATCCCGTTCATATACATCCACCAGGGCTCCTGGGTTAGCCAGTGACCCTCTCCATCTTACTTATTCACTTTTTCGCACATACGCCAGTGACCGAAAGTTGTCCTTGTAAGCTTCAAAATACTGGAACCATTAGCGACATGTAATAAGATAATAAGATACGTCAATAACTATCTTCAGAAAATCACTGAAACCCCATCTTCAGTAATTGTATGTTAGAACTGTGACGATCCTACTGCACTTCATTGATGGCTCCATGCACCTTATTGGTACAAAGTTCCCTGCAAACGAAAAGATTGAGGTCTCGTAGGCCAGTATGAAACTCCTAATGCAGACCTGCCAACCAGTACGTTTTTGCAACCAAATTACGGCAGTATGTTTTTTCTTTAAAAAGTATGTTTTTGTTAAAAAAAAATGAACGTAATTTACTGAGAAAAATCTCTATATGTCTATTTCATAAAACTTACACAAATATGGTTATTAGATCAATGTAATTTCAGGTAACTTGTTTTTTTTTTCAATCAATTTGATAAAGCCAGGGTGAGATATACACATGTTTAAATGTTTTTTTTTTCATCTGCAAGAGCAGTGCGCATTTTAGATGGCATGCAGCTTGAGCGTCGCGTTGAGCGAGTGCGCCACGCATTTTATTATGAAATACACTTTTTGGGGGAAAAATACACTTTTTTTTATCACAGAATACAATTTTTCATTTCCAGAGGTTGGCAGGTCTGCTAATGTCAAGTCTGATTGAACACCCATAAAGTTGTAGACTCCAATTCTTGATTGGTTGACATGTAGAAATGTACATTTTTTTCGTTTCTTTTTTTCTTTTCAATGAGATCATATAGTAAAGATATCCAGTATTTTCATTAAAATGTGAAAACAGTCCTTGCATAGTGTCCTGGTGTAACCAAGTGGTCAGTCAGAATGTGTGTTGTTGTTGTCCTTGGGGGATAACTATGTCGTGAATTTCTGTCAAAACTCACCTATTGCATACTTAAGCATCGTCTCTGTCACCTTTCAACTAATTCTTCACGGCTTTGTGTCATACTCCTGTTTCTCATAGAATACTGCGAGTTGAATATTGCAAAGGAGTACAGCATTTCTTCTCTGTCAGCAAACACGGTATATTTTCATTTTATGTTGTTAATATCTTCCATTGTTCCTTCGTATAGCATCCATGTAGAGATAGGGTTATATCCATATTGCGAGTTTAAAAAGGATACAAAGGACCAATTCTATCTATATATTATAACAAGTTTCGTGTTTATAATCCCCATTATAGGTAAAAACCTCTATGGCTCCCAATATGCTGCTTCTATGGGAGTTGAACCTCCAATTAATATTCACTTATCAGTTGTGCTGAAATGAATGATAATATGAGCAGAATTCTGACATAATTTTTATATATAATTTTGATACAAGTGTTTTAACACCGAGTTTAACTAATCTTATACGATTCCTTTTTACTCTTTCGGTTCAGAGTGAACTGATTTTTCTATCGCGTTTTCATGTTTTATTATAATGCATTTTTTAACGAAGTAGAACATGTCTGGATAATCGATCAGAAAACTGAAAGTTAGGCTCACATGACGAAAAAAAAATTGATGGAGGTATGATAATGTAAATCCAGATACCATGTTTTTGAAATAATGGCTACTTTTTATCAACAACATGCAAAGCTTTGTACATTTTTGTGCAGTTGGGGGTGTACTGTATCTTGTCTGTGTTTTTGATGAATAAATGCAAGAAATATATGACAATGTGGAATTATGTGCATGTGAATTTCATGGCACCATGAACGAAAAAAAATGTATGCTGGCCTGGCTGTTTGTTAATTATTGGAAGTCGCTCTTTTATATCCAGTATAAGTAGACTTGTTTAAATATTTGTCGAAGCGTTACTGCATAGATGTTTTCATAGGGGTACCTAGCGATCCAGTATTACAGCCAGTGTGTAGTACTAATTCGATGGAAAAAAATATATATTTTTGTTGAATATACAAATGAAATTTTAAAGAGATGATAGAGAATAACCATGCTATTCTGTATCACTAACCTCACAGATTTTAAAGAAAAGATATGAAAAATATTGAGTGCAGATAGTTTTATGTATGTTTCACAGCCTTTGTATATGTACATTATAATTAATCAGTTGTGGAATTACTATTAAAAAAATGATTTATCTTGAATCTCAGTCTTGATTTTTGTTTTTTTTGTTTTATTTGTATGTGTGTATTTATTCGTAAAATAAGTTTAAAAAAAACCCAAGCTAACAGAGCCCTATTTCGGAAAGATCATTTGTAGATTTGTGCATTTCCAGCTGATAGTAGTAGCATATTGAGGCAAACTTTTGAGCTGTTCTGAGTATTGAACATGGAAAATAGTTCAAGCAAGCAAGCAATTTAAAATGACTTATTGTTAATTCTTTCGGAGTTGATGTATAATTGACCACTGCATATCTTCATGATTATTTCTTTTCATAAAGCAGAAACATTCAACCTGTTGACTACCGAATTCATAAATCCCATATTTGTTATGTTCAGGGACAACCCGGGCGAGATGGCAACAGGCTAAAATCTTTGAAAATTAAACTTTCACCCTTCGGTATGTCCGCTTCATTATCAGAGGAGTTATGGCTCCGTGGATAACAGTCTCCGGACTTTGAACCACAAGGTTCGGGGTTCGAGGCCCACCACTGCACTTGCTATCTGTGGCAAGGCGTTTATCTACATTTGCAACACTCTACCCAGGTGTAGTAAATGGGTACCTGGTAGGAAGAAATCCTTGAATGCTCGAGCATCCGATCAGGGTAGCCGTGCTAAAGCCAGGGTAACAGTATGCAGCACTTAGAAACATTGTAAATGTTGGATATTATAGTTATAGTGCATTATACTGAACAGTTTTCAATATTCTCTAGTGATAAAATGACCTCATTTTTATTCAAATAAGATCATTATTGAAACGAATAAAACCACTTTTACAACTTGTATTCGAAGGCAGTGTCCTGGGCCGTCTTACAAAGAGTTCTGATTGATCCGATCAACCTCAACTATGGAAATCCATCATTGTCATATTTCCTACAAGAAATTTGAACAATGTCCTTTGTAAACAAAGAGAAGCACAATGAATTTTCAAGAAAACATTGAATATATCAATGTACATCAAAGATTGAAAATATTTAGTGAAGAAACATGCATAATAGATGTTGACGTTGTTGGCTTGCCATAGTAGTGGTTGATTGGATCAATCGCAACTCTTTGTAAGAGGGGATGACCTACTAGACCCTATAGTTTCAGATTCCTTGAAATTCGAGTCAAGATCTAGGAGTGGTGATCATGTAGTGAACTATTTTATTTGATAAATGTATATCAGAAAAAATATGCAGGGCTCATGTAATTTGCCCCCCCCCCTGTCCAAATGCAAAAAAGAGAAGAACTCTGGAAAAATCCCTATTCACCACAATGTTAAAGGACAAGTCCACCCCAACAGAAAGTTGATTTGACTGAAAAGAGAAAAATCCAACAACGCATAACGCTGAAAATTTCATCACATGCAGTCAGATGTAAAATAAGAAAGTTATGATATTTTAAAGTTTCGCTTAATTTCACAAAACAGTTATATGCACATACTGGTCGATATGCAAATGAGGGAACTGATGACATTCCTCACTATTTCTTTTTGTATTTTATTTTTTGTATTTTATATATATATATATAATATGAAATATTCTCATTTTCTGGTGAAACTGAACATGTGGAATTACCATTGTTTAACATTTTATGGTTCAGTCAAGTTGGTCCCTATGATTGCCAAATCTGTAAAAATTGAAATATTGTATAATTCAAACAATAACAAAACAAAATAAACAGTGAGGGACATCATTGATTCTCTCATTTGCATGTGACTAAATTGTGCATATTACTATTTTGTGAATGAATAAGCGAAACTTTAAAATATCATAACTTTCTTATTTTACATCCGATTTTGATGAAATTATCAGCATCATGCTTGTCTGATTTTTCTCCATTGATTCAAATCAACATTTTTCTGAGGTGGACTTGACCTTAAAGTCTTATCCAATGTTGCAGATATAAGCAGTAGGTTGTGAAAAGTTGCCCCCCCCCCCGTGAAAAAAAAATATCTCCTTGATATATACCACAAACTGACCTTGAAAAGAGAGGGTCGTGGGTATATATGAGAGTATAATTTTAGAATAAAATAATAATAAAAATGTAAAGCCTATGAATTAATAAAGCAATTGGTGGGAATATGACTGAGTTAAAAAAAAAAACAGAATGTCGAATATAAGAAATAACGCATATGAAGGAAATTGAAGTCTCATGTGATATTGATCTGTATTTCCCTTATATATTTTACACACTGTTTTATGAAAGTTAGCCCTGACAAGTTTTAAGTTTATAACAATCAGACATATTTCTCAGCTCATCAAAACTGAGGATGTCTACTGTCAACTAGCGGGCAACTAGCTTAATTTGTCAGACGACAAGTTCTGTATAAAGTACTGTGGTACGTCCATACCGAGTCTAGGAATCAAGACTAACCGTCCCGGCCGTGTGGATTACCATTTCTTCGTCGTGAAAACTCAAGTCTCAAGATGGCGACGCCCACTGCTTTGCTAGTTTCCTGCTCTTCAAGCGTAGATGCCCATGGAATAATGAAAAGTAAGAAAAAGATTTCGGATTATATTAGATACATATAGACCTGCAGTTCCGTGTAATAAGATGATTCAGATCTAAATTAATGACTATTTATGAGTAGTTGATCTAAATTTCTTTTTCATGTGTGATCCCACCTACTGAGTTATATGTTTGTAGAAAATTATTAAAGACTAAGTAAGAAATGCAATCCGTCTAGGCCTACCTAATGACAATGTTAAGTGATGTTCGTGTAGGCACCACTTCACTACCGCTACACCTACCCGAAAATCAAGGTCCAAAACTCGCGCTGATACTCCGAGTGACAAAGGTGGGATTTTATCATGTTTATGGGGGGAAAATATAAAATTCATGCAACAATATATTCACGATCGGAAGGAAGTGATCGCTGCTTATACTAATACGTTAAGGTATAACTTTTCAATCAATGGCTCACTGCATTCATCATCCCAGTTACCTCGAGCGAAGTTCGTGCAGGCTCCACTCCACTTCACTACCGCTACACTACGCTCCACCTACCCGAACTTCGAGACCATGAATTCGATCGGATATTCTGAGTGACAAAAGGTGGGATTTTATGGTGGGAAAATATAAAATTCATGCAACATCACGATCTTTAAAAACAAGTACAACTAATATTCTTACTTTACACAAAGCTTCACTTCTTTTCCATGCTTCTATCAGTCTCAAAATTGGTGATTTAGAGCCAACATGAAGTTCCTCACACGTATAAATATTAATGCGCTGCCGAATTCAAAACATCGCATGCGGGAGGCACCGGGTCCGGTCCGAGCTCGGACCCTCGCGCATGTGATGTTTTGAAATCGGCAGCGAAATGAGCGAATTGTTTATTTGTTTATTTACTCTATCTGATGGTGCAATGATATTTCATTAAACTAGAGGTTAAAACAGGTAAATTCTCAGAGAAAGAAAATCTCACGAATCACGAGATTTTGAAAGGAGGAGGATTCAGCAACGAGATGATTTGGATGAATCTGGCCTTTTTGCTCATTAGCATAGGGACCTGCGGTCTGACTGGCCTATGGGAAAGTTGTCCTTGCCCCTTGTCATAATTTACTTACCCAGTTGCCAATTTGAAATCTACATAGTATTAGTGATCTCAATTTTAAAGCAGCTATAACTTTCTTATTGCTTGTCCGATTTCTTTCAGACTTTCACCATTCTGTTTAATTTATTTTTCTCCTTCTCAACACAACATTTTATGGCCAAGGCTGGATTCCCCTTTAATAAATCCCCAGAAACGACGGTTATTCCTGTCTACTCCCTACTATGTCTAAAAGGTCAAAATATTAATTTGTTTTATCATTCACCTCCTCAATCTGAAACCTGTGACTTAATAATAAGAAGCAAAAACGCATCTAGTCTTGATAATTTTATCTTAACCCTCTAACAGAAATCACAGAAAATGATTCTGGAACACCGTTCACCCCCATCGCGGAAGAGGTAGAGGGTTACCCTTGGCAGCTCAGCAACAAGTACTACACAGCGGACATCTTGGTGTGCATAGCTAAACCCTGTATCATGGGGTCGCTCTCTCTCGGAGAATCCATGGAGGGCATTATAATCGCTATGGATGATAAGGTAAGAGAATCGGCAATGGGGGTGTTTTACGAAGATTTAATTGCAACTTAACTGTTGCGCTTAAATTCCCAGTTGCATGATGCGGTATATAATACATCACTGCATTGGTTAAATCATGCTCATAGGACGTGTGCTAGCTACTGCGTATTAATCAATACGTTCGCATGTTACATTTCATGTGTGCGTCAGCATTGAAGCATGACTCTAAAGTCACACCAAACTCTTTGTGAAACACCCTCTTGTATGATTATTTGATGAAAATCATTCGCAAATGCATTAATTAACCTGTCCATTTTGGCCAAAATTGAGCAAAATAAGGATTTACCAAAATTCCCCCGAAACCCCTCAAAAACCAACCCTCTTTGTTATGAGGGGTCTTCTAGCATCCAGATCGGTCAATATAAAAAAAATAAAGATCTTTTTTGGACAGATTTTGTGGTCTTTTGCCCACATGCGACCTGTCCAAATTGGCCAAAATTGATGATCAAATACGATAATTTCAGTGATTATAACACTTAATTATAGTTTTGATTTTACAAGCTCTAAGTTATGAGATCCAGGTCCATCTGATGTGACTCATCTGGCAAAAAGCTGAGATTTTAGAAAGTTAACAAAAAAGACTGTGTCAGATTTTCTCACATTACTTTTTTTGCATTTTGTATCTCCTCCTCCATATTTGTATATTTCCATTATGTACAGTATTCATCTCAACTATTTGAAGTTGTGTCAGTTTGATATAAATTTATACATTGTTTAAATCTTATTCATCTCTCAAACAGGCAGATAGCTTCAAGACTGCCAAGTCTCAGTGGGCCATAGTCAAAGAGATCAGCCCGGAAATCAGAATTCTTGCTTGTAAACAATTTACCAGAACACCAGGTAATGGAGAAATAAAAGTGGAAATTGATGTTTCTTTTAGAAAGAAATCTGTTAGTTTGCAGGTGCAAACCAAAGTCAGCAAATGGGATACATAAACAGAAATTTATACTTGGTGTGTCAAAATCTATAATTTGACCCCTGTTATAGCATATTTCAACAAACAGTGGCCAGGAGCTTTTTAATTGTCATGTCAGTGCAAGAATGCCCTTAACACCACACTTTCTCGCATTGCATGCGCGCAAAACCACCCTTAGCAGCACGCATAAGTGCATTTCGTAAGGGCGTTTCTGCACCAATGCAGTGTGTGAAATGTTTTGCTACTTAAGGCGTTCTTGCACAGACAAGCCAAAATTTAAACTATAAATCTGTATTGATGGAACTTTAGGAAGTGTTTTTGCTGTTATTTTGTCATAACTTTGCAGGGCTAGCTGATATAGCTTTATTACAGCGCAGACCAGCCAAGCACAGAATCTCATGTTCACGAATAGACATATTAAATAGAACCTTTTATATGATAATCATGGTATGGTTTATAAAATTTTTCTCATTATTGCAAAGCAAAAAAAGAAGAGAAGATTGAATGCATTATAGGTTGATGTTATTTGAAGTGCAGGTAAGGCATTGAAACAATGAGATTACATAACATTCCTTGAAATTCTGTTTGTATATGTCTTGTATTGTATAATGAGTTTTTATTCTTAAGGTTGCCTCTTATTCTCTTTCCAATTTCCACCTCTTGCTTTCCCTTTTCATTTGTCTTATCCCTATTTCTTTCCCTTTTCTCATCCTCTTCCTCTCCTTCTCCTCTTTCTTCCTAATCTTTCACTCTTCCTATTCTTCATTGGGGACACTTTGTAGAAATTATGTTATGGCATTTGGTATTTACTTATGATACATTTCTTTTTCATCTGTATTGTATTTGAATATTTATTTATGTTTACTTTATATTTTGTTATGTTTCTATTTGTACATGTAAACATTCACACATTTCAGTCTTTGACTGCTTGTGATTGTATTTTGATAGTTTTTATTGCAATAAAATCCATTATCACCCGTATCAGACATCTGAGCTGGTAATTAAAGCTCGTGGATAGTGTTGGTAAAGGATACAAAAATTCCAGTTGAATGGATCTTTCCTATTGAATAACAATTGCTGATGATGATTCAATGCGAAATTGACAGAATTTCTTCTTGGAAATATTAAATTTTAAGTCGTATTGCCCTACATTTTCTGAATATCAGGAAAGGATAGGTATATTGTTTGTATTTTCCTCGGTCTCAATGCGTGTATTGACTTTGCACGCAGAGACGACGCAAAATATACCTTTGTATTTTCCCTGGTCTCACATCCGGGCCTTTGAGGATGCGAATGAAGTGATACGCTTCATAATGTTCCGCGCACCAACGATCTACGTCATAATAAAGACAACGCTGGATCTGGGCGCTTGCAAGTACGTCATAATGGTAAAGTGTAGAGCCTAGACACTGATATTATCATGACACAACAGAACTCTATTCTTAAAAGATATCACTGTTATCATGATTTTTGCTCTAGATATCTGATTTGGATGATAATAAAAATATTGACTGCCCTTCTTTCGGGAACATCAAATATATTGCCCTTAAAAGACCCATATTGCCCTCGTCTAAAGACTCGGGCCAATATGATTCTTTTGCTGGCAATATATTTGATGTTCCCCTCAAGACCAGTCAATATTATATAAATATATATATATATGTGTCACAGGCTTGAAATAATACAATTATTACACAAAAATACATGTATATCCTTTTTTAAATTTGGTTTTGATATTCTGTCTTCCTGTGTTTTCTTCCTAGGAGTATCTAAGCAAGTAATCTTAGAGTGGTGTCTGGACAATAGTTTTGAGCTGGTAGAGTTAGAAAGACCTGAGAATGAAGAGGATGAAGAAGAAGATGGATTCGGTAAGTGCCTGCATTTCACTACATTTGTTTTATTACAGTTATTTAATAATTGATTTACAGGGAATAACTTTGCTTTACAAATTTGAATAGCATTTTTGGTCATAAGAGAAAAGCTCTCAACTAAGTAATGTACATTCCTATGTAAAAATATGCTATACAAAACACTTTATGTGTAGCAGTCTTTAAAAAATGTGGAGCAAATTGTGATGCGATACAAGGAAAATTATTCCCTGATCTATTATTATTATTATTATTGTTGTTATTTTATATTGTTATTTTAGAGGGGGGGGGGTGTGTTTTCCCTATTTTATTGTATTTTTGTATATGAATATGATGTATTTTATTCACTCATATTTCATCTACTTTGTTCTATTTTACTTCATTTTCAATTTAATTAATTTCTCTTAGACTTCATTATTTCTTTATCTTTTGATATTGTTTATTAGTAATTATATATATTTTCCTATTCTCTATATCTCTTCATGGTTTATGCTGAAGATAGTGTGATAACAATGGAGAAGTACAGTAGTCAATTTGGAACCACAATGCATAATTAACTTTTTGCCTAATGGTGAAAACAGAGGTTTTTCTCAAAGGAATGTTTTCACAAATATTTCAGTGACAATTATGTGCATCCAAACCTAAAAGCAATTAGGGAAAGCAATTAGGAACATCAGTTCTACATCACATTCTTGCTTGTTTCCTCTGTTAGCTACACCAGTAAAAAGAAAGTGGTAATGGAGTGGATATAATTTACAGCAGGCTTGAATTATTTTGATTAAACTTTGTTGTTCTAGATAATCTGACGCATTCTGGTGTATGATAAACACTTTAGCCCGTATTCTGAAGTCGGGTTTAACTTACACCATGGTCTAACTCTATGCTAAAATTATGGGAAGCCTAACGTTTCAAAATTTCGTCTACAGTGACTGCTTCTCTTTACTAATTCTTTAATGGTAAAGACAACTGTCATACTTATCCTTCCGAGGCAGTGAATAATGTTTTCGGAGTCAAATGAGCTGATACATTGAACCTCTACTGTTAGAGATTTATGTAACAACTGGCTTTCCATACTTAAACCATAACTTAAAACCAGAGTGTAAATTAAACCAGACTTCAGAATACAAGCCTTTGAATCGTGAATTTGTTGCAGCTGTCCAGGGCTGAAGTAATGGTGACAGTGTATATGATGTACAAGTAAAAGAAGCCAGACATTTGTGAAGGGGTTTGCTTGCAACCATGTCCTATCGAAATGAGATTCCCATACCAGAATTCAAACTTAGCTTTAAGCTTCTGAAATCCTTCATACTTTGGGCAATAACAACATTTGTTGTTGTTGTTTTTTTGTTTAGGTACAGTGCCATATGGTGTGGAGAGGATAGTCTCGGCTTTGCATGCCCACACATGGTCAAATCTAGAGATGAAAGGTAGCTATCATTTCATTCTTTTCTTCAAAACATCTTCATTTTGAATATTGAATATTGAAGACTCCAATTTATAACAGTTTCATTCATGTTAGCCTTATTTGATGTGCTCCATAAAAATTAAGGAATTATAATTTGGTGTTCCAAAGTGTGACATCATAAAAAACAGAGTTTTTATTTCTTTTTTAATTGCCAGGTTCTAGAACAAGTTTACAGAGTTCCCAGCCCATCAGGGAAAATTATTTTACTTTTTTCCAGTCAGGGAAAAATCAGGGAATTTGATAAAAAATACCTCGAATCAGAGAAAAATGCCTGAAATGAGAGAAAAATCAGGGAATTTTGATCAGGCCAAAAGTCGAAAGCACCGCAGTCAGTCAGACTCTTTTACATTTTATTGCATATCAAAATAATATCCATTGAATGACTGTTCATGGTGGTACTAATTAGTTTTACATTATTGTTTTTATACTGAAAATACATGTAATGCACTGCAACAACTTGTGAAAGCATGCGAAACTGGGAATGGGTTTAAATAATTATCAGGGAATTTTTAAACTTTATCAGGGAAAAATCAGGGAATTTCGTTTTTTTGAAAAGCTGGGAACCCTGGTTTAGAACCAGGCCAATAATACATTGACTTTCATGAGGCTAAAGAGATATTCATGTGGTCATGTCTCCGGCCATCTTAGACTTATTCCTACCAGATTGGAGCTATGGATGATATAAAAACAATGAAAAGCAAAAAAAAAAAATTGTGACATCATCACTTTAGTACTCTGAAATTTTCACTATTACCCCTAAGATGAAATACATGTAAGATTGATTTGAGAGTTTGCACAGTGTTCTCACATAGATACGGTGAAATATCTCCACAAATATTCCTTCCTGCTGGGTGGTTGTTGGACTGAAGTTTCGCTACGCAAAGGCTATTTATTGCATGGAAGCGAACCGGCAGATATGTCGCCCAAAGCAGCTTAGGAAATGAATGAGGGCGAAGTGCCTCATGACTGCCCAAATCGCCCCTAAAATCCCCACCAAAATGCATGCTTTGGGGGCCACCATTCTTTCTTGAGTTGCCCCAGATTCAGTAATATTCAAGATTACTTAGAAAATCAATGTTCCAAATAGCGCAGAATAATGATATTTGCTTGTAATGCATAATTGCTTGTTGCCCCTAAAAAGTAGCCTTTAAAATGAAACCCCCCCCCGATTTCCACAATCTCCCCAATATGGGAAAAACAAAGAAAATTATTTTCTACCCTGGCCAAAAGTATGATTATCTAGTCTGGATGTTGTATAGCGGGTAGCACGGATTGGTTAGGGATCTACTTTATCCCAACATGAGGGTGTCATGAGATGATGGTCCACTAGAAGGTTTCATGGATTCGTAGCGGTCAAGTGAATATACTGACTAACCATTTTCAAAGTATGGCATGCTTGTAATACTTTGTGCTTCGAAGGCTTCAAATCCTACACCTCTATGTATTCGGAAGTTTTTCCCTGTGCAGTTCTTTTTAGCTTGTCGTCTTCGCTCCAGTCACAACTCTTAACACTTTATTTAATGCAGAGAGACTTAAAATATTATATTACGGTCATACTCCCCTTCTCTCTTTTGTAGAAGACAATCGATCAAACTTGCTGAGACTTCAAGAGAGGTTTGGGGAGAATGACAACAGGACGGAGTCCGAAAACCACACGTCTTCCAACGATGCTTCCACGCAAGGATACATTTCTTTCTGCGGGGTCGACGAACTTCCCTCCGAAGATCCTGAAAATCAAACAGACCAAGAACATTGCCACACAACCACGGAAACAACAGAATCTTCCCCCAGGGACAGTAATGTGAGGACTATGTCTACATGTGATGAGGGGAGGGGGGATAATGGGGATGGGGCTCAGGATGTGGGTTGTCGTGGCAGCAGCAGCAGCGGTCCTGAAGCAACAAGTGCTCTTTCAGAAGGAGCCAATGCAGCAGCAAGCGGTGAGACGCCGGAGAAGACCAAAGAGAAAGCTACGGCCGGTCTGGATAAAATAGGTAAATATCTTTTGCAGGTGAATCTGCCTGTCAAATTTCTTAGGACCATAGAAATTAATTTGCATTAGAAGATTTAGATAAGACATTTCTGCATATTCTGGGCTGAGAAAATTCTTTGAATTTGGCAATGATTCAACTTATGGTAGGTCGACTTTCGAAGACTCTTCTATATGTAATCCAAATGTATTTTTCTTTGATATAATAGAATTAATGTAAGTAAGAGATTGAATATAGCCAAGGGTACGCAGTTATCAATTCAGTTCATTTATTTCATTCACAATAAAAAAAAATATACTAATATAGTAATGTATATATAAAAAAAACTATTAACTTTACAGTATACATTAAATGAATACCATAATACTTAAACATAAAACATACAAATTTATTGTAGATAGGCAGGGACAGCTAAAGAAGAACAAGTTTAATTGGTTAGCCGTCTATGAGAAATAAAACTGAGATAAAGGGTGAACATTAAAAAGAAAATGATTTAGAAGCATACTTGTCAAAATCAACCTGCCGTCTGAAGGAATAAACCAACGAACGTAGACAAGCGTGTCGCTATTAGGAAGGTCCACTCGATACGCGCATACAATTGAAGTGCGCGCACAATTTGGTAGTCATGCCAACGAAACCATGAACCGATACAATACACTCACGGAGTGACAGCAAAATAGAGGTAAACTAATAGATTATGGCAATAGTAGATTCAAATATTAAAAACAAAAAATATATAAAACAATAAATGATAATGTACCACATTTAAAAAATAATATATCACTAAATTATTGTCATAATTTTTTTGTACATCTTCAGTAAAACAGGATTATATTCTGCCACAAATAAACCAGTCTGCTAATTTCACCCTGATTTAGCCAAGCTCATTTTGTGACCACCGAAATCCTCTCAGAGCACTTTTTTAGTAGATTGTAGAGTTGATTTATTTTCATTTCCTCTTTATCATTATTTTTGCTTGAAAAGTTTTTACATCAAATATCATGCTTAAAAATATGAAATATGTGTCCCTGTATTTTTCCTAAAATATTACTTGGTGGTGACAACGGTTTTATGACTTTGCATATCAATATGATAACAAGTACATACGTGAGGTTGATACGTCTTAATCTAAATTTCGCTGCACCATAATGCGCCTACACAATCCAGCACCACCTCTTCAGTACACAAGTGCCATGGCTGGCATACCGCGCCGGTGCCCCGGGCCGGTCGGTGCTGAGGTAGGGTACGGTTGGCTGCATGCATATGCTGACACAAATTTTTGTAAAATTATAGAATGAAAATAGAAGATGTGACATATAGACCTTCGCCCCTTGATAGTTCTCAAGTCAAGACCCGTCGGAATATACATAGCTCGATACTGAACCAGATAATTTCTGTCTAATATTGGCTAATCTACGTTAGACTAGGATTTGGCTTTAGACTAGGATTTGGCTTTGCTAGTTTAATGGCCGTATTCGATCTTGCCTGATGGATTGCAAAATGTGGGTTGGTTTTGTGGATATAGTATAATTATTTTAGATTTTCAGACTACAATCTACACTAAGTGAAAATTAAAATTCTAACCTTGAATATTTATCGTTGCTCATCCGCCATAGTGCCACATCAATGACAGACCAAGTATATATCTTCGGTCTAGCTAAGTCGAGTTGCATTGAGATTATCCTGCCAGTGCAGTGCGAATGCAGCCAGCATATCTTTCGCGCAGCGAAGTATGCGCACCGAGGTGACCGGGGAAGTTTCGGCGAGGCCAGACCAGAACATCACAGTCTTGGCTCTGGCGTTAGCTTGTGTAGATTTGGTAGGGGCAGCGAAATTAAGCAGCAGAACAGTAACACAAATGTCAT
This sequence comes from Lytechinus pictus, assembly GCF_037042905.1. Taxonomy (NCBI): domain Eukaryota; kingdom Metazoa; phylum Echinodermata; class Echinoidea; order Temnopleuroida; family Toxopneustidae; genus Lytechinus; species Lytechinus pictus. The sequence continues at coordinate 9,884,041 of NC_087249.1, forward strand.
CAGTCTTTGTATTTTTAATGATACGTAAACTACAAGAATCATGATTATCTTTTGTCTTACATTTTTTGTCTCACCTGCATAGCAGAGTGAGACTATAGGCGCCGCTTTTCCGACGGCGACGGCGGCGGCGACGGCGACGGCGGCGTCAACACCAAATCTTAACCTGAGGTTAAGTTTTTGAAATGACAGCATAACTTAGAAAGTATATGGACCTAGTTCATGAAACTTGGCCATAAGGTTAATCAAGTATTACTGAACATCCTGCCTGAGTTTCATGTCACATGACCAAGGTCAAAGGTCATTTAGGGTCAATGAACTTAGACCATGTTGGGGGAATCAACATCAAAATCTTAACCTAAGGTTAAGTTTTTGAAATGTCATCATAACTTAGAAAATATATGGACCTAGTTCATGAAACTTATACATAAGGTTAATCAAGTATCACTGAACATCCTGCATGAGTTTCACATCACATGACCAAGGTCAAAGGTCATTTAGGGTCAATGAACTTTGGCCGAATTGGGGGTATCTGTTGAATTACCATCATAACTTTGAAAGTTTATGGATCTGATTCATGAAACTTGGACATAATAGTAATCAAGTATTACTGAACATCCTGTGCAAGTTTCAGGTCACATGATCAAGGTCAAAGGTCATGTAAGGTCAAAGAACTCTGGCCACGTTGGGGGTATTTGTTGAATTGCCATCATATCTCTATAAGTGTATTGGTCTAGTTCATAAAACGTGGAAATAAGAGTAACCAAGTATCACTGAACATCTTGTGCGAGTTATAGTAGTTTTCAAAATCAGCACTGCTGCTATATTGAATCGCGTGATGCAGGTGAGACGGCCAGAGGCATTCCACTTGTTTTAAAATACAAATATACTAAAATAATATTATTTAACATATTTTCATTGAGGTTTAAAGGAGAATGAAACTCTTGGAGCAAGTTAGCTTTTGTGAAAGCAGAAAAATCAAAGAATAAGATCAACAAAAGTTTGAGTAAAATAGGACTAGCAATAGAAGAGTTATGAGCATTTGAATGTCGAGATCACTAATGCTATGGAGATCCTCCCATTGGCAACGCAACCAAGATCTATGATATCACAGATGAACAACTCTTCCCTTTTGGACACTGAAAATATACCCCAAAACATCTCTTTTTGCTCATTCTAATCATATGACAAACGATTCATCAATGATATAATGATGTGAAACCTCTGTACTTGTCCTCTCATATAAAGAGAACACCTCACCTTGTGATAGATTCTATAAAAGTGAGAATATAAGTGAAATAAGTACTAAAGCAATGAGGGAGAAGTACGTGTGTGACATCACAGATCTTGGTCGCATTGCCAATGGGAGGATCTACATGGCATTAGTGATCTCAATATTCAAATGCTCATAACTTTCTTATTATTCATTCAATCTTCCTCAAACTTTCAACAATATGTTTCTTTGATTTTTCTCTTTGATATGGATTCAGCTGGTTTCAAGGGTTTCATTCTCCTTTAATTATCCATCAAAAATAGTGAAATTGAACAAACAAACAAAAATCAACTCTACAATCTTCCAAAAAAGTTTTCTGGGAGAAAGTGGTCACAAAATCCGAGCAAAGTGGACCTTCCTAAAAGCAACACTGCCGTGTGTTGCTGCCCTCTACGTTCGTTGGAATAAACCAAATGATAAATTGTCATTAACTGTGATGGGCTGTGGAAGCAGTAATAATCACATTGAGTAACAAAGTGATGAAGTCACAGTCTACTGATGGTACCAAAGATTTTTCTGGACTAGGCATGTATCCGCTGGAGACCTGTATTGTTAGCACCCAGTGACATGGGACCTTGAGGCTACTTGAAACTGTTTACAACCAGTTGTCATGGTAATGAATGGCTCTGATAAATGCTACCACCTCTACAAAGGATCCCCCTCTACAAACACCATATTTATGATTGACAGGTAGAAGGTCGTAACTCAAAATTTTGAGAAAAATTAATACGTACTAATTGTTATTTTGCTTTATTGGCGTTAGTAAAATTTATTGGGTTGAAGTGTTGTGGGTTTTCAGAATTTGTAGGTGTTACTGAGTATTATGTTAACATATCACAAAGTGGCAAAATGTGAGTAAAATCCTTCTGTTTCTCAATCTCATTGTCAGTTTCCAGTGAATACAATTATTATTTTTTTTAATTGGTGTTGTACTGCAAGAAACCTGCCCATAAAGTCCACTTATTGTGGAAGAAAACTTCCCATGACTGGTTGTTATATGCAGGTTTCATTGTATGTTCATTTTCCTTTTTTTTAAATCTACAGATGCTCTGCTCGATGAGGATAGGCAGGTCTTTGAAGCTCTTGGAAATGAGGATCCAGAAATGGAATCCTTTGAACTACTCTTTTCCAGAATGGCTGACATGAAAGGTAAGCTGTGGAATTCAAGATCATAACAAAGGGGGGGGGGGGATGTGCTCTTAGTAATAAAAAAAAAAAGTATTTTGAAAGATATCTTGATTGATGATGATGAAAATATATTTGATTGAAGCTTTTGGAATGGGGATCATGAAGAATGGAATCCTTTGAACAGCCCTTTTCTAGATCATGTGAAATTCAATAAAAACACAAGTGGTTGGCAGTAGATTTATTGATAAAGAAATTATTTTTAGAAATATTATAGGCCTTTCAAATGAGGATCTTGCATGGAATTTTAAGAATAAGCCTTCTCTAGGATGGCCTTCATGGAAAGTAGGACAAAATGTCTGCTTATGAGTGAAGAAAGCAAAATTTGTATACCAATATTTTTTTAAAATTTATTTATTTGTTTTATTCATTTTTTTTAAGGGGGGGGGGTTACGAGCAAATAATGTAGAAGAATATGCATTATCTTTTTTAATACAATTGTTATAATCATCATCACCATAGTCATCATCATCATCATCATCATTGTAACCATTATCCACATTTTCATCTTTTTCATCACCACCATTAACATCATCTTAATTTTCGTTGTCACCATCATCATCACCACCGTCATCAACATCACCATCACCACCACCATTATCACCATCATCACAATAATAAACATCATCACCATCATCATCACCATCATCAAGATAATCATCACCATCATCATCACCACCACCATCATCACCATCTTCACCATCATCACCATTATCATCATCATCATCGTCGTCTTCATCATCATCACCATCATCATCATCAACATCTGCTTTAAAGGTGCCATAGGGGGAATCAACCTATTGGAGAACCCTTTGGAGAAAAGTGGCATGTTAGGGGGAATTTCAAAGAATGGAAGAGGAAAAAAGAATTCCCCCTAAACTTTGATGTAAAGCAATTATATTAGATGGCTCAGAATGGAATACCAGAAATATTCCAAGAGTTTGGGAAAATATTCCACGAATCCAATCCCACCCCTCCCCCCCAAAAAAGAGGGAGCATTTTGATTTAACAAGTCATATCACTTATCACATTGTGCCATTATCACTTCATAGAATCAAATTTGGCCGTTGACATGTAGTTCATTATGACGTCATTGAGCGTGGTTGTGCTCCATGCTGCGCATCGCATTGCTTTCATTGTTGTACGCGTTGTATATTTTTCGCGCACACGCCCTAAACTGTTGAATATGCTCTCATATTTTGTAAATTTGAGCAAATTTTGTACAGGAGCCTATGGGATATTCGTCGGATTTCGGTCCTTTTTAGGGATACGCTCTGATACTGCACAGGCAATTGATGCAGACCAAAATACATGTTTTTAATGCATCGCTAAAACACTCTATATAGATGATAATTATTATTGTTGTTATTAATTGAACATAATTTTTTTATCATTGCACTTCAGAGAAAGCAAGTAACTTGGAGGGTGAGGAGAGGAGACAGTATGCCGAGAAAGTGGCTGTTGCATTCTGGAGAGCGATAGGAGGGGACGAAGGAGAGATAGGTGGACTGGATGATGATTCAGATGAATGATGATGGAGGAGCGTGGGAGGAAGGCATGGTGAGCGATAGAAGGACTGATAATTAAAGAGCCTGATGATGACGGGAGGAGTCAGTGAAGGAATTGAAGGAGGAATGAAAGGACAAGAAGATGATGCTAAACTGATGGTGCAGGAGGAGTAGGAGGCCAGATAGATAGAACTGATGACATCTCAGACCAACAGAGGAAATACATGGGGGCGACTTTTGATTTCGCCCTCAGGACACCCCCAAATCAACCCTAAAATCCCCCAAATAGAATGCTTTGGGGCGATCTTCTGTTCTATAGTGGCTGCAAGATCTCCCACAGACAATAAAAATCAGAAAATCAATTTTCTACATACAGCAGGATAATGAGAAATGCTTTTAAAGCATAATTGTTGTTGCAAACAAAAGTAGCCCTTGAAATGAAAGAATTAGCTCAAAATTTTGGGAAGTCGCCCCAATTTGTTAAAAAAGAGCCCCTAAAATTATAGCATATTTCCTTCCCTTTATCTCAGACTTAGAGAATGGTGGAACACAGAAGTGATCAGAAGACAAAATAAGGAATTGAAGGAAAACTGAATGGATAAGAAAAAGATTAGGACATTGAATTTTGTCTGACTGATACCTGATGAGAACTTGAATTTTTTTTGTTTTGAATAATGTTTTATTTTCTTCCTCTTGCAAATCAATAAGTTTACAATCACAATTCATATAAATAAAGATTCTTTGTATGTAGACAATAAATAAACAATCAAACAAATAAATATATCAATATCAATGAGATTACAAATATTTTTAAAATGATTACAAATGAAATTAAACTGCCAAATTTCTCTTCTATAACAATGTGAAAGCAGAGGGGAAAAACCCATATCAATCGACAAAAAAAAAACATACTTTGTAAAAGATGACTTTTTTCCCTGAATAGAATAGAAATAATCTCTTTTGCACATATTGATTGTACAAGAAATAAAAAAAAGATAAAAGATTATTTTAAAGGTTAATTAGAGGAAGGTTATTATCCTAAAACGTCCCTACACACTCACCTTACCCCCATACCCCCTCCCCCCTCATCTCTCTCCCCAGACACTCACACACAACTCACCACCACCCACAGCTCCCCCCCCCCCCCTCTTCCCTGTCACAAAACTCACACATCCATCTACACACGTACACCCACACACGATGCATCCTGCTCTGGTACAACTATCTGTATTTGAACGAATAAATAAAACAAAACAGAAACAAAATGAAGCAACCAATACATCCATAGTATTAAGAAAGGTATGCATTGATTTGTTCCCATTTCCTTAAGTGCACCCCCAGCTTCCCCCTTTAAACGCTATTTGATATTCCGTATCTCTATACTCTTTAACCAAATGTGTCACTTTCTGTACGGTTGGCAATATTCCCTGTTTTCTTGAACTAAAAATAATATACTTAATTAATTAATTAATGATAAGTTTGAATTTAACAACTATAGACCAATATCGATTCTACCCTGTGTGTCTAAATTAATGGAAAAAATTGTGCAAAAGCAATTGCTTCGTTATATTCAAACTCATTCTTTACTTTCTGCTTTTCAATCTGGATTCCGTCCGAAACACTCTACCATTACTGCTCTTGCTAAGGTAACGGATGACTGGTTTCATTCTATGGACAATGGGCAGTATACAGGGGCTATTTTTATAGACCTTCAAAAGGCTTTCGACCTGGTCGATCATGCAATTCTCCTATCCAAACTTAAAAATATTGGTATATCTGGTGATGAATTGCATTGGTTCAAAAGTTATTTGACTAATAGAAGAATACGTACATCCATTAATGGAATTTTATCTGAAGAAAGGGTCATTTTTAAGGGAGTACCCCAGGGATCTCTCCTTGGACCCTTACTGTTCATTTTATTTATTGATGATATAATTTCTGTATTTAAAGAGTGCACCGTACACCTTTATGCTGACGACACAGTAATATATTTCTCACATAAAGATATTAGAGTTATCGAACTCATCCTTAATAAGGAGCTGGAAAGTCTATCTGTCTGGATGAACAGGAATAATTTGAAAATAAACTATGATAAAACTGTAAGCATGTTGATTGGAACACCTAAAATGCTTAAAAGGTCACAACATTTACAACTAAAAATTGACTGTCATTTACTGACTCAAGTGAATAGCTTTAAGTATCTAGGTGTCTTTGTGGATGAAAACATGAAGTGGGACTATCACGTAAATTATTTATGTAAAAAACTGGGGAGAATGATTGGTTATATTGCACGGCTAAAGCATTTTGTAAATTTGTCAGAATTAAAGTTAATATATAAGTCAATAATTTTACCTCATTTTGATTATGGTGACATTATCTATCAATCTGCAAACAAATCTCTACTTGACCAACTTCAAAAAATTCAAAATAGAGCTGGAAGAATAATCTTGAAAATTGACCCCTATTCACACACTTCAACCTCTCAAATTCATTCTATTCTTGGTTGGGACACTATTCAAAAGAGACAGTATACTCACTTGATATTATTCATGTATAAGATTTGTAACAACATGTCCACTGAATATATGAAAAATTTGTTTCATACAAAAGATACTCCTTACCCTCTTAGAAATGAAAATAATATATGTTTACCCAGACCTAGAACCAATAGTTGTAAAAGATCTTTCTCTTACCGAGCTGCATCTGAATTCAACAGAATCCCTTTGTGCGTGCGTAATGTCACCACTTTCAATTCTTTTAAAAATACATTTTTGAAATATATCTGTGCTAAATGAAATTAAACCACTGATTTGTACCGGGGGGGGGGGGGGTAGGTGTAGGTTATATGATTTTTCTTTGTTTTTAAGGATTTCACTTAATATATGTCTGATGGTCAACTTTCTTTATTGTATGGTAATCATAGCATTTTTGTAAGTAAACTGGCTCCATGGAAGACCAGCAGCAATGCATTATTGCAGCTGAATATGGACTACCAGCCGTATAATTTACTCTATTTCTTACCTTTTATTATTGTATCTTAATATTGACCTCATCATATCATGTTATATGTATTTGTATGTACTTTGTATCTGTTATTTTATATACGGAAATAAAACAAACAAACAAACAAATTAAGAATATAATACAGTTTATTAAAGCTACTCTTGTAGTATTTCCAGATATCCCCATGAAAATTGTTTTCCAAACGTCACTGCCAAAAACTTGGAGCTCTCAGTCCTCCAGCAGAATAGTCTTGATATAGAACCTTGCGTTTTATTCTATCTCTTCCTCCCCAAATAAAATTAAAAGAATTTCTTTCTATTTCCTTAAAAACGTCTTTTGGGACTGTCATCAGGGAAGAAACATAATTTAATTTTGAAAATGCATACATTTTCAAAAGTTTTATTTTACCATACATCGTAAGATCTCTTGCTTCCACCAACCAATAAGTCTCAAGATTTCCTTATAGTTCAAGTCATCTTTGACTTTACAATCCCATGCGAAATATACCCCTAAAATTGTAATATGTTGTAACCAATGTCCAAGAAGTGGTAAACCAGGTCTATCTCTTTCTTCTCCCAACCATAAAAAGTTTGTTTTATCCATATTAATCTTCAATCCACTTAAATTTTCAAAATCTGAGAATATTTTCTTTACTCTATGGATCGAGTTCATATCTTTTAAAAACAATGTAATGTCGTCTACATACAGAACTTGTTTTATTTCCCGTTTCCCAAATCCTATCCCTTTAATATTAACATCTCTCCTAATATAATGAGCTAATAATTCAATCGCTATGATAAATATATATGGAGAGAGTGGATCCCCCTGCCTTACTCCTCTATTAACTTCAAAATATCCCGTAGAATGCGCAACACGCAACTACTAACATTATTATACAGAGTTTTGACCCAAGAACACAGATTTTTCCCAAACCCGAAATGTTCTAAAGTTTTGAATAAAAGTTTATGAGAGATACAATCGAATGCCTTTTCAAAATCCGCTGCAATTAAAAAACCTAAGGGTTGATACAAAGACTGAAAAAACATATCATCAATTAACCGAACTGCTTCCCCAATATTACGATATTTGACATAACCCACTTGATCACAATGAATAATATCTCCCAAGACCTCTTTCACCCTTGTCGCTAACACTTTTGACAAAATTTTATAATCTACATTCAAAAGAGTTATCGGCCTATAGTTTTTCATGTGCAAAGGATTTTTGCCTTCTTTTTCAATTAGAGTAATTACCCCCTGTCTCTGCGAATTTGACAACATTTTAACTTCAAAACTCTCATTGAAAGCTTCAACTATGATTTTCCCTAAAAGTGGCCAAAATGTAAAGTAGAACTCTATTTCAAATACATGAACTGCAAGTTGGATCATTTATGTACATGTATAATAAACACTTGCTTCCTCAAATTTTTGATGATATGTTTAAAATGACAAAGGATGTTCATGGTTCATACACATAACACAAGACATGCTAATAATATGTATATTCCTCTGTTGAAATATCAAACTTCACGTAAATCGGTAAAATATTCTGGAGTAATTACTTGGAATGCAATACCTGTTAATATAAAAATGTCCCCATCTATTGCCTCATTTAAACGAAAGTATAAAATGCATCTCATGAAGGAATCTTAAGTACTTTATAATTTACCCATCACAATCCAGACATAAATGTACCCCCCCCCCTTCTCTCTCTATATTATGTATGTTTCAATATGGCATTGGAGCCCAGCCTTTGAAAGGCCAATGGCCTCTGCTGGCTCCCCCATATTCTTGGTATTTGTATTCATATGTTTTCTTTTGTAAATATTTGATTGTATTTGAATGTTTTTTTACCAGAAATGGAAATAAATGAAATGAAAAATGAAATGAACTCTGCGGTAAAACCATCATTGCCAGGCGATTTATTCCATTTCATTTCCTTTAAAGCCTGAAAACATTCTTCATGTGTTATTGGATATTCACAAAACTCTCTATTTTCTTTACTCAATTTGGGTAAATCACTAAAAAACATGTTTCAATAGCTTCACTAGTTTCAAGATTTTTACATGCATATAAATTTTTATAAAACTCCCGAATGATTTTTATCATACCTTTGCAATCTCGCACCGTTTCCTGATTGAATCTGACCCTTAAATCAGGTGTAGCGCCCTCTCTTGGTAGTGTTATTATATTTCGTCATGATTATAGACCTAATGAGCATTTATTTCATAGATATAACGAATGTGTAATATGAAGATTTTTTTCCTGAAATTGTCTTCCTAGTCCATACTTGTGAAATTGTAAGAAAAATGATAAGATAAGAAATTATGGTGAAATAACTCCTTTTTTTTTTACAACGTATTAATTGCTAACTTCATCTCTTATATTTTTCGATTACATTTTACTTCCAATGTCAATTTATTTTGTCTATCATAGAAATTCATATTTTGATTTTAGAGGATATTTAACACATGAATAACAGGAAATGTGTGAAATACTTGAGTGAAAGGACATATATATTTAGATGAAATGATATACAGCAATAATATATCATAATAAAACATGATGTCTGGTCCTTAATATAATATATATTACTCTCCCCTCCTCCACGTACACCCTAGAAAAAAAGTGAGAGTGAGTGAGGAGGGAGAGATAAAGAGGGGGAGGGGGGAAGAGGGGGTGGGGCAGAGGATTGGGCAGTAGGAGGGGGCAGGACAAAAGCTTATTCACCATACGTAGGTTATACATGTAGATATTGCATATTGAGAAAAAAAAGAGGAAAGAGAGAGGAAAACAAAGTACTGTACTGTAAACATCCTTGGTACTTTCCCCTTTTGTACTCATGCTTTGTAACTTGATCTTTATTGAAATGCTGAATAATAATGATAATAATAATGATAACAATGATAATAATAATAAGTATTTAAAAAGGTCTGAGCTGTGAAGTCAACTTTTAGGTTGTCTCTTTAAATCAAAATATTCTGTTGCCACCCCTATTTAGATGATGTCCCCTTTTTTTTTCCATAATTCTAGTCAAATAATGCAAGTAAAAACTATTTGTAATATTTCATTCCAAATTCATCCAATACGACAAAGTTTCATTTATGATTACCAGAAATTTAATTTGAAATAGCCATGTAACCTCACTCTGGAAGGTTGTATTTGATGATCATTAAATTGTGCAATTTTTTTTTAATGACATACTAGTAGATGTTGTAATTTAAAGGAGTTTTTATGTTTATCCATGATTTAGTGTTGTAAAGTGAAAAGCACCCGATAGAGAGAATGTGTGTGTGTGTGTGGGGGGGGGGGAGTTGATTGGAAGAGGAAGATGTCGATGTGGAAGCGTCATGGTGTAGGGGGTCGTGTGTCAGTCCACAAAATTTCTTGTGGACCAACACCATTTTTCATTGATGTTAATTTAGTTCCCAAGAAAGGGTAATCAGTCATTCGTAAAGTCGCTCTTAACTTACGAACAACTTAATGAAAAACCCACCTGGGGTAGGATTTGAACTCATGACCCACTGATTATGGGATGGGAGTCAGAACCACTAGACCATGATGTATTTGGTGGATGAGGATATGCGTCTGCATTGATTCTATGACATTTGCTCCAGCGACAATTGCTATGATGGAAAATGTGCATGTAAAGTCAAACATAAAACCGATTAACTTCCAAAACTAATTATTAAACCCCTAATCATAATCTGTACATTATTATCATCCAAAAACTATATTCTTACTCTAACTCTATGCCTTCTGAGATATGAAGACATGGCGGGTGTTTCATATGGCTGTTCGTAATTTAAGAGCGACTTTAAAGAACGACTGGTGAACCTTTCATATGCGCTAAATAATCACCAACGAATATTTAGTGGCGAATATCGTATACCACAAAAAAGGTTCACCAGTCGTTTTTAAAGTCACTCTTAACTTACGAAATGCTTTATGAAACGTTCCCCGGAGCAAATGTCACTTTTCCATGTGTGTGTTTTAGAAGAGAGATTCATTTACATTGTTGTAAATATGACAGAGAACGAGATATCAACAAGTGGCCCTGCATTGGAGAGTGTTAAGATATCAAAAGGGAATAAACTAAATGAACATGCTTCATTTCTTAAAAAATCAATTGCCCCAACAGATCTTAGCTTCCGGAGGGGGATGGGATGTTTTGAAGAAAAGAATCACAAAACAACAAGAATTGATAAATGGGATTGGGTCATAACATTTGAATGGTGTGATAAGAGGGATATAATTCTGTAATCGTGATGAAATCGAATAAATTGAACAAAAACAAATATTATAATAAACTATGGAATTATGGAAGTCATAGGGAACCCCGAAAATATCTTGAAGAGTATATTGGTGCCACTCTGGACCTGGAGCCCGGCTCTGGACTTGCAAGATGATGGGTGATAAAAAATGATTTATAGCATGGTTATAAAGTCCGCCTTTTTAATGCAAAAGCTACTGTTCCAACTTTCAAGAGTTTGTGTAAGCATCACACCACCTCGGTCATAAAAATTTGATAAAGTTTAATAATAAATCCAACAATATTTTCATGATTAAGCCTTTGTAAGATTTTCTCTGAGTATAGGGCACAGGTTAAAGTAACTATTTATCGGAATTAAGTAACTATTTACCACAAAGTCGTAAATTTTGCTTTGGGTGCCCCCCTATTAGCAAGGCCCAAAGGTCGCTCGTTTGAGCGTGCGATGTCCCGTTGATTTTGAGAAGGCGGTGTCGTAATTATCAAGGTACTAGTATCAAATTGTACCATGACGGCGGTACAATCAGATTTTTTTCTTCTGATTTTGAAACGGAAAAGGGAAACAAGAAGATGCGTCTGACTTTCCGTTTCGTCAAAGCCAAAACCAAAAACAGAAAAAGGACACGAGAATTTCAATTCAGGGGGGGGGGGGGGTGCATGTTGTGAATTTTTTTTATAATAATAAAAAAATGACTAAAATTATATGTACGGCTCTCAAGGGGGGGGGGGGGGCACGGGTCGGATGTGCCCCCACCCCCTTGATCCGCCACTGTAGTATGCTTAAAGGGTATAGTTCACCCTGACGAAAAAAAATGATCGTCAAAATAGCAGGAAAAAAATTAGTCCCAAGGTTTGAGAAAAATCCATCAAAGAATAAAAAAAGTTATTAGAATTTTAATTATTTGATATGTGACGTCATATGCGAACAGCTTTTCTACATATCGTATGGTAAAAATCAATGAAATGTCAATTGAAAATGGTTATTACTGTATACCTTCAGTATATAGACAGATAATTTCACAACCGGTCCTAAAAAGAAAACAAAAAGAAGTCATCACAAACCATTAAAAAATAAAAATCTATGCATTTTATATTACTTACCGTGTGGAGCAGTTGCTCGTTTATTACGTCACAAATTCTAAATTTAAAAATTCGAATAACTTTCTTAATATTTAATGGGTTTTCCTTAATTCTTCACTGATATATATATATATTTTTTTGTTGTTGCTATTTTTACAACAAACTTTTCTTCATCCAAGGTGAACTTCCCCTTTAAAGGCTTTTCGTTGGCTTAGACCAATCAGTGGCGTCCCAGACGCACAAGATGAGGGTTTGGGGGATTGATCATGTACCCCAAACAAACATTTCACCTAAACATCTGCTTTTAATTAAATCGATTAATTGTATCTTCATATTTGTTATCATATTTTACTGATATCAAATATATTGAGATAAACCAACGTTGATCTTTTTTCATTTTATCAGTATATCTAATAGTGCACCTTTTCCAGACTACGTCCTCCTTCAAACCCTTATCCAAACCCAGCCAAGATGCAGCGTCATCGCGCCGCTGGGTCCAATCTCATTGAATAAAAAGAGAAAAATCCAACAAGCTTAACACTGAAAATTTCATCAAAATCAGATGTAAAATAAGAAAGTTATGACATTTTACAATTTCGCTTAGTTTCACAAAACGGTTTATATACGCACATCCTGGCTGGTATACAAATGAGGAGACTATGACGTCATCCACTCACTATTTTTTTTTTCACTCACCATTTCTTTTGTATTTTATTATATGAAATTTTCTAATTTTCACCTCATTGTCAAGTGATACAACGATTAATTCCTTCCTGAACATGTGGAATTAGCATTGTTTAATACAATTACAAAGAATACTGTTGCTGCAGAAGAAGGCTCTTAGAATAATTTTTCAAACCCAATTCAGATCACACACAGATATACTATTCTTCCAAAATAATATTCCTAAAGTGAGCGATTTATATCTTTTTCAACTCGCCCAATTTATGTATAAACTAAACAAAGATGATCTCCCAACAATTTCATATATGTTCTGTAAAAACTCCTCTATACACGATTACCCAACGAGACAACGTAACTGTTATCACCTACCCCCAACCCGTACTATATTAGCTAAAAACTCTTTTATCTTTTTGGACCTGTGTATTGAATCTACAAACCTTGATATTTTTAAACGCAAACTTAAAAAGATGCTCATTTGTCAATACTCCACACCAACAAGTCAAGCTAACACATAACCTAAACTAAAGCTACATAATAACTTAACCTTGAACTACCAATAAATTTGTCAAACTTTACTTATAGAAAAAACAACAACACTACACCATGATACAATACATTACGACCTGTGCACCTGCCATGTTCCTCTTTTCATTTGCACTTTTTATTTGCACCTCCCTTATCTCCCTCTTTCTTTCCTTTGCCACTTTTCCCTCCCTATTATAATTTTGTAAGTATTTTTTTAATTATTTTTGTTATCACTGTAATTATTATTATTTGAACTACTTTCACTTATTTTTGTTGTTGCTTATTCGTTTTATTTTGATATTTGTGGATTACTTGTTTTAAGCTCGTCTTCTGTGTCCGTCTCGATTTTTGTAGATATAGTTTGTTTATAATTAGTATTGAAACTAAGCTTAGGGGCTTGCCTTCTCTACAAGCTTTTGCTTTTCTTGGCAACATTTGTTACGAAATTCATTGATCTGTCTGTATTATATTGAATATGTATTGTTACTTTGATTATATTTAGAAACAAATTTATTGAACGGAAATAAATAAATCTAAATCTAAATCTATGTAGTTCAGTCAAGTTGGTCCTTATTGTCAAATCTATATGAAATATTGCATAATTCAAACAATAAAAAACAACATAGTGAGTGATGGACATAATGGACTGTCTCATTTGCATGTTACTGAGTTGTGCATAATTATCACTGTTTTGTGAAAAATAAGCGAAAATTTAAAATGTCATAACTTCCTCATTTTACATCCGATTTTGATGAAATTTTCAGCACTATTTCTAGTTTGATTTTTCTCTATTTATTCAAGTCAGCATTTTCCTTGGGTGGACTTGACCTTTAAAAGGAGTTCCAGACTGGCCGAAAGTATATAAAACTACAAAGGAATTAGATGAGTGCCCATATTGACCATCACGTACTCGGGACTATAGCAAAAACGCAATCCTTATCATCACAAGAAGAGCTCACAAGCACTCATGGGATATTTCTCCGACCCGCGCGCCCATATGCAGGAGTGTTTGTTTCGTTTTTCTAATTTCATTCCAGTAGTCTCTAACAACTACTCGCTCTTCGTGGCAACAATATTTATTGCATTCCTTTGATTTTATAATGTTTGTTCGCAAGGTGATATAATTCCGATTCACACTACTACGGGCAGATTGTCATTATTATTTTATTGAGTGGCAAAGTTACATGTTTGTTGAGCAGTTAGTACCTGCTTGCTTATCACTGAATTTTTTTGCTTTTGTCTGCTCTAAAATGCAAAGTTTAAAGGCTTCACTGTCTTAATTAGATTCATTTAGCGAGGAAGGGGAAGGACAATCTAATAATTTTTTTTATTCTACTTCCAGTCAGTGTGCTATAATAGCACTAGCGTACAGATCGAAGGGGGGGGGGTTTAGGGTCATGGATCCTCCAAAACGTTCACAACCAAGAAAAAGGGAGAAAGATAAGAAAAGGGCAGGAAAAAAGGGTCAAATGTGATATTATGTCAAGTTTTATCACAAAATTTGACATTTGTATAAAAAAAATAATTTCTGTTTGCTCGCCTCGCTCGCTCACAGCTTTTGAAGATTGGTCTGATCATGTTTCTACTTTTAATATATTGAAACAGATACATCATTGTTTTTATTTTTTCTAAATTAATTTGAAGCCTTAACTTGTCATTGAAGTATAATAATAACAGTGCCTTAAACAATGTTAAATGTATCTTCTTTTCCAGATTACCATTTTATCTACTCTGAATGTTTGGTTTTGTGGGTTCTTTTTATTATTTATATTGTGTCTTCGTATAGAATGGTGTTTGTTAAATCACAGAGCGCCTTTTGGGATCTTTCCATGAAGTAAGGGCACAAATTGTGACATTTCAGCACAACTCAATACTAATATACACATTTATTGTTTGTTGGCTTTACATTTATATTAAGACACTACACTTTACTAGAAATTTAGAGCCAATTAGGGCCATTTAGCATAAATCTTGATTACCTGATTTTTGATCTCGGCCGCCGTTCTCGCCGAAATTTGGCACGCACATTCTTCACCGCATAAACTACAAGCCAGTATAAAAGATTTTTAAAGATAATTATTTTTTATTTATTACGAACAAAATATTAGAATATGCAAATTTATTCATGATAAATGTTATTTGCATATTTAACACCCAATTTCACTTCAATTTTTCTTCTTGTTTTTCCAGTTGTCATCTTTGTAATCTAATATAAAGGTTTCCTCAAAGAAAAATTGCGAAAGCCAATTTTTTTCCTTGTGTATTTCTTTGTTTTTAGAATTTCTTATGTATTTCTTTGTTTTCCATCTTTTTTTCAATGGAAATAATTACAGACCATTTAACAACTAAATTAAACCCTAGATTAATTAAGCAGACCAATTGGAACGAAATATAATCACCCTTTTATGAAATTCATTTCCCATATTATGTCGCGAATTTGGTCTCAAAAGTTGCTCGAGACTTGACAAAAAAGTCATAAAATTTTGCAGCGCTATCTTTTTGCGTGTCGGAAATATCTCGCGAAGCGTGGGGGAGGGGGGGGGGCATCATGACCCCAGTCCTTCCAGGGTTAAGTCAGGTAGCTAAATACCTCAGATATCCTATGCATAGTTTCAAAAGAAAATTTGAAAATTGTCATGGGTGTCCATGTCCGAGATCCATGTAGCATTGGGAATGCCACATTTGGTGGACATCGAGTAGCATAGTGACAATTTTTAAATTTTCTTTTGAAAATAGAACTATGTGCAAAGAAAATCTGAGGTATTTAGCTACCTGACTTCACAAGTAAATGTGCATATTGTATCAAATGTTGGTCAACCTAATTGCCACAAATTAACTTTTAGGACCAAATGTAAATATCTCGATGCTACACGGACACCGTGTGCTGTATGTGGGCAATTATTGTCCAATTGAGCAAATTTATTACCCAATTATTAGTTTTCATTTCCCATATTTGGGCAGATTTTATCCAATAGTTGTGTGGACAGTATGTTGCCGAGTGTTGGTTAGAAGTAAAAGTAGATTGCCGCCATATGAGGTAAAGACAAAGAAATTTCAAAACATGAAGATACTAGGTCTACTTGTGGTGACAGATTCGTAAATGATAACACATTGGGCGGTATAATTATATTCTCATAATTTAACCTCGGTTTAACCTACTAGAATTCTAAAGCACACATCTATGGAATGCCGGGCTTCATATTTGTTTCATATTCATGACAATTATTATGTACCAATTAATTCATTAAAATCGAAGTTATCTCGGGTTAGACTAAAGCTAGGGTTATACCGGAACCGAATCGGCTGCAAATCAATCCGAATACACGTAATCGGGAAGTTTCAGGAGTATTCTGTTCTCTCTCCGCGAGTGCGAGAAAATTCTGGAAGGATTCGGGAACATTCGAATCCACCGAAACCATCAGAATTAGGCCGAATTCGGCTAAAATCGGTCCGAATTTATTCGGCAGTTTTTGGTGTAACCCTGGCTTAAACCATGGATGTCATTGTGTCAGCATACCACCCATTAGATTTTACAGACGAATGTCAAACAATCAAAAGGTTTTAAGTCACCATTAAGTTCAATATCTTCCAACCTAATGTGTTGATTCAATTCCATTACCCAAACGAACCTCTCGAATGTAAATGTTATTGAACTCATCTTGAGCATATACAAATACAATAACCTTACACAAAAGGAAGGAGGTCATGAATTTTCAAGATTATATTATGGCCTGTTTTCTGATCAGGTGTAATCAGCGTGGTTTCCTATAAATGTTAATGATATTTGAGTTTTTACCACATTCTATCTTGATTTCAAAATGTGTTTGCATACCATGCATGATTTATTATGCCTTTGTTTTATTTTTTCACTTTCCATTACATCCCTCTTCTACTTCCGGCTTTCAGAGTACACTCTAAAAAAGATTGAGTAAAAATTTACCCAATATTGGGTAAAAGGGAACAAGCATATTTGCTGCGTAATTTTCTCCCTCATATTGGGTACAATGCAAGTTTAAAGGGCAACATTGCGTACAATTTACAAAGTATTTGGTATCATTTTACCCAGGAACCATACATGCTCTCATTTTACCCAATTAATATTGGATAAAAAGTTTTTAGAATGTATTCTCCCTATACACCTCCCTCAACTTCTTCACTTGTCTATACCTGCCTATACTGCCCCCCCCCCCCTGTGTTACCTGTCACTTATTCCTTCTAAGTTTTCTTCATTTTCTTTCCTTTATTAATCTTTGGTCATGATTTGAAGATGTTATGATTTGTAAACAAGTTTTCGGCATTACTCCTATGTGTTTAAGATCGCATGCCCTATCTGTAATGAAAAGTGTAAGTCAGAAAAAACTGGAACCAATGGGATTCGAACCTGCCATCTACTGCTTTCCGGGCAGCGACTTAACCACCAGGCTATTCTGGTTCACGGCTAAGCAACGATGAACTGGAATTCAATTACCCTCGATCCTCTTAATTCTTTCTGACTCATTAATATCCAAATGCAGTCCGCCGTGGACAATAGAGAGTAAATAAAGAAGCTTTATAGGAGAAATTATAATTTGTAAACAAAGTTTCGATGATGATGAAGATGATGATGATAATAATAATAATAATGATAACAAAAATAATAATAATAATAATAATAATAATAGTAGAAATGATGATGATGATGATAATAATGATAATAATAATAGTAATAATGATGATGATGATGATAATAATAATAATAATAATAATAGTAGTAATGATGATGATGATGATAATAATAATAATAATAATAATAATAGTAGTAATGATGATGATGATGATGATAATAATAATAATAATAATCATCATCATCATTTTGTATTTGTATTTATATCATCATGGGGCGATCACGACAGTAATTTGGACTGTTGGTAATTGACTCACGGCAATGTAGGCCGTCAATCATTGTACTTTTATTCTTTACACAATTTGAATTGCACATGATTGTCATTTTTAGGGGGTAAGCCTCCAAAGTAACCCCCTCCCCCGTATACACCTGTGACTAAACTGTCTAAACTCACGTGACATGGGGTAATGATTGAAAAATACATAATATAGCATCGAGACAGTAGTGAGTTTCCGCGCCACGACGGATTCAAGTACGCAGTAAATATCGTATTTTAGCATTCACTTCACAGACGCTTTCTGCAACATTCAGAATCTATTGAAAATGTCCGTCAAATCACAAAGGACAGAAAAGAGGTCATTATCGAAAGTTGGTGGACCGAGACAGCCCATCGTCTTAAGATTCGGACTGGACAAAAAAATTGCAAATATGTTGTTTGTCCCAAGCCCAGGACGACACTGCTGTTTTGATTCACCGATTTTCGACACAGACATCTTTGCCATGAAGGGTTTTTGACATAAGATTCTCTGTGTTACAGAAAGCGGCTACGAATTGATTGCTAAAATGCCCTACCGTATTGAAAATGCCTGTCAAACATAATTAAAATTGGTGAAATGGAACATCAGTTTCGTCCCAAGTTTCGGAGTTGATGAAAAAAAAATCAAATATATCATTCGTCCAGAGTCCAGGACTAAACTGCTGGTTTGTTTCATCAATTTTCGACAAAGACTTGGTTTTTTATTTTTATGAAGGACATCATTTTTAGGAGACATTTGCTATGTTCTTGAATCCGTTGTGTATCGAGGGGCAAATACTATGACCCTATAACGCTTCAGTTGTTCGCAAAATTATTATGTTACTAAACCAAAAGAAAATCCTATGCCATGTCTTGGCTTATCTAATATGAATTATGCTACCGAATAATAATAAGCTATATACTTGTAATGAGTTTGCATTATGTTCTCTGTTTTAGATATAAATCAATACAAATATGAATTTGATTAATAAGTCAATTTTGTAATTTTATAAAACACCCCCGGGAGCAAAGGCCTATTGGAATAAATATATAGGAAGACACATCCCCGCCATCCTCGGATTGTTTATTTTGAGGTCGAGTTAGCAATCTTTGCTATTTTATAGGTTCTAAAATCTCAATAAACCCCATACACGTGATACCATTTTATTGTTTAATACCACTGTAGACCATTCTTTCTTCTTTCATTGCTATCTATCTATCTTTTAAATCAAATACTATCAAACGTACCTGATTTTTATGCTTCAATCGAAAAAAGAGTCATTTTTCTTGAAGCGAGACCCGATATTGAACGGCCAAGATGAATTGGGACCGATGTATAAGGAATCGTGTTCTCTTCTTAATATGTCTGACGCCATGTTTATGTGAGTACTATTCACCAGCTGTATTACGTAATCATAGATGTAGTTTTAAATATCAATCCTATTAATAAGATCCATGTTAATATATTTGAAAGGATATTGGACTAAGTGGCAAAGGCATGCAGGGGCCGCGGAACGGTTTTGAAAGAAAGTCGGAGGGGTGGGGGCTAATCCAAAAGTGGGGGCTGACCATGTAAAAAGTCATAATCAGATGGTCAATTTTGTACTCGTTTATTGAAAAAAAAGTAGGGGCTGAAGCCCGCCCCAGCCCCCGAAAGGGTCCATTACATTGATGATAAGGTTAAAAGTATTGTAATGGTAAGTCATTGACTTCGATCATCCTAATTCTAGTTGATATCTCGATAATTGCTTATAATTTGTACCATTATTATGACGTGGTCGAGATATAAAGTTTAATTAGCACGTGTTTTTTTTCCTTTTAAATTCAAAGTTACTAACGTGCAGTATAAATCTTATATCTACAAATAAGATATACTGGTAATTTTACTACCCCAAAGGAGGATAAAATATCTCGCGCATTACATTTTATTCCAAATCACAATCCGCAGATTGAGAGGAAAAGGGCATGTAAGCGTGATATGAATGCATTCAATCTGTTGTTACATTGACG
Source organism: Lytechinus pictus (assembly GCF_037042905.1). NCBI lineage: Eukaryota > Metazoa > Echinodermata > Echinoidea > Temnopleuroida > Toxopneustidae > Lytechinus > Lytechinus pictus. Next base: position 9,904,473 of record NC_087249.1, read on the forward strand.
TCTAAATTGTAGATCTTCGTATCTTCATATTTATCTATAAACGAAAGAAAAAATCCTATACATTCGCTATAGCGTTTGAGTATTCTTTTGCGTATGTAATGTATTTGGAGGTGTCGCATTAGTAGACAGCTACTATTGAAAAAGGTTTGAAAATTTCGGGAGACATTTCTGCATTGACTATGCTGATGATGTTGGCGAAACGGAAATAAAGCACATAACAGGTATTTGGTTCTCTCTATTATGGAGGGAAAAAATAAAACAATACAAAAGAAAAATTGTGTCGGTGGAACCCATGGCCCTGGGAAGCGGGGGTGCTGGGGTGCTAAATTTTGAAGCACTTCCAAAATTTTCCTTGGGGTGCTGCATACTATATTATTCTTTGGTTGGTGTTAAAAATGGAGGAATGTAACCAAAATGACCTATATTTTATAGTAAAACCTTTTTTTTATTTGCTTGTCCGATTTCTCTCGACCAAAATGACCTTCATTTTGTAGTGAAACCCTTTTTTTCCTTGACAAATTTACATCAGCAACCCCAGTAAAAAACTCGTTTCTAGGGACCTGATGAAACCCCTTTTAGAATAGAGCGCTTTATTCCTTCCACGATTACTTGAGCAATTTGTCAGAAAATCAATATAATCAGGCTATATTCTTTGCATTAAAATGTTAAAACGCGCTACTTCCTAACAAAATATAGAGTTTGCTTTTATACGACTTCCATCGAGAGGGCCAAACATGGCGTATGGGGCAAATTTTGTGTAAAGCAGCCGAAAATTTGACATTATTTATACATAAATCTAATTATGTGACAGATTCTGGCATAGTATTTAGAAATATATCACATTTCACCCTTATTCATCTCCTTTCCCGTCTTTTTGTCGTTTTTTCTTGATTGTGATTTTTTTTTTCTATTTTCATTTCATTTTATTTATTTATTTATTTACTAATCATGGTCCCAAGCCCCCCCCCCATTAAAACGCCAGTGCACCTATTCATTATAAACTGACCAAACAAAAAACAGCTTAAAATGAAAAAGGTTTCTGTATGCTTCTTTTGCAAAAGACCATGTAGCGCAGTCGACGACGGCGCCGCCAACGCTTCTCACCGGTTTCCAATGTGACTTCGAGATCAGCATCGTCGATGGATGGTGCGGTATCAGACAGGAGGTCACCGATAACTTCGATTGGATCAGGAAGACGAGTGATGACCCAAGTTTCACGGATCCCCATCCTTCCGGAGATCATACTTACAACGTACCACACGGTATGTGTCAATCAGAGGCGTATCTACGGGCAAAGAGGGGGGGGGGGGGTTAAAATGGGCACAAACGTAAAAGAAAAGAGGGAGACAATTTAAATCAGAGGATAATTTTTAATGTAGTATAATATATGTAGATTATTTTGCGCCACCCCATGAAGGAGAAGTGTTAGATGTTTTTATCTTAATACAATTCTCATCTATTTCCTTAGATTATTATATATTTCTGTGTAAATTTTGTATTTTTGTCGACAATAAGATGTTCCATTTTTAAAATTTCTTTATAATGTCTTAATTTTCATTTATACCATTGAATGTAATTATAGATCTATGTTCCTCACTGAAAAGAACGCAGTGTCCCACAGTGGAACACAGTGTGAAATCTCCTTCACACTCTTAAATTTGAGCATTTCCGTCAACAGTGTGAATCACGTATTCACATTGTCGACAACGTGAACACGCTGTGAACAGTCACACTGTCGAGGTGTTCACACTGTTGAATTTGAGTATTTTAACAGTGTGAATAATATTTTCACATAGTCCACTGTGTGACATCGAATTCTTTTCAGCATGATTATTATTTTGTATCACATTTTTCTGTTGGAAATAAATTCAAATTCAAATTTTATTTGAGAAAAAAAATGTAAAATTGAACTTTAAAGTTCCTTTATGCATTATACAAGTGGATGAAAGTCTATTGTGTATTCTGCAAAATGATCTTGCATTATTATGAACGTATACCTTTTCCTTTTTACATTTCCACCACAATGTAAAATGAAAAGCATCATCACCACTTTCATTATCGGATATTTCATAATACAGTATTGTTATTAGCGTTATCGCTGTAAACATCAAAGGTGTTTACTTCACTATCGGCATGATTATTTGTTATTTATTATTATTATTATTATTGTAACCCCCGAACAGAGTTCGGATGATACTATGGATTTGGCCTCGTCGCGCCGCGTCCGCCGCCGCCGCCGCAGAGATTTCCTTGTGAGCGCTCTATCAGCTGCATTTATTCTCTGATCATCTTCAAATTTGGCATGAAGGTCGAGTATGGTATAGCAAAACCGCCTATTGATTTTGGTGTGGGCGGAACCATCGTTGCCATGGCAACAAGAGTTTTTGTGGAAATAGCAGAGATGTCCTTGTGAGCGCTCTACCAGCTGCATTTGGCATGAAGGTCCATTATGGTAAAGCAAAGCCGCTTATTGATTTTGGTGTGGCCGGAGACATTGTTGCCATGGTAACAAGAGTTTTTATCTCACCCACCAGAGGTGAAGGCGAGACTGAGGGATCCAAACGTCGCCCGTCCGTCCGTCACAAACCTTATGACACCTAACTCCGCAACCGTAAGTCACTTTTCAATCAAACTTGGATGGTAGATGGACTTGGGGGACCTGCATGTTATGCTGCAGTCAGAGGTCACATGGTAAGGTCAAAGGTAATTTTCAGGTCAACGTTGAAGTTTACATGCAAGACTCTCTTTCTCCGCAACTGTAAGTCACTTTTCAACCACACTTGGATGGTAGATGGGCTTGGGGGACCTGCATGCTAGGGTCATTATCGCCATGATAATTGTATTTATTTGTCAAATTTCTGTGTGAAATCCGTCATATCGCAATGACGGATGACGCGGTGGGTTCGGGGGATACATGTGCTCGGCTGCGCGACCCGCCGAGCATATCTAGTTATCATTATATCATCATCATCATCATCATCATCATCACCATCATCACCATCATCATCACCATCATCATCATTATCATCATCATCATCATTATCACCATCGTCATCATTATCATCATCATCATCATCATCACCATCACCATCATCACCATCATCATCATCATCATCAGCATCATCACCATCATCATCATCATCACCATCATCACCATCATCATCATCACCATCATCATCATCATCATCACCATCATCACCATCATCATCATCATTTTCATCATCATCATCATCATTTTCATCTTCATCATCATCATCATCATCATCATCATCATCATCATCGTTATTATTACCTTTATCTTATCTCTTTATGTTTGAATTTTCTTCCACATTTCTTGCAGCACACTACCTTTACGCATCCTCCAGCAACGGATTCATGGGCCAACTGAACATGCCCGATTTTGCCCAGAACACGGGACCACAATGCTTGGAGTTCTTCTACCAGTTCGGAGGGGACAACTCGGGGCAGCTCAACGTCTACCAGTGGTTGTCGGTGACGAGTATCCCATCTACGCCTGCCTTGCAAGTGATGGGCAATACTGATGATGTTTGGTTTCGTGGTCTTCTAACAATCATGCCACAGACGGATATCTATACGGTCAGTTGTTAATTTAGGCAATTCGTATTTTACCGAAATATTTGAAAAGAACAAAAAAGATCATCTCTCCTTATAAAAGGCATTTAGGTTTCGTCTCTGTTATTTAGCTGCGATGTACTGCGTACTTATCCCCTACTTTTTTTTTTTTTTTAACATTTCCTTTATTAAAGGGATGGTCCGGGTCGAAAGTATTTATAGCTTAATGAATAGAGTAGAATTCACTAAGCAAAATGCCGAAAATTTCATCAAAATCGGATAACAAATAACAAAGTTATTGAACTTTAAATTTTAGCAATATTTTGTGAAAACAGTCGTCATGAATATTCATTAGGTGGACTGATGATGTCACATCTCCACTTGTTCTTTTGTATTTTATTATATGAAATTAGGTTTATTCAAATTTTTTCATCCAAGAACTAGGAAAATGAGATTGACAACTGATTTAAAGCATTAGATATTTATTGCTGCAACTTATTTCATTATAAGGGAGACATATTATACACACAAGTATGAAATAATGAAGAAAAAAAAAAGATTTTATGTAATAACATAAGAAAACGGAAAGTGGAGATATGACATCATCAGCCCACCTAATGAATATTCATGACGACTGTTTTCACAAAATATTGCTAAACTTTAAACTTCAATAACTTTATCATTTGTTATCCGATTTCGATGAAATTTTCGGCATTTTGCTCAGTGAATTTTACTCTATGTATTTAGATATAAACGTTTTCAGCCCGGACCATCCCTTTAAGGGCACCTAAGTGCGTGGGTTATCCCCGCTAACTCCTCCCTTTTCTTGATCCGGCAGTGGTGGTAGTAGTGGAAAGGTAATTGTTGCTGGATCCTCTACGCCCCCAAAATAATAATACCAAATGAAAATATAACAACAATAATTAAAGAAAGAAGAAATAAAATAAAAATTGATTTAAAAATATGAAATTGAAATAAATAAATAGAATAACTAGATCATTATTATAACAATAATGATAATGAAATAATAAAAAGAATAAGAATAATAGATATTGGAACATTACATTATATAATTTTCTCACTTTGTCAGTTTGTGAGTTTCCTTCAATATATATTTGGCGAATTTCACGCTTTTATTTGCCAAATCTGCCACAGAATTGATTGGTTTAAGGAAAAGATACACCGTTTCTAAAAATCAGCCCCCTCGTTCCATAAAGCCTCTGATCATTATTATTAATGAATGTGTGGGTTCGGGTGAATACACCTTGAAAAATATATAGATTAGAATATGAGTGTCTCCAGGGGCCCGTCTTACAAAGAGTTGCGATTGATCCGATCAATCGCAACTATGGAAAGCCATCAAAGTCAACATATAAAATGCATATTTGTTCTAGATACGAATGTATATCCATAAATTAATTGATTTCTTGACAATTTGGTGTGTTCTCGTTTGTTTACAAAGGTCATTTCACAAATTTCCTGTAGAAAAAATTATGACACTGATGGATTTCCATAGAGTTACGATTGATTGGATCGAACGTAACTCTTTGTAAGACAGGGCTTTGGTATTCCATGGTGATTTTTACCCCAACTACAACGAGCAGTGAAAGAAGAAATAGAAAAGTAGATAAAAGGAAATTGCACAACAACCAGCCTCAAAGAAAATGACTGGAGAATAAGATGAAAATTTGAATGCGTCATTTTATCAAGCAATTTATCAAGGATGGACTCCGGTCGTACTTTTCAGTTGCAGCTCGACATATCTTTACATGCTAAACTGAATTGTAAACCTATTCCCATCCGAGATTTGTAGAATGTTGGTTCTTGATTTATTTTCTAAAGTATCTAGGTCGAATTATCTCTTATCTTTCTATTGATTTGTTGTTATAAGATTGATATTTCATTACCTCTTTATGTTTTACACTAATAATTACCAGTTGTAGGTTATTTTCTTCCTATTTCATTTATAGATTTGTTGTTATTTATGATTGGCATTAATTACATCTTAATGTTTTATACTGATAATTCATACTTTGTTTCTATCTAGATTTATCATGTTGTACTTGTTTTATTTCGTTCTGTTTAAATTGTAAAGCGCTTAGAAACTGTATTGTATTAAGCGCTATATAAAAGCTCCATATTATTTATTATCAATCACCCACAAAATGGCGAATAGGATATACAATTTAACATTTATCAGATACCCCAGAAATATCCCTTTTCAGACAACGTGAGACAAGCCTTGGTGTCTTTTATCCGAGGGTCGGTTCTTCAGGTTAACTTAAAACTTGAACGTCGCAAATTTGAAATGTATGATTGATTATTGGGTTCCATGACATTTGCTCCGGCGACAATTGCTCCGATGGAAAATCTGCACGTTGAGCTAAACATAAAACCTAACCTCCAAACTTAAATAAACCCTAATCCTTGTCTTCACATTATTCTGTACAAAAAAAACTCTATTACAATCCCAACTCTAACCCTATGCCCTCTAAGATATTAAAACAGGAGCAAAGTCGCACGAGCAAATGTCGTGTCACCGATTATTGAATACCTAGCTTCTTCAAGAAACGAAAAAAAGCTCCAAAATTATATCCTTTTCGGGGGGGCCCGAGGGGACCGGACCCCCCTATTGGCGGAGCAAAAAAAGAAAAAAAGGAAAGAAAAAAAAGGAAAAAAGGAGGGAAAAGAGAGGAGAAAAAAGAAGAGGAGAAAGATGAGTAAATAAAATAAGATGAGGGGAAGACTTGGAAAATAAAAAGAATCTTTCATGTCACTATATAAAATTTTCGCTCGCGCTTCGCGCTCGCATTGCCTGTTAGGTGATTTTCATATCTTGTTCAATATGGAGTTTAAATATCAAGTTTGGAAGTCAATATACAAAACATATTTCATCTCGGAAATCGAACTTTCATTATTTTGTGTGATTTTTTAAAAGTGCTCTGTAAAAATGTCAGTTTTATGGTCTGAATATTAAAGTTTTCTGCTCGCGCTGCGCGCTCGCAAATTTTGATTTATCTTGCAGGTACCTTTTATTTTCGTGTATTCCATAAAATTTTCAAAATTTCGCTTTTCAGGTCTGATTGTAAAAACGTATCAGCTCGCGCTGCACGCTCGCATTTTGATTGGCGAGTTGTGTTGTCTCAATATTTATTATACAACAAACTACTTAAAATCCCCTTTTCATGACAGTGTATAAAAAAATAGGCTCGCAATTTGCGCTCGCTTTAATGATTTAGATATATTAACTGATGCATCCTATTTATAATTACAACAGTGCTTGGAATGTCCAGTTTTCAGACTATAATATCATCAGATTTCGTGCCCTCATTAGGCATTAATGAATAAGATATCAATTAAATAATCAAATTGTCCCTTTTAATTGTTTCATCTCGCGCTTAGCAAGAGGAATAGGAAGACAGTCAACAGTTTCATAAGATGACATGTCCTAAGGATGTCCCAGTCCTATAAAAAACTCATTTTTTCAGATCGGAATATCAAATAGTTTAAGCTCGCGCTTCGCGCTTGCTTTGATTTTCATGATAAAAGATTATTTAGAATGCCTAGATTATAGGTCTAAATATGAAACACGCGCGTATGTTTATACAGATGCTCAACTTGTTCTCTTAATTTAAATCATTTTCCAGTTTAAAATCACAATATCAAAAATTTTCTGCTCGCGCTTTGTGCTCGCATTATTAATGTACGAAGATCCCCTATTACTCATTCTTTTCATGATTTACAAAACGTGAATAGAGTGTCCCGTTTTTAGGTCTAAATCTCGATTTTTTTTTTCCGCTCGCGCTTCGCGTTCGCATCAAATTATCAATTGTTTAGTTATATAGCTATCCTGTTCACGATTACGAAAATTGATTGAAATTTCCCATTCTTTACTTAGAAATGTCCAATATTTTCAGCTCGCATTATTTGATTGCTGAAATATGTAACGTCTTCATGGCTAAGTGCAAGCAGTCATTAATACCTTTTCGATCAGCTCAAAACGTATATAAAAATTTTCTGCTCGCGCTTTGCGCTCGCATTATTAATGTAAAGAAGATCCCTGATTACTCATCCTTTTCATGATTTACAAAACATGAATAGAGTGTCTCGTTCAGTAGGTCTAAATCTCGAAATTTTCATCAATTGTTTAATTTTTTACTTATTTTGTTTAAGTTACAAAAAGTGCTTAGAATTTCCATTCTTTAGGAAAAATGTCAAAAAAATTCAGCTCGCGCTTCGCGCTCGCATTTTATTATGAATAAGGATTATGATATTATATATTTATGTTGATTCATAAGAATAAAGCTAAGAAGTGACTGTTAGGACTTATCCTTCAAAGAAATAAAAAATCATCATCGAGCGGCCGATCAGGGAAAATATGGCTGAAAAAAAATCCGGGCCCCCCCCCCCCTATTGGCGAAGGCTGGATCCGCCCCTGCTTTTCTGATACTAAGAACCTATCTACTTCATTTTGTATCGAAGTTCACCCGATTTTATTATCTTAACTTTAAATAGCTCTATTTTACGACAAGCATTGAACCGGGTGTTAATGAGTGGTCTATACTTTATGACATGCTTATCTCGATGTAGTTGTTAACACATATAGAAAGCAGAGATTGTAGTTCAAATAGCTACCGTTTGGTATATTTCAGGGACGTATTAGTAAACGATGTTAAGTGTTTGTTTATTGGTTTGTGCCTGTCTGTCAGGGGGGGGGGGGGCTCTACCCCGAATCCGACCCCCCCCCCAAAAAACAAAAAATTACACAAATTGTACTCCAACACTTTTTCTTGTCTGCCCCCGTCAAAAACATTTTACTTGGCCCTCCATTTATTATACACCGGACATGATGGCTCTGCGGTAGAGCGCCCGCCTCATGAACGGGAGGTCGTGGGTTCGATCTCCGGCCGAGTCATACCAAAAACTTAAAAATTGGGACCTTCTGCCTTCTTGCTAGGCGCTCAGCATCTAGATTAGAGAAGGGTAATATTAACATGTTCAAATTATGTTATGCAGGGTCCGCTGGAAGAACAGCTTACAGCTGACAGTGGCTACCCTGCATGGGTAAATAAGAGTTATTATCATAATTATTAAACCCAGTACTGCCACCAATTATGACATATCACAAAAATACATTTTTTTGTCTTCCATTTTACAGGTGTCCTTTGTTGGTGTTGCAGGATCAAACCAGAAAAGTTTCATCGCAATCGATGATGTCAAAATAAGCGATGGCCTTTGCCCGATGGGTATGTAGATTTCAACACCCCCTCCCACCCCCCTTCACACGTCACAAGAACTCACACATCATTCACAATGGCGTCCTGTCATAATATGTATAGCATAACTCTCTGTAAACTTTTAGTATAAAAACAGATGAATTATATTGTTCAGGATCGTTCTTTATTATTATTATTATTATTATTGATTTTTTATTGGAGGGGGGGGGGGCTGACGCATAGGTAGGCTGGAGTTTTGACAGGGGTCTCTTCTAAAATATGAAGGGAAAAAAGAGGGCAAAAGAAAAAAGAAAACTTAAGGAGGAAATAAAGAGGAAAGAACATTGTTTGAACTCTGCAATTGATATATTTGTTAAGACTAAAGATGTTTTATTTTTATTAAATGTCCAGACAAACGACCTCCTTCTTAAAATGACCGGATATGGTGGCTTAGTGGTAAAGCCCGCAGCCTCATGAACAGAAGGTTATGGGTTCTGTTTCTTGCACAAGTCAAAATCTAAGACTTTTAAAATGGGACCCTTTGTCTTCTCACTAGCTCTTCTGGTCATGCGCTCGACGTATTGGAACGGGGAAGGGTAATAAGAACATTATGTCATGTAAGGCCTGCTATGAGAACATTTCATAAGAGTGTAGGCATATGATATTGATTAAATTAATTAATTTATCTCCAATGTTGAATATCATTCAGTTAACTATAGCTGCACGTTTGAAAGCATCGGGTCGGTGGATGAAAACATGTGCTACTTCGTACAGGACCCAACGGATGACGAGGACTGGATATTAAGCAAAGGGTCGACTGGTAGTACATACACAGGCCCATCAATCGACCATACACTCAAAACAGCAGAAGGTATGTAGGGTGATTAAAAAAAAAGGATGATGATGATGATAATGTTGGTGGTGGTGACGATGATGATAATGTTGTTGGTGGTGACGATGATGATAATGTTGGTGGTGTCGATGATGATAATGTTGGTGGTGACGATGATGATAATGGTGGTGGTGACGATGATGATAATGGTGGTGGTGACAATGATGATAATGTTGGTGGTTGTGACGATGATGATAATGTTAGTGGTGGTGACGTTGATGATAATGTTGGTGGTGGTGACGATGATGATAATGTTGGTGGTGGTGACGATGATGATAATGTTGGTGGTGGTGACGTTGATGATAATGTTGGTGGTGGTGACGATGATGATAATGTTGGTGGTGGTGACGATGATGATAATGTTGGTGGTGGTGACGATGATGATAATGTTGGTGGTGGTGACGATGATGATAATGTTGGTGGTGGTGACGATGATGATAATGTTGGTGGTGGTGACGATGATGATAATGTTGGTGGTGGTGACGATGATGATAATGTTGGTGGTGGTGACGATGATGATAATGTTGGTGGTGGTGACGATGATGATAATGTTGGTGGTGGTGACGATGATGATAATGTTGGTGGTGGTGACGATGATGATAATGGTGGTGGTGACAATGATGATAATGTTGTTGGTGGTGACGATGATGATAATGTTGGTGGTGTCGATGATGATAATGTTGGTGGTGACGAAGATGATAATGGTGGTGGTGACAATGATGATAATGTTGGTGATTGTGACGATGATGATAATGTTAGTGGTGGTGACGTTGATGATAATGTTGGTGGTGGTGACGATGATGATAATGTTGGTGGTGGTGACGATGATGATAATGTTGGTGGTGGTGACGTTGATGATAATGTTGGTGGTGGTGACGATGATGATAATGTTGGTGGTGGTGACGATGATGATAATGTTGGTGGTGGTGACGATGATGATAATGTAGGTGGTGGTGACGATGATGATAATGTTGGTGGTGGTGACGATGATGATAATGGTGGTGGTGGTGACGATGATGATAATGTTGGTGGTGGTGACGATGAATGATAATGTTGGTGGTGGTGACGATGATGATAATGTTGGTGGTGGTGACGATGATGAAAATGTTGGTGGTGACGATGATGATAATGTTGGTGGTGGTGATGATGATGATAATGTTGGTGGTGGTGACGATGATGATAATGTTGGTGGTGGTGACGATGATGATAATGTTGGTGGTGGTGACGATGATGATAATGTTGGTGGTGGTGACGATGATGATAATGTTGGTGGTGGTGACGATGATGATAATGTTGGTGGTGGTGACGATGATGATAATGTTGGTGGTGGTGACGATGATGATAATGGTGGTGGTGGTGACGATGATGATAATGGTGGTGGTGGTGACGATGATGATAATGTTGGTGGTGGTGACGATGAATGATAATGTTGGTGGTGGTGACGATGATGATAATGTTGGTGGTGACGATGATGATAATGTTGGTGGTGGTGATGATGATGATAATGTTGGTGGTGGTGACGATGATGATAATGTTGGTGGTGGTGACGATGATGATAATGTTGGTGGTGGTGACGATGATGATAATGTTGGTGGTTTTGACGATGATGATAATGTTGGTGGTCGTGACGATGATGATAATGTTGGTGGTGGTGACGATGATAATGATGATGGCGATGAAGATAATGATGAAGATGCATGACGATGATAAAAACGATAATCTTAAAGATGATACAAATAATAACAATATCATACTACTAATAATAATGGTGATGGTAATGTCAATATTAATGATGCTGATGATAAAAGACAAAAATGATACCAAAAAAATGATGATGCTGACGATGATAATAATATTTATGATGATATTGATAAAGGTACTTGTCATTTGTGGCGGTAGCGGTAACAGTCATGGTGGTAGTCAGGTGGGGTATATAGAAGCAGATTATTGTCATCATTAATTAAAACTTATTATTTCACAAACGATTTTTCTTAGATATATTTTAAAATATGAAATCACAATTATTCCATTCCAATTTTCAAAAGTTAATTTTTCCCGAGAAGGCGGACTGTTCAAAGGGTTCAGCCACACTGTTTCTCAGTATTTTTTTTTTTACTTGAAATTTGGCAATTTTATAAAAATATGAACTTATCAAAAAAAAAAAAACTATATTTAATTTGATTAATACCGTTTTGATCCCTCTGCAGGGTACTACCTCTACGTCGAGGCGTCCTACATGTCCATTGGACATAAGACCCGGGTAATAACGCCGACTCTCCGGGGAGTGGCCGACGGGAGCCCAGTTGCTTGCCTTACGTTCTTCTATCACATGTTCGGCACGGATGTAGGCGGGCTCAAAGTGTACGTTTTGTCTCTCGGTACGAGTTTGGATGACGATACCGTTCCGGATTGGGGCCTCTCGGGAAACAGGGGCGACAAGTGGCGAGGGGCTGAGGTGGATATCACATTGGCTGACGATTTTGTGGTGAGTAGGCCTATACCGTAACTTAATTGGCTCTTGAACAGAATAACTAAATGGTCATACCATGCAGGAATGAGACAGTTGTAATAGCGGTTCCATGACAATTGCTCCGCCGACATTTGCTCCGCCGACAATTGCTACGCAAAATACGACAACTGCTCCGCCGACAATTGCTCCGGACAGTTGCTCCGCCGACAGTTGCTCTGTCGACACTTGCTCCGCCGATATGTGCTCCGTCGACACTTGCTCCGCCGATATTTGCTCCGCCGACATGTGCTCCGCCGACATCTGCTCCGCCGAAAATTGCTCCGCCGACAATTGCTCCGCCGATAATTGCTCTGCCGAAATCTGCTCCGATTATACGACAATTGCTCCGCCGAAAATTGCTCCGATTATACGACAATTGCTCCGCGACAATTGCTCCGCCGACATCTGCTCCGATTATACGACAATTGCTCCGCCGATAATTGCTCCGCCGACATCTGCTCCGCCGTAAATTGCTCCGATAATGCGACAATTATTTATTTATTTTTTTATTCGTACTTTTATACGCATAACAATTTTAGCACAGGCTGAAGGCGTCAATTTACCATGGAACATAGCTCCATGAATTTACAAAGTAAACTTAAACTATGCTTGCATGATATATTAAATGTCATACACAGGGGCCGCGGAACGGTTTTCAAAGTGAGGGCAGAGTCAAAAGTGGGGGCTGTCCATGCTAAAAATCACAATCATATGGTCATTCTTACGTTTTTTGTACACGGCTTTGGAAAATTGGGGGGCTAAAGCCCCCCGGCTCCGCGGCCCCTGATACATGCATATAGAAAGAAATAGAAAAAAGGGGTAAGCACAAAGGAGGGATAGATATTCTTAATGCTTATTCATGGTGGGGGGGGGGAGCATTTGTGTAAGTTTTATTACGTGCCTGGCGATTAGAATAAAAGACTAGAATTTAATTCGTCATGCGGACGAATTAGGTGGTCTGTCCTTATTTTATTGTACAAAATGCTTTTGGAAGTGTGCCCTCCATATTTTGATCAGATGCCGGGATCATAAATAGACAGACAGATAGATAGTAAGATAGATAGATTTACAACATAAATAGTGTTTTATTTTGTAATATTTTAACTATTATTCATTGGAATTCTTATAAATCATCGTGTGCAAGATGAAAACAAAAATCATGTTCACCCACGAACTAGAATCCCTGCCCGCATGACTGAATGAGATGCAAGTCTGACGCCTAACTGATTGAGCTAAAATATTTCCCATAGTCTTTACACGTATGCAAAATACGAGAATCTCAAAATTGAAATATTGCAAGTGAAATACGGGCATGATCCCGACATCTGTTCGGAAAATAAAGGCAACACTAGCGAAAGCTTAGAATCTCAGCTACAACATTCTAAAAATTCAAGGATAACTAACAAGAAAAAAATAAATAGAGGAATGTTGTGAAGGACGGAAGATGATAAAGTCGCTTTAGTATATGGTGATGCATGTGATATGAAAAAAATAATTATAATGTGTTTATCTTGCTAAATTTTAACTTTCATACCTTTTAATTATCATAAAGGATCATGTACGAGCTGGTAAAAAGAAAAAAAAATGAAAAAAAAAATCATCTGGTTCACCCCAGGACTCGAACCTGCGCCCCCGAGAACGCAAGTCAAGTGCGATATCCATTGAACCACGATATTCCCCATAGAGATTACACGTTCCCATAGAGATTACACGTAAGCAAATTTGAGAATTGCAAATCCAACTTTGCAAGCGAAAAACGGGCATGATCCCGGTATCTGATCAAAAAATGGAGGGCACACTTCCGAAAGCTGAGAATCTTAGCTACAACATATTCAAAGCTCAGAGACAACTGACAAAAGAAAATGGAGATATAGCTCACGAAATAGAGGAATGTAGAATCTAGTTTTGAGAAAAAGTCATGTCCCATAGAGATTACACGCAAAATGAGTAAAAATGACATGCCTTTATTATTTGCAAATTTTCAAGATGATCTGTTCATTAAAATGAAAAATAAAGGCAATAACTCAGAAAGAGTAAGACCTAAGCTACAACATATCGAAAATTGGGCGAAAATTGACTAATATTCACGGAGTTAGAGCCTAATTTGCATAATTGTTATGACGTCATAACAAGCAAAATGGATATTTTGATTTCCAACGCAGTTTTGATGACGTCATGATCAAATTGAGAGACAATGGTGACATGAAATCCAATCTACAACTCATATTCTATCGACATTTGAAAAAAAAATTGGGGGTCAACGGACTATTTAAAGGGCTACAGTGAATTTTCAATAGGCATGTTTTTGCCCATATATAGCCTATAAAGAGAGCTCGCACGCACACGTGCTGCAAACTTTAACGGGTGTTAATTTCGTTATTAATGGTCATAGAAGGTTGATCAAGGTATCAAATTGCTCAGAATTATATCATCAATGCAATGATGTAAAAAAAACTGTGTTTCTGTGATGCGTTATGGCGTTACGCGCGGAAACGCGCGCGCATACGTGCGTGCGCGCAAATTTTTTGAAATGCTTAAAATGACTTGAAACGTACCCAAAAAAATTTATAGGCCATTTGGAGAATTTTTTTGGCTTTGACGCGCGCGTACGCGCGCGTCTTGACCTTTACATGACCTTTGATGACATTGACAGATGACCTTTGACCTAAAGTTTATGTGATGTAAATATGGTTGATTATTGATGATCCATTATGTTGATATGATCAAATTGAGAATTTTACAAAATGGCGCGTAGATGACGTAATCATGACCAGATGACCTTGAAAAGCTTAGTATGCCGTCTCTATGATAGACTCCATATATGACAGAAAAATCAGCCAAATTGATTCTGCCAATTCGGAGAAAAGTTGGCGACAAACATAGGTGCTAAAAATAAATAATAAAGAAAGAAAATTCTGACGAAATTAAGAGGTGATCTGTCATAGACAGACCACCTAAAAACGCGTTTTCATGTAATTATTATAACCATATAGCTCCATGTTATAACAGTAGAAACAAATTAGACATACCCCATTCTTAGCGTCAAAATCGCTCAGACTGGCGAAATATGCTCCGAAGTGGAAACATTTGCTCCAGGTGAAATTCAACGGTATACCCCACCTTATTTTGTCGAAAACCTGTACTGTAGTCACGCAAAATGTTTACTGTCGGCAAATTTTGTGCCATACAAACATGACCAAGACATTCAGTAAGTAAAAATTAATATTCAAGAAAATACCAACTTGTGAAAGGCTACATGTCGTGTCACCTTCTCCGCACACCCCTCCACTCTGGTTTCCATATCCTCTCGTACACACAGTGCTCTCAGTCTGGTCTCCACATCCACATCATGTCATACACACCGTAGGTTTTTAGATTATGATAATACTGTATATAATAGTGAGTTGCTTTTTTGTTTTATGTTGATCATGATTGTTTTCTTCACTGATAGAAAAAGGATAATTAAATTCTTTTAAATAATCCAAAAATAAAATCCATATGTTCTGTTTTATATAGTTATTAGTCAAGGTTACTTTAGTTCGCATTAGTTCTCATTGTTTATACGTTCTAATTCTTATGCATTATACCGATTTATATTGTACTTTAAATTTGACTATGTATTGTTACTTTGATTTTGTTGTGCTTTGTGAACGGAAAATGAATAAATCTTAATCTAAATCTAAATATGGTCCGCCAATAGTCGAATTATATTCATTATGATGTTATAATGTAAGTAACAATTTGTTGTTGATGGGGGATATGATTTTGCACGTAGTTTAAAAAAATAAAAAAATCAATCAAACAAGATTTTCTTCTATAAATGATATACCTTCATGTGTATATGGCCGCCTATGTATTTTCCAAGAATGAACTATATGAGAAGAAAACGTGTGTTCATGTACTTATTATCATTATCATTGTACCACCATTATCATCATCAGCATCATTATCAGCATCTTCATCATCACCATCATTATCATTGTCGTCGTCGTTTTGCTTATGCGGAAATCAAACAAAAATGATTGTGAAAAGGGTTATGGAGGGATAGAGAGAGAGAGAGAGAGAAATAGGGGGAGTGAGTGAGAGCTTGAGGAAAAAAGGAGGTGTATGACTTATTATTTCTGAATATCGCGATTTCTGTTTATTCATGGGATTAAAATAGAAGGATAAACTTAACAAGTTCTTGTCATTATAATTTTTTATTTGATTTACTGATCAGAACATGAGATAAATGAAATCATGAAGACTGTACGTTCTCGACAGTTTTATTAACGTTTTCCAACCAAAACTACACTTTAATGACTGCAAACACCTTCATTTTCACACACTCGCAACTATGGACACAGTATACATGTAATTGAGAGTAGTGTCATTTTCAAAACCTTTATTAGCTGCAAGGAATACTGAATCTCATTTCCACAATGTGCATCTGAATGCACAATGCCTGTGTTTCTAACATGTACCCAAATTACCAAATTTAAAGAACACATGTTAAGATCTAATGAATCAGCAAAATAATCCACATTCTATCATGATCAGCAGGCATAACAGCCTATATACTCTTCAATACTTCAATTACAGTTTGTCGAAAGAAATAACACAAAGAAAAAGAAATATATAGAATTGTAACTCTGGTAAATATATCCAAAATTTTAAATTAACGCATCGTGCTCTCATTTCTTTTACGAGATATCTCCCCCCCCCCCGAGATATGCTTCATGTTTACAATTTAAAAAAGGCGTATAAATGTCCCCTTTCCATGTCAATAACAGCTCGTGCTTTGTGCTCGCATTATAAATTCAGTGAGATGCGTATTGGGTTTCATGAATTTGTAACTATATTATTGCTGGTATATATATTATTGTCTTTTAAAAATAACATTATTTGTTTAGACGTAATGAGAGAGATACATACATATATTCATTTATTATAATATATTTATATTGTCGCTATTGCACAGAATAGAACAAAAATACAACCGAAGTCTAGTTTTATAGTAACTCACCAGTAGCGTAATGAGCCAACAACCAAAAATTGAGGGGGCGAGACAAGGATGACATTTATTTTCCTTTCCTTTATTCTTTTTTTTTATTGGTAGGGAGAATGGGGGGATCCGTGACCCCTAGCACGCCCCTCCCCCATCTGTACGCCAGTGATGATCATACTTTCGTTTGAAACAAATTGAAGGGAAAAAAGTGCAAGGGTAGATAAGGCCGAAGAAGTAAATAAAAATTATTGATACAAATATTAATAATTATAATACTGATAAATATACAATAAATCAAGCGGTCACCAATAAAAATAAACAACGTGAAAGAACAAAACGAGAGAGAGAGAGAGAGAGAGAGCCCGCGCGAATGTATGGTGTATAAGTTGCTGGAAAGCAGAAGAGATATTGTGTCCAGCACCCCCACCCCAAAATTCTCTCCCCGCTCAAGACCGGAGTGAAACCAATGATAATAATATATGAACAAAAATCCAGATTCACAATTTCAATGGGGAGTGTGTCATTCCCCTTCTCCGTTACAATTTGTCAAGTGGCAGCGGCAGGGAGAACAATTTGTTTTGTTTTTTTAAGCAGAAAGCTGTGATGATAGGGGGAGAATAAAATAAATAAAACATTAACGAATAACAAGAACAAAACAACGACAAAACAATTTGTATCAGGATGAATTTCTTATCATTTAACATAGACCAACTTGGAGAAATAAGATGTTCATGCAATTGTCGTATAATCGGAGCAGATGTCGGCGGAGAAAATATCGGCGGAGCAATTGTCGCGGAGCAATTGTCGTATAATCGAAGCAATTTTCGGCGGAGCAAATATCGGCGGAGCAATTGTCGCGGAGCAATTGTCGCATAATCGGAGCAATTTTCGGCAGAGCAAATATCGGCGGAGCAATTGTCGCGGAGCAATTGTCGTATAATCGGAGCAGATGTCGGCGGAGCAATTATCGGCGGAGCAATTGTCGGCGGAGCAATTGTCGGCGGAGCAGATGTCGGTGGGGCACATGTCGGCGGAGCAATTGTCGCGGAGCAATTGTCGTATAATCGGAGCAATTTTCGGCGGAGCAAATATCGGCGGAGCAATTGTCGCGGAGCAATTGTCGCATAATCGGAGCAATTTTCGGCAGAGCAAATATCGGCGGAGCAATTGTCGCGGAGCAATTGTCGTATAATCGGAGCAGATGTCGGCGGAGCAATTATCGGCGGAGCAATTGTCGGCGGAGCAGATGTCGGTGGAGCACATGTCGGCGGAGCAAATATCGGCGGAGCAAATATCGGCGGAGCAAGTGTCGACGGAGCACATATCGGCGGAGCAAGTGTCGACGGAGCAACTGTCGGCGGAGCAATTGTCCGGAGCAATTGTCGGCGGAGCAACTGTCTTATTTTGCGTAGCAATTGTCGGCGGAGCAGATGTCGGCGGAGCAATTGTCGGGTCACCTGTGCCTGTGCTAGCAGTAGGTTGATAGTAACAATGGTAATCTGCATTAATTGTAATACTACTACTGCTACTAATACTACTACTACTACTACTACTACTACAGCAACAACAAATATAAGTGATACAATTAATAATATCGACGATGATGATGATAATAATAACGATAATAATTATTATACGTATAATAATGATGGGGATAATAATATTAATAATGATAATAATAATAATAATGATTATAGCCATAATAATAATGATAATGATAATAATTACAATAATAATAATGGTGATAATGATAATACAATACGAGCGACCCAAACAAATTTACTTCTATAACCACAAGAATA
Source organism: Lytechinus pictus (assembly GCF_037042905.1). Taxonomy (NCBI): domain Eukaryota; kingdom Metazoa; phylum Echinodermata; class Echinoidea; order Temnopleuroida; family Toxopneustidae; genus Lytechinus; species Lytechinus pictus. The sequence goes on from NC_087249.1 coordinate 9,923,452, forward strand.
AAAACAAAAATTAAATTCCCAAGAAATACCACCGAATATGTTCATATCTACCACTGATTAAGAAATTCAACCAGTGAACGTACTCGGTAAACTATTACACCTTCTTCGCATTAAGGTCATGTATTTTTCAATTTTTTTAGTAATAAAATATGGTGGCTTCCATATATAATTGATATGCAATGAGACTTGTGCAATCCCCCAAAATGATTAGTCAAAGAGACCAGGCTGCTGGGAGATTCAATTCAATTTATTTATTCATTTATTTCAGATGTAACAATATAAAATGTATAAAGGTTAGAAAAAGGGTAGCACCTCCAAAAGCTTACGCTTGTCGAGCAAGGCACTCTCTTATACAAAGAACAGCAAGAAAAGAAAATATCAATATAACATAAATAAGATAATTACATTGAACATAGACACATGAGACATTTATAACCATGATAAATGAAATGAAATGCATACGTTAATTGATTCTGCACCAATCAATGTGTCTTGCCGATAAAAATGGTCAGTTTCATCCAAAATTCTGGTCGCTTTTAACCAATAAACCTGTTGAAAATTGACATTATTCACTAACACATTCGCTATTTCGGCGTCTCCTTTTTAAGAGTTTAGGTTTATTTCTTAAAGATGGGTTCATATCCTTTTTTAAACAAGCAGTTTTGCAAATATTTCTAAAAATAATGATATAAATGATAGCTACGTTTATGTTGATGTCCCTAAAACCAGTTGATCCTGTATTAGTCGTGATTGGTGCAGTGAAAGTTCATTCTTATCATAAAAAAATATTAGCATGAGACATTTAACTAACTGCTATATATTTTTCATGACTACTGACCGGCGAAAATATAGAATATTATATTAAGTGTAATACTTTGCGCATTAATGTTATGGAAGTCATCACTTGAAAAAAAAAAAAAAAGCATAGAGTAAAAAAAAAAACTGTCTGTAAGGTCAAACAAACTCAATAGCCCTTGAGACGGAAATCAATTCATATTTTGTAGTTATTCTTCTGGAGTCTTTTGTTAAAAGACTTTAGACAGGTTTTCTCGTTCTCATTAGGCCCCCATTCCACAGAGGGGAGACCTTTGAAGGAACTTTCAAAGACCAAAAATTGGCAAGATCTTCCAGCAGTTTCCAAGATCACTGAAATTTGTCATGTCTGTGGAATGGCTCAGAAAGACCCCTCAAAGAACTCTAAAAGACTGATGGATATTTCTTGTCTTACTGGTCTTAGACTAGTCCTATAGAGATCTTTCAATGGTCTTTTAGAGATCGTTTATGCAACAAGTAATCTTTCAGAATTCTTTCCATGGACTTTGCCTGGTCTTTCAATGATATTTGAATGATCTTTCAATGATCTCCGCAAAAATCTTGAGAGACTGTCGAAAGATCATGGAAAGACTAATAAGCTGTCAGGCTGTATAGGCTCGATAACATTTATTTTTGTTGAATGGTCCCTACTTGAAATAACACAGTGTCACACTATGTGATCACATAGTGGACTATGTGAAAATATTATTCACACTGTTATAATGCTCAAATTCAACAGTGTGAAGATATTTTCATACCCCACGGTGAACACCTCGACAGTGTGACTGTTCACAGCGCGTTCACTTTGTAGACTATCGATCTTATTGTGGTTCACAATGTTGAAAAGCTACAATTTAACAGTGTGAAGTTGATTTCACATTGTGTTCAACAATGTGAACAAACTGTGGCCAGACACTGTGAGATATTGTGTTCTTTCCAGAAGGGCGACGAAATAACATAAGGTGAAAATGTATATCCTTTATGTAAACCATCTCTTATCAGATTATTTTTGAAGGTGTACGAGGCGAATCATACGAGGGCGATATGGCGATAGACGATCTTGATTTTACGAGAGGAGACCAATGCCCAGGACAACGTAAGTACTGTGAATTCTATTGGTTTTAGTGGCGTATCTTGAGTAGAGCAAGGGGCTTGTTCCCCAGGTTCCACTTAAAATGTGGGGCCGCGGAAGGGGGGAGACAAAAGTAAAGATCTAGAACTAGACTTACTGCACTAAAATTGCCCTCGTAGCTGTTCGAACGTTGCACCTTTGATTTATTTTGAATAGGTTTAAATAATGCAAATTCATCCAATTATCAGCTCGTCTAGGCCCCGACTATCATTTTGTCTTACCATCAGTTCATCCACTATTCACAGAGTTTGATTGCCATTTCGTCCACTCAACATTTCGTCTAATTGGACTATCGGCTAACTGACCAGTTAGTCCAATAGCCATTTAGTCCATATACCAGTTGGTCTAATTTGACTAGAGCTAGGCTTAAGTGTTAATTGGGCTCAATGAAAAGAAAATAGGTATTAGACCTACTGGTTATGAGCCGAAAGGGTCATAGACAAACTGGTGATAAGACGAAGTGATTATTTCACCAAATGCTTATTGGACCAAAAGGTTTTTAGACGAAATGTAACTGAAGGGAATGGCATTTGACTAAATAAAGGTCGACCATGTGATGATTGGATGAGTTGGCAACAGACGAATTTATCGCACCTTTGAACCTGTCTTTGTCCCGTACAGACAAGCCCCCGTCAGGTGACCAGCAAGGGACGTGCGATTTCGAGGAAGTGGAACTTTGCCTCTACACACAGAACCAGGATGATGACGCCGACTGGATCTGGCAGAACAGGGCCAGTCCGTATGTAAATGCTGGACCTCTCTATGACCATACCAGTAATGATGAGTTTGGTGAGTTCAAAACTCCATTATACATGATAAAGGCCACTGGACCACGATTCGATGTTGAAACAATTTTTATTTGAGCTTCAAATTAATCATAAAGATACTAGAAGCAAGTTAACAGTTTTGGATGATTTTCTAGGTGTTGATCTACATCTACCACACTCCTCCCAGGTGTGGTTAATTGGGTTTCCTCGAAATGCCAAAAAGGCGCCTTATTGCCAGCTATGCTTAATACCGGGCTAATATTGATTGCAAGCCTTAGCGACATTGAAGGCGTTATAATTATGAATGTTGCACTGTTGTCTCTCGCTTTCTTTCTCGGTAGGATTCTATCTCTTCCTGTACGGTGACGTTGGACACCGGGTCACCGCAAGGATAACATCTCCTATTGTACCATTGCAGTCCTCACACACCTGTCTTCAGTTCTGGTGGTATCTCTACGGGTTAGACGACGAGTCACTCAACGTTTATTGTGTCCAAGACGGAGGGCAAATGGGTGATCCTCTGATTAGCATGTCTGGTGATTACGGTCCTTACTGGAGGAGGAGTCGCCATGAGATCCCGCCAGAACTTACTCCATGTCGGGTAAGGATTTTCAGATAGGTCTCTGTCCGCTTAAAATCGCACCATTGCTTACCGCAACTGGGCGGTTCCTGTACAAAGCGTAAAGGCCACCGCACACCTTACGGCTGGTCCACGATCCGATTTTGGAACAAATTGCATTTAGCTCATTTTCTGAAAATGTGAATGAATAAAATGTTTTTATTCGAGGTTCAAATTTACCGTAAGGATACTAACATAACTATTTGGATGAATGCACGACTATATTTTGGATTATTCGTCAATTGGTTTTAAATCGTAGCCAATCTTACGATAGCCTCTTGTCGAGGCCCTGTCGGCTGCTTTCCAAGCAAACATGGCTAAGCAAGGGAGAGAGCGAAGCAGAGCGCCGCGAGACAGGGCCTCTTGACATCTGACCCGAATTTCACCGACTTTCTTTTGTTTTTTATTGTTTTTAACAATATACCGACCAAGAACTGGTCGGTGAAAATCATACATTGAGAGCGCGGGCCGCTATGACGTCATATTGAATATTCATGAGCTCATCTTGAATGGCGACCCGTGGATTCTTGGCGAAGAGTGACGACGAAATATCAAAGAGCATTGAATATGCCTCTAAAATACTGAATATTGACCGATTTAAGGATTTGCAAGTCGATGAAATTAAATCTGCACTGAAAGGACGAGATATTTTTGTAAATCTACCCACAGGATATGGAAAAAATGTAATATTTCATGCGATTCCACTATGCGTCGATTATCGTGCGGTGTGCGGTGAGGTAATGCTGGAGTGGAGCTTCCCCTTGACTCGAGTCTGACCAGCGGCTGACCAGCATCTCCCGTCAAGTTTCGGGGCGGTGATGGGTCTGTTACGGCCAGTACTAGTAGTAGCAGTACCACCACTTGTAGCATTTTGCTGGTTATATCCCCTTTAGTGTCCCGCAATTAAATGAATCCCTGCAGAATAGTGGACTACTATAGACTAGTATTCCGAACCCCGGACGAAACAGCTTTGACATTTCATTGGTTTACTAGGTGACCGGTAATCTCATGACTCATGTATATTCATTAGGAAGACGTTCCTCATGAATATATAATTCAGCTCAGATGTCAAGAGGCTCTGGCTCGCGCCAGGCATAATTCGCTTCGCGAATTAGGAAATCCCTCGCTTCGCTCGGGAAGCAGCAGCCAGGGCCTCGGCAAGAGGCTAATCTTACGATTGATATGACGTCATTACGTCTAGATATTAAATTCGCTTTTTATTATAATAAGGATGATAGCATATTTGAACATAATGTATTCGTACGATGATTTTAAACATTACACAGTAAGATATGTCTCAATATCAACATCAAATTCTACGGTATTCTACTACGTGTTATTTCAAAATCGGGTCGCAGACCAATCGTAAGGTGTGCGGTGGCCTTAAGGGGGATCAGAGGGAAAGAAAAACGTTAATGCATATCTTAGAATTACAGATGACTGAAAAACAATGCTCACATTGCGCGGTGGTACATGTAGGCCTATATATTTTATCTGGAATGACACATTCCATTCAACGACAACCACGCCATCACCAATGTAAGAGTGAAAACCAGTCTTGTTTTTATTGCTAATAACTATTCTAATTGAACAATGTGCACTTTGTCATAATCATAATTCAGCTTAGAGCCGTTTTTTATGTAATATACTATCGACTCAAGAAATACCGTGAGTGCATGGAGCTATTAGCTCTATGGTGAGTGGTGTTAAAAGAAGAATGACTAAGTACTGTCGCTTTGAATAATTATACTATTTCTAGGTTGCAGAAGAATGTTTTGAAGGTTCGAATCATCTGCAATACGGGAACATGTAAAACGCTGATGTGACGTGGTTCCCCTGTGTTCATCTCGATCGAATCGCATATTCACGCACTTTTAGATAGAGTCGCTTTTAAACGGAACTCAAAGAATTAAACGAAAACTATATAGCGACATTACTGATCGGTTGAAAATCATGTTAGGCTTGATTTAGGAGTTTTGTGTGATTACAACTCTTCATGCAACGGGTCCCTGTTATATCTTTTAGTTAGTCTTTGAAGGAACGACTGGCATTCACAATCGAGACGAGATTGCAATCGACGATGTTGATGTTTATCAAAGCCAACAGTGCCCACAAGGTAAGATCAGCCAGTTCTTGTTTTTAGACATTTAGTAGGTTTTGGTTACAACAAAGAGAAAAGTGAGGAGTGTGGGAGAGAGAAGATTGTTTGCTGGGTGTGGGTGTGTGTGTGTGTGTGTGGGAAAGAGAGAGAGGAAGAGAAGAGAGAAAGACAGATAAAGAAAAGTGACGAGCCCAAAAAGAGAAAGGTTCTTCGAGATCATTGAATGATAATGACACACACACACCACACCCACATACGCACACCAAGACTCATTAACACACACATGCGCACCCCCCCACATACTCGCTTACATGCCTACACAATCATACATAGTGAGTGAGATACAGGGACCATCAAAGACAATAACCCGACCGAATAGAGTCGAACACAACATATTCATATTGTGATGATGACAGAGATGATAATGATGATGTTTTGTCACCAGATTGTCCAGTAGGTACGCCCAAGGTATCAAATACCATGATAATTATTTTGGATAATGTTGAAGAAATGGAAGAAAAGTGTGAAATAGATGAAAGAATCAAAGGAATATTAATTAGTAAGAGGTCTAAGAAAACAACCTTCCTTTTGTTAATTCCCATTGCACTCAGATCCGTATTTTATTAACCCAACAACTACTCCGCCTACTACCAACAGTGTTAACTGTGATTTCGAGAACACCAATGACGCCTTGTGTTCTTGGACCCAGGGGATACAAGATGGGTTCGATTGGGTCCTCAACAGCGGTCCTACCGAGGATTACAATAGTGGCCCGGATGTAGACCACACTCTGCAAACCGATCAAGGTAATCCCTTTCTTCTTTTTCCTAACGCGCATTGAGACCTTTGTAAGGTGTAATGTGCAATACAAAAACTGTTCTATTATTATTATTATTATCCCTCTAAAACAGAATGCCATCTTTGAAAGTATTCAAAAGTTTGTTAAATAATTGGTCGAACAAGATCGTCCCCTTGACCTTCATGAGATTTTTATCGTCGGTTAAATCAATCTGGATGAATGTCCGACCTTCGCTTTTCTCCATCGTTGCATCACCCCGCGAGCTGTCCAAGACATATTTTTATTACAACCTTCTATACGATAGGCCTATAGAAAATAGTGACAAATTTAATACCCCAGGACAGTCTCACATAGGGGGATTAAACATACGTCCATCATAATATGAAATTACCATCTTCAAAACTAGTTAAATGTGGTATTGGTTTAAAAAGATCGTCACCCTGTATTGGTTGGTGGTGATTTTTTACCTGATTGCTAAGAAAGCATGAATGCTTGTAAGCAAGCAACCAGAGGACCGACGGCTTAAGGTCCTCTCCGAAGGACCTGGTTCCGAGGATTAATGCCTTACCAAAGGGCACTAGCGCACCAAGTGGGAATCGAACCCGGGTCACCGGAATACGAATCCCCCGCTCTCCCGACTGAGCTATCGCGCCTCCTACTGTATTGCTGAATTTTGTATGAATATGAATTATAAGTATATTTTATATGAAAATGGATGAAATGTCATTCGGAAGAAAATAAATGTTTAATCGACTTGAATTTAATGTAATTGAATTAACTTTTTGTGAGGGAACTAATAGCTCATAGCCACAGTCCCTATATTTTTTAATTCTGAATAATTTGAAATTGGAATATATTTGTCCCTTTTCTCTCTTTTCCCGTGTCTCTTTTATGTCTTTACCACTTGTTGAGAAGGTAGAAAGGGGTGGAAATTAAAGGTTTAGGATTCTATACACGTTGTAGTTTGCATTTTGAGTAAAAAAAAAGATAGAAATATCTTTCTGTTTTCCTTCCTTCTTCTTCTGCTCCTCAATTATCCCAGAAATTCTTCGTTTTGCTATTCTCTCTCTTCTTAATCTTAATCATCCTTCGTGTTCTTCTTTTACGACATTTTGTTTCTGTAAAGTCTGGTAGGATCAAGAGATTTGATTCCAAAGCAGTCATTGCGGGATCATGAGCTGTTGCAATTGAGAAGAATTCTGCGCTACAATACAAATGTTTTCAGATCCTTCACAGAATATCTCACTAGAGCCTATATATTTTTAACGATAATCCTTTCTTTCCCCTGGAAGGACACTACATGTTGGTGAATTCATACGAGGACATTCCCAGAAATACCAGAGCAGTGTTGGGGTCGCCTTTAATCGCACCCTCTACGAACAACCGTTGTTTCAAATTATGGTACTACATGAGCGGCTACAACTCGGACTTCTTGAATGTGTTCATCTTACCCTACGGCTACGTCCTACCCATGGATCCTAATTTGCAGATCTACGGCAACAGCGGTCCTCAGTGGCTCCAGGCCCAGTTGACAGTACCGTCATCTACAAGGAGTTTCTATGTGAGCTTTTTTTTTCGTTGTAGATCACATCTTTCTCTGTACTTATAAGAAGATCACTCAAGTATTCATCCATCTCTGTTCTAACTATTACATTCTCATGCCCTACGGGAGGGCCCTAAGGTTGAAATCACCTAAAGATAACAGGCTTATCATTAAACATGATCATAATAGAGCTGCTTTTGCTATGGCGTCTCGAGATTTACTTCAGTTGTTTGATATACAGTTTGGTAATGGCCAAGAAAAATTCAACTTACATACGAAAGGCAATCTTCATCAACTGTTATTTTTTCCTTCCAAGTTCACGTCTGAAATGTCATGTGAGGAATATACCTTGTACCTTGTAGTCGTTTACCCCGAAGTCCTCCGCCAGGAAGTGTTACTCTGGGCTGACGAGAGTGGTGGTTTTATTTATGATTTGGGGGTTTCGGAGTTTGGGAGGGCCCAAGAAGTTTGATTTTGATGGTTTCAGAGCTTTTTGAAGCGACAAATTCTTTTATGAGATTGTCCCAATGGGTGATTGTTTCGGGGAAGAAGGGGTTTGCTAATTGTGTTGTCGATATGAAGGTAAAGTTTACCTTGACTTGTTCATTGTGAGTCCTATTCAATCGTGTTTTTTTTTTCTTTGAGGCGTACTATATTTATGTGAGTGCATTATTTTGAACAAATGTATACAACCAGCTACGATATCGTCTCTATGGCCTTCTGCCTTTGAATATCCAAATCGATGGTAGATTTTTTGATAAACAGGTAGAAATATTTCTGAGGTATTAAAATAACTAAAATAGACCCTCTACCATCCAATTGTTCTTGAAAGTACGTTAGATGTAATTTTAATGTGCACTGAATCTGTGACTAGAGTGGGCATTAACAATGTGCCTACTTAGGGTCAGCAGCAAAAAGGTTGTCGCTCGTCACTATCTAAAACACATAAAAATATGATTAACTCACAAAGTTTTTTTTTAAAGTATGTTGAGTGAAAATTTAGGTGATGATAAATGAAGATATATTTATTTTCTCCCTCAGATTGTAGTCGAAGGAACAGTTGGCGATTCAGTATATGCTGCTGATATTGCAGTCGATGATTTCTCGATGACTACTGGTAGCTGCACAGGTAAACTTGTATTGTCTCAAAAAGATGACTATGTCCAAAATAATTTTTTCTCACCACGTTTAGGGGTCCGTTTCATTATGACTTACAACTATTGTAACTTTGTAATTATTGTAACTACATGTACCACGGAAAACCTTGATTGTGCCAGAACAGAAAGTTACTCACAATAATTGCTAGTCTCTATGCAACGGGTCCAGTCATGTCGTTGGCGTTGTTTAATATCCCACCGCTGCCACAGAAACAATTAACATAGAGTTCACACGTTTCTGGAATGGCGTTGCGATAAGTTTATTAACCATAACCGAGACAATCATGTTAACACTTTGTATAGACACAGTGGCCCGTATTCTTAACTCGAGTTTGATATAAAAAAAACTCTGGTCGGAAGTGGTGGTTTTAAGTATGGATAGCCAATTATGGCACAAATCTCTGACAGTATACAGGATCAATTTACCAGCTAACTTCTCCCTTAGATAATTCATAATTATTTTCAAATAACTAAAATCGTTTAATTCATCATATAACCAGGGAGAAAAACCGCGATAAACATGATAAATACTAGTATACGATTTCGGTTTAGGCAAGAGTGGGTAGTTCGAGGTCCTTTAAATTTTTATACCCTTTGTACCCGCCACTTATCTTTACAGCAACATCGGATCCCCTGTATCCTTTTGTCGCAAACTGTGATTTTGAAGATGGTATGTGCGGTTACACGCAGCCCAACGAGGATTATGAGAATGACGACGAGTTTGACTGGTTCCTGAATTCCGGTCCAACAGGAACAGACGGTTCGGGGCCCAATGCTGACCATACCAAAGGGACAGCTGACGGTTAGTCGCTCTTCAGCGTTTTCAATGCAAATTACCGATTTAGGAATATACATATGTTCCAAAACCTAACAAGTATGATGTTACAGGCCTACTTTTAAACACAATGACCTTACAAGGCTTCCGTAAAAATTCCGTTTTGTGGTACCCCTGAAAATATCTAGGCCTGTGTTTTCCGTTTCTTTTCGTAAAGGCACAAATGCCGAATTTAGAAAATTCATGTCGTCCTTATGGGAGCGCTTTTGGCACCTTCTATTTCGAGGTGGATACCATGGATACGGGCGGTATACAATTATACTATAATATCATGATTACCCAAGTACTTCAACTATAACGTAAATTAGGAATTAGTCCTAAGATTCGTATGCCAGTTATGGTTAACCAATATTTATCAAATTTTCTGTATGTAGTTCACTCGATAGATGATAGTACATTGAGATATTTACAAGTTTGTGCACGTAGACAAGAGTGACTTAAACAGTGGGATCCTCTATAGTAACAGCAGGTCACAACTCGTCTCTAGAATTCTTCAACAAAGTTACCGTACATATTGATTCATTCATTCACTTCCGGTGCAGGTCATTACCTGTACGTAGAAGCTTCTCAGCCTCGTCGACCAGGCGATCGAGCTCGGATCATCTCCCCGCCCATCACCTATTTCAATGACAGTTACTGTCTGCAGTTTTTCTACCACATGAGCGGGGATGACACCGCTTCTCTTTCGGTGGTGCATCGCGGCGACTATTATCCGGATGAAGAGATTGCTCGCCTCACCGGACCGGATGGGAACAAATGGCAACCGTACAACGTTGATGTTAGTGTCAAGTACGGACCAGTCGAAGTAAGTTGATGCAAATGGCCATGATCAAAACTTCTTTGGTGCTTAACCCGGATGCAACATATTGTTTAAGTAGATTTATGTCTGCTATAATAATAAACAAGTTTCTTTACAGTACAGCATTTCTATCATAAATTATTTGCAACAAAAAATAGGCAACGCGCGGTCTTCAATAAAGATCAAATTAACATCAAATGTTTTAAAACCAGAATTCATAATATACCTCTGTTTGTGAAATGGTATATGAAGGTGCAATGAAATGTTAATGGAATGCGCTACAATATGAAAGTTTTTTAATTATTATTTATTATGTATGTTAATGCAGATTAGCTATGGCAAGATATTCGCTGTGTGTTAGATATAGAGCTCATGGTCTAGTAGAGAATCATGATAAAGTTCGCGGACAAGCCTCAGCATTTACTGTCTAGGTACAAGAGATAGCTCTCCTGACAGGTTCACGATGGTGTTCAGAACTTCTTCTCTTTAATGTTTTCGGCAAGCAGTCAAAGGTAACATGGCCGTTTAGCATGTTCATTTTTGTCTACAGATTTTGACAATGATACAGTAGCTCTAATAGCTCAGTCGGTAGAGCGGGGGTTTCGATTCCCAAGTGGTGCGCTAGTGCCCTTTGGTAAGGCATTTATCCTCATTACCAGGTCCCTCGGAGAGGACGTTAAGCCGTTGGTCCCCTGGTTGCTTGCTCACAGGCATTCGTGCTTTCTTAGCAGTCAGGTAAAACAACCTCGGTATGACTAATATTCTGAAAGTAAGCGTAATAATCATCGTGGTTACTCAGGCCTATTGTTATAGGAAGCATGTGACCTTCCTACTCGATTTCCTAATTTTTCTCTTGTTTCTGATGACTTCCTTTGTTTTGCCATCATCCATGAATCATGTCAATCATGGCCCTGTTTCGATTCTCGCCAAGATTGTTTTTACAGGCACGGTTGGAAACAACTACCGAGGTGATATTGCTTTAGATGATATTAAGTTCTTCCCCGGATCGTGCGGAGGCTTTCCTGCTACTTCATTTTGTAATTATGAATATGGATACGAGCACTGTGGCTATACGCAGAGCACCGATGACCAACTGGACTGGATCTGGTATGATGCCTTGGCTGGAGAAACCCCTCCGGTTGATTGGCCAGGTAAGATTTTGAAACCTATGATGAGTAAAAAAAAAACTAACGTTCCATTCCTAATCAAGAGAAATGGTTCCAAACTCGAGCTTAAGTAGGCAATTTGCGTTCAACTTGCCACATCACATTAGTCTTCATAGCAATCCATGCAACGAAATGGAAACTTGTGTCTATGTTATGTTTTTTGTTTGTGGGTGTGTACATGTGTGCTCAGTGGCGTAACAGGCGGGGGGGCAGGGGGGGCAAGCTGCCCCCCCCCCTGGCAGAGCTCACCGGGAAAATAAAAAAAAAAGGAAAAAAGAAAAAAAGGGGGAAAAAGGGAAAGGGAAAGGAAAGTAAAAAAAAGGGAAAAGGGGAAAGGGAAAAGAAAACTAAGAAAAAACATAAAAAAGGGAAAACGAAAGAAAGAAGAACAAGTGAGAAAGAACAATTCTCCCCGATATAAAAATACATTAGCATGATTAGTAAGACAGGGAAATAAATTAAAGATGACAAAGACGCAAACAAAAGCGGGAAATAAAGGCAGAATGGAATTAGCCAAAATCTAAAAATTGGGAAATAAAGAATAGGGACAAGATAACGAACACTACCGGGCTGCCGAGGATTGAGATAACGAGCGGGAAGAAAAATGGATGGTATATAGCATAATGTCATATGAAAGTCTATCATAAACTTGCTAAATCTCCAAAGGCTCTGTCCAAGAGTCAAGACCCCGTGCATTGGGGGCTCTTCATCTGTAACCTTTAATGGGTTCTATAACGGGCCTCTATATGGACCCTTCCTGCATTAAGCTTTACGTTGAAGTACTGGCGTACCGGGGGGTGGTTCCACAGCCAAGGGGAAATAAAAGAAAATAAAGGAGGCAGCGAAATGAGATGAATGAAAAAAAATATATGACAAGATATTTGCTATATAATGATGTAAAAAGCTATCACATAATAAGAATTTCATTTTAACAGGCCATTTTTTTTCTGGCTCGCTTCGCTCGCCGGCGACTTTTTACAAATTTTCCCACATTTGCTATGATGTGCCCCTCACAATATTTGGATGATTACGATACACAACTGCATTGAATTTATGTGTTGTGTGAAAGCTATATAAATATATACGCAATTTGATTAAATTAAGTGGCCATCTGTAAGGTTTAAAATGGCTTTGATATCAAGAGGTTCCGGGGCTCTGCCTTGGACCCCACCCATAAAGCACTGTTATATGATTAGTTTGGACCATGGCCCCTAAAAGTTCTACAACCAATAAAAAAAAATGAGGAAAGAAAGGAAAGTGTATTATATTTTCTGAATATCACGTTAAAATCTATCTTCATGTTAGATTCTCATGAAAAGGTGATTTTTTTTATCTCGCTCGCTTCGCTCGCTCGGGACCTATATTAAGCTACTTCTTGCCACAAGCGCCATACTCGGCCCCCTCGAGCATATAGAGCTTCGCCCTGATGCTCACAATCATAACAAAAATCCTGTTCACCGTGGCGTACAAAAAAGAGAGAAAAAAGGAAAGGGAGGAGGGTGAAATATGATATCATCTTTTAACATTATGTCAAAATCTATCACAAAATTGGTTTTTTGCAATAAAATGTCAAAATTTTGTGCTCGCTCGCCTATATATTTGCCCGATACGCCATATCGCCCCCTCAAATTTTTTGCCTTATGACGCCATATTGCCTGTTCCATGATATGACCAGGAAATTTTTGGCTCTTGCCCCCCCCCCCCCCCTGGCCACCGACCCCTGTTACGCCGCTGTGTGTGCTGTATATATGTTACGGTGCGAGGGTGTGCGCATACGTTCGTGCGTATGAATGGGTGTGGGTCACTGAACTAGAATACGTATTTCTAGTTCAGTGGTGTGGGTACGTATGTTTAAAAGGGTGTTCGAATGTGTGTATATGCGTGAGAGGGAAAGTGTGTGCGTGTGTGTGGATGTGTGGCGCCGTGGTCGAGTGGTCTAGCTCTTGAATAGAGACATGAAGGTCGGAAGTCCTGCAATACTACCCATGAGCAAGGTATTTGATCTCACATCGCTTTTTTTCTTTTGAATCAAATACTATTGGCAATAAAAGTCAACTTGCACGTGATAAAATAAGTGAACGCGTCGTGGTCGAGTGGTCTAGGGTGCTTGACTGGAGGCATAAAAAACGGGGTTCGATCCCCTGTGCTATTGCTTTGTCGTTGAACAGTTACCATAATCTGCGATTGGTTGTCAAACCATAGAGTTAATCCTTATTTTATAAACCTTCAGAGGGTGATAAAAGAATGGGGAACAATATCTGTCATCGGGTAGGCTATTGGGTCATGTGAAGATTTGAGGGTGTGTGTGTCATTATGTGTGAGGGTGTGTGGGGGTGTCAACGTGTGTGTATTTAATTGTTTGATACATTGTACCGGTGTGTTGGCTCAGTTGGTAGAGCGTCCGTCTCACAACCGGGAGGTCGGGGGTTCAAACCCCGGCCGCGTCAGACCAAAAGACGTTAAAAGATGGGAGTTGCTGCTACCCTGTTTGGCGTTCAACGATTAAAGGGATAGAGCCTCGTCGATCTGGCGCTGCACAGCGGCTGCCGGGCCCACGATCAATTGGGCAAAGCAAATTTTCGGAGTATTTCATGTCTATTTCGAACAATAAAATATGGATTAAATGAGGAGTAAGCTGAAGTTACTAAATGAATATTTGGCATACTCGTTGGATACTTGATAACGCCAGCAGAATAACTCAATGAGATGTTGTCTATCATGCTGAACAAGCTCGCTACCTTGGGGATAGGAAGGGGGCGGTGGTTAGATCTATCGCTACGTGTGCAATATCCAATTTTTTTATGTCATGAAAAACTCAAGCATATTCCTGGAGCATTTGCTTCTGATTTGTGGAGTGGTTTTTTTTAGTGTATGAAGACGAAACGTTCTAACATTAAGTGTGGTTACAACCGTCACATGTTGTATCGGCATATAGTACACCAAAACAAAGAGCTTCGGTTTTGCTCCAGTGAAAGTTTATTTATGTGACAACAGGTTTTTTAGTTTTTTTTAGCTCATCCGGCCCAAAGTGCCGGATGACATTGTGGCTTGGCGTCTGTCGTCTGTCGTCCGTCCACAATTTTAAAATGCTTCTTCTTCGTCATTTCAAGTCCGATTTCAATTCTGTTTGCTTTATATGACAGCACTAGGTGAAGGATTCAAAATTCTACACAGAATTTTGAAACTCATTAAATATGCTAATTTGTGCGCATTTATCGAAATTCACAAAAAATGTTTCCCCTCCTTTATTTGTTGATCGATATTGAAAATTTTTGATTCCATCTGGTAGAGCTTTATGAGCTAGGTTCACCAAACTTTTACACACAATTGTGAAATTTTGAGTAGAAAATGTTTATGCTAATTCATGCAAAACTACTTTATGCGTATTTTCCAAAATTCACATAAAATGCTTCTTTTTCTTTGTTTGTTGACCGATTTTTATTTTTTTTCTTCGATCTGGTAGAGCTTCATGAGGTACACAAAATTTCTATACTGAATTTTGAAATTTTGTGTTGAAAATTATTTATGCTAATTTATGCGAAATTTATTTATAAATCACAGAAAATGCCTCTTATTCTTTATTTGTTGACCGATTATGATTTTTTTTCTTCCATCTGGTAGAGCTGCATGAGGTTCACCAAATTTCACGAAATTTATTCGTAAATCACAAAAATTGCTTCTCATTTCTTCACCAATTTCAATTATCTTTCTTCAATTTATGTCACCCATATAATTCACTACAGCGTCAACTGGGCTGAAATTAAAAATTTTGTTAGATTTTGTTGCGAGATGCCGGAAGAGCTCCACATCATTGATGTGCTAGTTTGTTTTTAGACATGCAAACCTGGGCTTCGTCTAACAAGAGTCACGGTTGATCCAATCAACCTCAATAATATGGAAATCCATCAGTGCCATAATTTTTTTTTCTACAGGAAATTTGTACAAGATCCTTTGTAAGCAAAGAGAAGCACACTGAATTTTCAAGAAAAAAGATATTATGAATATACATTATATCTAGAATAATATATTTCGAACAAAAATATAAATATTCATTTTAGATGTTGACGTTGCTGGCTTTCCATAGTTGTGGTTGGACAGGTCAATTGTAACTCTTTATGAGCAATCTCTTGATGGCATTACCTTCCATGTCACCTGACCTAATAAATATCTGTATTGCTTGGTTATTGTTTTTTTTACAGGATATGGGTCATTCGTCTACGTCGATGGCTTCAATAAGACAGCGGGATCCAAGGCTGTACTACAGTCAGAGACCATGTCACCAACGAATAATGACCACTGCTTTTCTTTTTTTTATAAACTGGAAAAAGGCATGAGTATAAGTTTTATCAGGGTTTCACAAGATGGATCCCGCCAGCAACTCTTGTCGTACAATCAGCCAGCAGAGATGACGTATGTCGAGTATAACATACCCATAGCCGAGCATCCCAACATATATAAGGTAAGGGAGGGGACGTGTTAGCTAGATTTTGCAATTGCAACGGGTATAGATTATGCAACATAGTAAATCTATTGAAAACGCCCGTCCAAAATTGACAGGTGAGA
Organism: Lytechinus pictus; assembly: GCF_037042905.1. Taxonomy (NCBI): domain Eukaryota; kingdom Metazoa; phylum Echinodermata; class Echinoidea; order Temnopleuroida; family Toxopneustidae; genus Lytechinus; species Lytechinus pictus. The sequence goes on from NC_087249.1 coordinate 9,939,746, forward strand.
GGTCTTTGTCGAAAATTGGTGAACCAGGATAGCTGATTTTCGTAAAATTCTGAGCCGACGAAAAAATGCGAATATGTCGTTTGTCCAGAGTCACGGACGATACCGCTGTTTTGATGCACCGATATTCGACAAAGACTGCTTCTTCATGAGGATAAACGGTTCTCTGCGTTCCGGAAAGCGTCTGAGTAGTAGTTACAAAATTCTATATTATCAAGAAAAATGAAGGCATGTTTCTAACAGACGACCACACTCACGCACCACCGAACACAACACAACCCCACGCAAAAACTGGGGTGTTAAAACTGACACCAGTTGGCGTTTCTACAAGACCACACCCTGAGGTGTTAAAATTACACCCTAGAGATTGAACGTAACACAAAGGAGTATTAAAGTAACAACAAAGGTGCTGTATTATGTTGGGTGTTGAACAAACACTGTAAATATAACACCGAAAAAAAATGACCGATGTGTTCCTATCTATGTACACTGATTAACACCACAGTTTTGCTGTGTAGGAGTGTGTAGGTGCATATTCTGTTGGAAAACATAACAAGTCACAGGTAGTTGAGTTTGCTTACGATGTCACCTGGCTTTTGAATATTTCATTTATGTAGGTTTACTTTGAAGCTACCGTAGAAGACAACATGACTGCGGGGCTAGCTGTCCTTGATAACACCTTCTTTGTTTTCGGTGTTTGTGAGTCTGGTAAGTGTTTGATTATTCTAAATATTTTCATTAATGATCATTCTGGTGATTCTTTATCTTTCTAATTTTCTTTCCCATAGCTATTATTCACAATTAAGAGGATTCGAATGATTTACACGTCCAGTCCACTTTTTTTTCTGTAGCTTTTAAAACATTCTTATTCATTTTTCTTTCGATTATACAAATTCTGAAACTATTCATTATGAACACGAAGATGATGAACACCATATGTAAAATGTCATTTATCTGATTTGGAAATAAATGTATTAATGAAAACAGTGGCGGACCGTGACCTGGAGGAAACAAAGCATTGGAGGGGCACTGTATTGTTTGTGAACAATGCTGTGCCCCTCCAATGCTTTGTCTCCTCCGGGTCACGGTCCGCTACTGAATGAAAACATAATTAGATTTTTCCCCCTCAAATTATCATAAAACTTACAGGTCAGCCAATATCAGATACAACTACCACAGTAGCCATCATTCTTGGCATCCTGCTCGGTGTGGCAGTAATCGTTCTAGTAGCCATGGGCGTCCTCCACTACCGCAAGACAGCACAGAAGTCGGATTCTTACCCAGCAGCAATGTCGTACAAAAATGGCGGGACCAACCCCACTCCAGTAAATCCAGTAGATTTGACTAAAGATCCCGGTATTGATAATCCTAATTACACGACAGCTCCCTTTTCATCTGCGTAGATCACAGCATTATTCCAAGTGTCGGTATGCTAAGAATCTTTTAATACTGGTTGTGGTTAAAGTGGCCGGTATGAACGGGAAGAGGAGTTCAGAGCAGTGTCTGTTTAGCTTTTATAATTAGCGTATTTTCGTAAGCACTATACGCAGACGCTTTCTACAACGCACCAATTCCTTTGAAAATCACAATGGAGAGGTGAGAGGTTTTTGTCTAAAGTTGGTTGACCGGGACAGCAGATCATCTAAAGATTCGGACCGGACGAAAAATTGCAAATATGTCGTTTGTCCAGAGTCCAGGACGACACTGCTGTTACAATTTTTCGACAAAGACTGCTCTGGTATGAAGGGCTTTTGACAATAGATTCTCTACGTTACAGAAAGCGTCTGCGTAGTAATTGCGAAAATGCACTATTAAGGTTTTATAGCTACCGAGTCATGTTTATAGCAACTGCAACATGTTCGAAGTATGTATATAGAATGCTGGTGAGAAAAATAATTTACATGAGCCCTGGTTTTGCCCGTGTTCCCTTTTTGTAGAACCTTTAATATGATGGTCTCGAAGGGATTATGCATTTTCTCGAGATGGGCAAAATGGTCCTTGTAAAATCTGTAATATTGTTTTGAAGGCTTTCCTATATTTCTTTTTCTTTTTGGTATTCTGAATAAACTTTCAAACTGTAGAGTAGCATGATATTCATATCTAAGATTGTATAGTAACTGAATAAATTTGTCATTTTGATTTTATTTCAAAGGGACTTATTCTTGATTCGTGAAAACAGCAATTTTAAGTCTAGTAGGATACTTCCATATGGATTCATGACAATAACAACAAATGTGTCGATATGAAACGTATCTTGATAGTTGTTTATCGGTGAGAGCTACATTCATAAAGTATAGTTCTATTCTATTCAAAATTTTCAAACAAATTTCATTATTGTAGGGAGAAAGTGAGAATGCAAATGGGTGAGGTTTAAAAAAAATATACAATGAAATGAACTCAACAGGCGTACTATTTATCAAGTTGTTAGGCTCCAATAGTAGTTGGACAATTAAAGTTTGTGTTTTGGAGTTGTTGCTCGCTTTTCAACTATTTAGAGCTTTCACTGATACACTCCTTTAAAAGGCAAGATTCATCTGACGTCAAGTTGCATGGGTAATATAAACAAGTGGAAGAACATTCTGATAAAGTTCTGATGGGCATTTGAAAAGTAATACAGATTTAATTGTTTTGTTTGATTTTTTTAATTTTGTGATGTCACTTGCCAGCAGCTTTCCCCATATGTCATGCGATATAACTTCCCATTTTTTAATGGATCATTTTAACTGAAAATATATTTGACCTACGGAATAATTTTTCTGATGATATATTTAGTGCATAGATAAAATTTCTATGGAAATTTGCCTATAAGGAATGTCGTAGCTGCTCGCATGTGACGTCATAAAACTAAGAAACTGTATTAAATTTATATTATATATTTTGATGTAGGGGCAGATCCAGGATTTTCCAAAACAGAAGCCATTTTGCAAAAAATGTTTTGACAAGTCCCCTCCCTCCCCCCAAAAAGAGTATGTATTCAGTAGTTCAATGCAAAAGTCCAAGCTCATCACTTTAACCCAGAGATTTGCTTACATGAACCTAAAATATTAGGGGATTTTTTATGTATATAAATTTAGGACCATTTTATATCACACTTGATACGATACCTCATATCTAGTGCTCACCATAAGAAAATTGTAAATGTAGCAACTCTTACTAATATTTCTTAATTCAATTACATAGGAATTCATTCTTCAAGAAATTAAGTTGAATTAACAGTAGATTTGAAAGTGCAATAATTTGAATATAATAATGATTTTGATGATATTGATATCATTTTGGCAAGACTAATAATATTCATGATATTATGTATAAGTTATGAATTTTAATGGGTGTTTTTTTTTCTTTCTTTGAGACCTATAGGAAAGTTTATAAACCTAACGTTCTGCAGTGGGTGACAATAAACTCTGAACCAAATCTAAATAAATGTTTGCAAAAAGAACGTTTATTCTAAAATATATGAAATTGAAAACTGGTCTATTGATTTTCCTAATCTAAAGAGTTTTTTCCTCTAATCTAACAGTGACATATTCACTTAGTTTGATTATTGTGAATTTAAATCATGGTTTCCCAATTCTGTAGCCAAATGAACTCGCGAAAAAAAAATCTGAAAGTGCATGACAGTGAAAATCCAAATGTGGGTCAAAATGTCAATTTATATCAATGTATTTTGAGAACATGAACTTGATTTACTTCTGCAGATACTTATATCATGTCACATCATGTATGAACATTATCTACACATTCTATCCTTTTCATTTATATATATTATTCAGTTGAACAAACTAATCGATCCACAGGTCATCAATCCATATTTTTTAAAATATCGTATAATCATGTTATTTTGTGTTAATATAATTTATCTATTTCGGTAATTTTCTCATAACATCAAGTAACATTCGCATTCATGAAATACCGAGATACAAATAGTTTTACTTCCATATACGAAATACCATTCACGTATTCAGTACATGTTATATTGTGTATGTGTAATACAAAATCTGAAATGAGATCACTAAACTATTCAAATTTAAAGATTTACTTTGCAAACGTACCACTAGAGTACAGTCACTTTTCATGAACACATTTGATTGATGAATATATACAAGAGCTGATTAGGAACTTAAGGTTATGAAAATTTAATATTGCCAGTTTGCGTGATAAGGCTGGACATACTCTTCAAAGTGATAAAAGGTTATGCAAGCCAGAAAAGTTCTTGCTTACCATGCCAACTTGCAACGCTAAATACGATTGTGGTTATACTGGAAACATTCAGTACCAATTGAAATCTGTCAATTATTAAGCTTCAAACGGTTTCAATTATCATAGATTCGATTTATTTATTTCCGTTCAACAAAAAACAAACAAAATATAATTGAAGTAATAGTACATATTCAAAACAATATAGACAGTTCAATGACATTTCATAACAAATGTAGAGATGAATTAAGTGAACTTGCCAAGAAAAGCAATGCTTGTATAAAAGGCAAGCCCCTAAACGTAGTTTCAATACTAATTAACAAAGCTATATACAATAATTGAGACGGAGACGAGCTAAAAAAATCACAATAAAGAGAATAAGCGACTACAAAAATAAACTTGTTCTCATCATAGAGATGAGAAGTCTATCACAATTTTTAAAGATAACAAATGAAAGAAACCAGGCCTAAGACTACATTATAATTATATCTAAATTTACAATACCTTTGTTGTAGGGGCGTAACGGTGGAAGGGGTAGGGAGTACCCTTTGAAATTTAAAAATATTTTTTCTTCATGCGAACACAAAGCTCAAATAATAGAGAGCAAATATCGAAGGAAAAAAATCCCTCTAATGTGCAATGAAGTTATGAATAATTACACACCTTGAGCATTTACCCGTCTCTCCATTAACCCAGGGATATATACTCAAATTTCTATATCATATGATTAGTGAAAGGTCTGGTTTTGATAATGATTTATAGGCCTTTTCAGATAAGGAAATGAAACCGACATTTGATAGGGCCTACTATCCCCAAATTTATTTCTCTCAGCTCCCATTTTTCATGCTTCCTCTACTAGGTTCTATTATTAAGTTATCATATTATTTGTTTCGGGGTACATAAACACAAGCATTTCCCTCTTTCAAATTTAAATAAGGATGGTATAATTGCTCTGGCAGTATATGATAATAAAGTGGCCTTAAGATATAGTCGATTATTTTGTATTAAATGATTAAATAACATAGATGACAGGTATGGAGAGGGGCATAGTCATATTCAAAAGTTGTGTTTAACAAAATTAAGCCTGAGTGAGGCTCTTAACGGAAGGCGATTTTTAAGCAGGGGAAGTCTCCACTAAAATAAAAAGTGTGCTAACCAGGTGAGAGGACATAGACTAAGAACCAAATATATATATGTATATATATATATATATATATATATATATATATATATATATATATATATATATATATATATATATCGTAGAAATAAAACAAATAATGGCATGCAGTGGTTGTGCCGGCCACTACCGCTTCGTCATCTATGCAAAATTGACGGACTTGGGTGAATTGTTGCGCAGCTGAAGCACTCCCATTACAATGAGTACGATTACGATGACGAGGAAGATACTGAGGATGAGACAAACGAAAATACCCGACAGATTCATTTCCTCGCTACCGGGATCTTGAGGAAACAAACAACAAAAGAAAAAATATATATTATATTCTGAGATTAGAAATGATCTATTACTTGTAATCAGAATGAAATTCTCCTTCAAAATTGTAGTTGCAAATTTCAGATGAAAATCATACAACTTTAGATCAGTTTTAGACAGAGGCAGCCCCCATGAAGGAGCAGGGGCGACCGCCAACATGATTTTCCGCCTGGTGAAAAAAAATTATAGAAAAAATGAGAGAGAATAATATGTGTGTACCAGAAAGTGATATATGAGACTTCTAACTAACTAACCCATAGCATTCAAAACAAAAATAAAATTGTTTCACCGTTAAATCGCCCCCCCCCATTATCATCATACCCTGGCTCCGCCCCTGGTTCTAGATTGTCAAAGAAAGTTGGTGACACGTTTTTAATCTCTTTAAAATACCATTGAGTGGTATGAAGTGATAAGTATAGGCCTACTCTTAGTTTATGTATAATGACTAATAATCTCGCACACGAAGTGAATGACGGCTAACCCTGACTCTTTAGCATATTTAATGAGGCGGTGGAATTCTCAGTGTTTTGAAATGAACAATGAACTTGTAAAATCTGATGGCTGGCAGTGGTAATCTTAGTAGACAAAAGAGAAGGAATGTGTTTACATGCGTTAATTTCACTGGGGTCATTCATGGTCCGTCTAGATTCATTTAAAATTGGACTGCTCAAGAAAGAAGCAGCATGTTCTTTTCATAGAAACAAGTGGAATGCCTCTGGCCGTCTCACCTGCATCACGCGATTCAATATAGCAGCAGTGCTGATTTTGAAAACTACTATAACTCGCACAAGATGTTCAGTGATACTTGGTTACTCTTATTTCCACGTTTTATGAACTAGACCAATACACTTATAGAGATATGATGGCAATTCAACAAATACCCCCAACGTGGCCAAAGTTCTTTGACCTTACATGACCTTTGACCTTGATCATGTGACCTGAAACTCGCACAGGATGTTCAGTGATACTTGATTACTATTATGTCCAAGTTTTATGAACTAGACCAACACACTTTCAAATTTATGGCTGTAATTCAACAAATACCCCAATTTGGCCAAAGTTCATTGACCCTAAATGACCTTTGACCTTGATCATGTGACCTGAAACTTGCACAGGATGTTCAGTAATACTTGATTACTATTATGTCCAAGTTTCATGAATCAGATCCATAAACTTTCAAAGTTATGATGGTAATTCAACAGATACCCCCAATTCGGCCAAAGTTCATTGACCCTAAATGACCTTTGACCTTAGTCATGTGACGTGAAACTCATGCAGGATGTTCAGTGATACTTGATTAACCTTATGTATAAGTTTCATGAACTAGGTCCATATATTTTCTAAGTTATGATGACATTTCAAAAACTTAACCTTAGGTTAAGATTTTGATGTTGATTCCCCCAACATGGTCTAAGTTCATTGACCCTAAATGACCTTTGACCTTGGTCATGTGACATGAAACTCATGCAGGATGTTCAGTAATACTTGATTAACCTTATGGCCAAGTTTCATGAACTAGGTCCATATACTTTCTAAGTTATGCTGTCATTTCAAAAACTTAACCTCAGGTTAAGATTTGGTGTTGACGCCGCCGCCGCCGCCGCCGTCGCCGCCGCCGTCGGAAAAGCGGCGCCTATAGTCTCGCTCTGCTATGCAGGTGAGACAAAAAACTAATAGTTTCTGGAAAATTAGAAATTGAGAAAAGGCTGGGAGATCCTTGCATATCAGAACTTAGATTTTCAGAGCCCAGAGTTTATCTTCGTCTAGAGTTTATTTATATGTGGAATTCACCATTAACATCTGTGGAATTATTTTCATGTCACCAATGAACTGTTTGCAACTATTTTAAGAGAGGAATTCTCAGTTCTCATCAAGATCATCAACCTATTCTAGAAAACATTTTCCAACTCATGGATTTCTGAAATCGACTGTTTATCATCATCAACTTTGTCTTCACGGACATTTTAGCTCAGTACAGTGACTGTGATGACACATCGCATATCACAGGGGCCGCGGAAGCGGGGGGGGGGGGGGCTTCAGCCCCCCCCCCCACTTTTTTCCAAAACCATGTACAAAAACGTAAAAATGACCATACGATTGTGATTTTTTGCATGGTCAGCCCCCCCACTTTGAAAACCGTTCCGCGGCCCCTGTATCAACATCGCTTTCATCATCGCCAGCATTGTGGACTTCAGAAGTTTTACCCAGCCCATTTGGATATAGGCCTACAGTTTGATCAGAATAATTTCAGAACCGTCTCCTCAAGTTGCCTACTGATGGACATGTAAGAAAATTCGTTGTTTTGTTTTATTTTATTCTGATAATGAAAGAAACACAGAACATTTTAACTTTATTATCTACATTATTTGTTTTTGTATATTAATTATCTGTTGCATTGGTCTTGTATCGTAACACTGAGTAAATCAAATTGAACATCAAAGGGTACAGATCCCACCCCAAGTTTTGGTAAAAATAGATGAGGTTAATGAAAAGTAATCAGTCGGTGAGGAATAGCAACCTTTTCATCATTGCATTTATTAACATAGCTTACAAGATGTCCAGTAACGAAGAAATCACTCAACTAAGGCATGAGAAGAAATTTTCCTTAGTCTTACTTGCAAAAACTTTTTTAAAAGGAATTCGTAACTGATGTCTTTAAGGATCGATTAGTTGAGTCATGGGTGGTGTAAGAGGTACAAGTAGGGTATCAATACATAGCTAAGAAGTTGTTACTTTAAAATATGGAGAATCTTAATCGGAATGATTAATAATCTCTGGATATTACCTCTAGGAAATTTGATCTTTTCTTGATACGTACTGCAACTCCTACTGGAAAGAACAGCGTTTGCCACAGTGTGTTCTCAGTGTGGAACACAATGTGAAATTACCTTCACACTCTTAAATATTAGCATTTCAACTGAGTCTAAATCACGTATTCACATTGTCGACCACATGAACACGCTGTGAACAGTCACACTGTCGAGGTGTCCACAGTGTGGAAATATATTCACACAGCTGAATTTGAACATTTTAACAGTGTGGATAGTAGTTCACATATATAGTCCACTATGTGTGAACACACTGTGTGACACTGTGTTCTTTCCATAATGCTCTTAAACACTTAGGCCCGTATTCTGAAGTCGGGTTTAACTTAAACTCAGGTTTAAAGTTGTGGTTTAAGTATGGGAAGCCAAAAGTATCAAAATATTTTATTGAGTTGAACGTTTCTTATGTTTACTGTGCTCTTTCCTGATTCATCGATGGTGAAGACAATAATCTATTTATACTTCCTAGACAATTATGAATGATTTGAGAGCCAAATGAGCTGAAATATGATATCTCCACTGTTAGTGATTTATGTAACAAATGGCTATCCATACTTAAACCACAACTTTAAACCTGAGTTTAAGTTAAACCCGACTTCATGTCAGGTTTAACTTAGACCATGGTCTAACTCTGTACTAAAATTATGGGAAGCCAAAAGTGTCAAATGTTTTATTCAGTTGTATGTTTCTTATGTTTGCTGTGCTCTTTCCTGATTCATCAATGGTGAAGAAAATCATCTTTCTATATTTCCCAGACAATTATTAATGATTTGAAAGCCAAATGAGCTGAAATATGGTTTCTCTACTGATAGTGATTTATGTAACAATTGGCTGTCCATACTTAAACCACAACTTTAAACCTGAGTTTAAGCTAAACCCGACTTCAGAATACGGGCCTAAATGTTTTAAAGGCAAGAAAAGAACCAAAAGATCATTTGCATATACCTCTGAAGTGACTAGATAAATTAAAGAAAAAATCTTTGAGGGATCACTCACATACACCACAGAAGTCAGTGTCGAGAAAGAAATTATCCAGGATCACAAATCCACCATTATCGCTTGTTGCTGTAGCCTTCATTATAACCTACAAAGATTCAAACGTACCAAACACATTTTATCTCTTATACAGAAGCACTTGAAGTACATCATAATAAGTTATGACGAAGTTTTCTTTTACTCCAAATATGTCAATGATGTTTATCAGCAGAAGAAATAATGTTAGTCTACTTCATCAACGTACATGTGTGTATGTATGTATGTCTTAAACTGTAACCCACTGCTATAGAGTAACTGAATACTATACTGAAAATGTTATTAAAGCCATTATAGTGGAACCATTTTTTTAACATGAGAAACAAGAGGACTATTCACTAACAAAGTAGGAACGTGTGAGAGACAAAAAAAATGTATATGAGTTCTGCGATGTCTAGTCAATGAGAACTGGCTTCGTCTGTAGTGTTCTTAGTAGTGCAGATGCGTTAAACTTGCCGTTCGGGTTTGTTAGCTTGTGAGTATCCATACCTATCATTAAAGTATTATTTGACATGGAATCTTATTAAGATTTACTTTATTCATTCGGTGACACGACATTTGCTCCAGTTTTTAATATCTCAGTAGGCATATCGCTATAGTTAGGATTGAAATAGTGTTTTCGGTTGAGAATTATAATGAAAAGATACAAATGAGGGTTTATTTAGTTGTCGAGGTTAGGATTTCTGTTTGGCTTAACGTGCATATTTTCACTCGTAGCAATTGTCGCCGGACCAAATGTCATGGAACCATTCATTCCTGTGTAAGACCTATAAGCTTGCGTACTCATATATGGGGACCCGTAATTGTTGAGAGACTTAAGACTTAAGACTCGCAACTATAAAAAAGTCAATTGCAACTTGATTTTCAACCAATGAAACACGAGTATTATGAACTTGTTCTTGATTCCTTTAGTTGCGTTCAAGCGCATTTCTTTCTTGAACAGGCACTTGGGGGTGTTTCACAAAGAGCCAAGGGTGACTTAAAGTGCTGACCCGTCATGATTATTTAACGCGCATTTTCATTGATTAAAACGCAGTAGTGGGTGTCCTCTTGGTATGATTTGACCAATGTGGGAATGTCTTTTATATCGTGTGCAAATAGGAATTTAAGTGCGACTCTAAAGGCCACCGCACACCATAGAGATGTATGCTAATTAGTATATATATCTATGTCTGCGACTGAGTGAAGGGAAATGTGACGTCACAGCTCTTGTCAGCTTGAGAGTCGCAGAGCGGTCAGAGACAAATCGCAAGGAAAATCGTAAGGATTTGACATGTTGAATCCTTAAAACTGGATCGCAAGCTCAATCCAACTTTCAGCCAATCAGAATGCAGAGTCGCACTTAAATACCGACGCGTACATGATATGCAACGCGTATACACAGTAGTAAGCGTAATTTTCTCAGTTGCTTTGGCAAAAAGCAAAAAGCACATGCGTGAGTCGTAGACGGAAGGGTAGTCGGATCGCAAGGTGTGCAGTGTCGAGGCTAATGACTTCCTTGCGATTCATCTCCCCACACTCAGTCGCAAGCCAGTCGTAGACCAGTCTGGTCGTAAGGTGTGCGGTGGCCTTAAGTCATACAGAACTCTTTGTAGAACAGCTTCCTGCACTTTGTATAATTATGCGTCATATATTTTTCAATTGATGATAATTGATAATTAAGTTGAAGCCTACCCAATAGTCTTCATCCACTCCCTTTGTCTCGACAAGATACATTACACGTTTCATGTCGGTTGGTTTGGTGTACGACAGGAGGGTACTCTGCGAGCCATCAAGTGCCACTCGGATGACATCCAAACGCATGTCGCCTTGGATTGCGTAAAGCATCTGGAGGCAATTGTGATTAAGCCCCAAGCCATTACGGACTGTTTGAAACTCTGCGGCATCACCTGGTTTTCGGTTAGTCCCATTGACATAGATGAATGAACCACGCCCTGGAGTGAATAAGGAAAATTAACATCTCCTCCTTGAAACAAATACAAGAAGATTCGAATTCTTATCATTCATCATGATTACCCTTAATTCGAATTTTTCGCCAATTCGTCGCTTTCCCTATTTTCAAAATGAAACCCCCTTCCTTTTAAAATCTACTTTAGTTTATGTGATATATTTTCTTCAGTTAAAGTCCTTTCAGATGGAGGGGGTTTCAACAGGCACTGACACCTACATGCTTATAACGAACTGGATTATGTATTTTGTTTTCCCTTGATGGAGGGGAGGGGGTCTATCTCGTTTAGCTAACGACTTCATCATTGAAACCAAATAATAGCAACGTTGTTTAAAAAAAACCTCCGGGAGGTATTAAGTACCAAAGTAAAGAACTCTGCCAGCATCCTTCTTTGTTACGCATTCTTCTTACTTCTTATTTGTCAATACCATATACATACACACACATACACACACATATATATATATATATATATGTATATGTATATATATATATATATATATATATATATATATATGTATATATATATATATATATATATATATATATATAAGCGAGCTTTCGGCCTTGGGCCTTCATCAGGCTTATTTACATTGGAACAAACAAAACAGAACAAAAAACCATGCAAATAAAGTTGTTATGACAAAAAAGCGTACACAAATATATATACATATATATACACACACACACACACACACACACACACATATATATATATATATATATATATATATATATATATATATATATATATATATATATATATATATATAATGACAAGCCGCCATGCTTCAGCTGGATCAAAGCTATTGCTTGTTCGAAACCCACCTTCACCCGACAAAGGAAATTATAATTGGTATAGTGTCGAAAATCTGTCTATCTGACGGTCAATCGGATCGGGGTCGCCCTAGCCACTAACCCGTCTCTGTGGTCTAGTGGTTAAGGCACTGGCGTTCAAAGCTGGGGGCCCGGGTTCGATTCCCGGCAGAGACATTTTTTCGGCATCACCAATTTTTCCAAAGGGTAGATAGCTCTGGGGAACCTTGATTTAGGCTACGCCTACCATTGTTCTCTTCATCCATTTCTTTACAATATTTAAATAAAAGAGTTGCCAAAGCTGTTGTACATGTATAACTTTACACATTTATATATATATAATATATATATTTATATATTTGATACCTACCAGGCCAGTCCATCGGAAACGTTTCTCCACTTTTCACGTCAAACCACTGCCAGTCGAGCTGATCATCGGGACTTTGTTGAAGTTGGCACCACCTATCTGGTACTAAACCATACTCGAATTCACATTGGGTCTGAATGACTCGAGGTCTACTGCTTCCGCAACTTCCTGGAGTAAGGGTTATGTCGTCCAGACCAATATCACCGCGAAAACTGTTGCCAACTGTACCTGTAAAGACAATCTAAAGGGAATTCAAAGCGACGGGTAAGTACATAAAGGCATATTAATTTCTCAAAAAATGTATTATGGACAAACTCAATGATGACAGTATAGTCTACAAAAAACGATTAAGGAGTACTAGTACTTTATTGTCTCCGCTGGCGTAGACGTTTAGAATAGACTTCCCCGATCTCTTCTGTCCCCGACAGATTCAAAGACTTCAAAACATCAACCGAATACTTACTTCAGGCATGCTCATGCTGACTCTTTAATCTATGTAATTTTTCCTTTTTTCTGTAACATTATGTATATATATATATATATATATATATATATATATATATATATGTATACATATATATATATATTTGAAAATAGGATCCATGAAACATACGGACAGGTACCATGACGCTAATTCCATGCAGGCAAAATCAGCGCTATACCCGTCGGGGCAGGGTTTTGACGTATTTTACATTTTTGCCATCCCTATTTTGTAAAAGGTATTTGTTTTTATTATCAATGTGTTGATTCAAGATCGCGGGGTCAAGGAATGTTTTCAGATAGATGCAGTTAAAGGCCTGATCCCACTGGCCGACGGACACAGAACGTATTCATAACGGATACAGTGGACAAGCAAAATTTCGGGATGGCTCCATCCGTTTTCATTCGCTCCAGACAATGGACAAAATGTGCGAACAATGAAATCACAGTGGACGGATGCTCGATGGATATAGAGCGTATGAAACACGTATGCAAAGAGTTCACAACGGACACAGAACGTTTTTCAACGGATGGCAAGATCCTTTTCCGTTTTACATCCTCTCTGCATCCGTAAGTGCAGTGGGACCAAGTCTTAATGTTGTCAACATGGAAACATTTGGAACACTCCCTAGAATAATCAGTGATTAAAAACACGTACTTGAAGGGCTCCGTACTTGGTTCTGATGTCAAGGTTATAGGGATTCCACCCGTCCCCGGCAGGACCAGTCAGGCGTACAAGCTCTAGCTCGTCGTAGTAATCGCCACGCTGCACAACCGTCAAGGAAGCCGTGTCGTCACCGCTCATGTGATAGTAGAACACCAAGCAGTAACTGGTGTTGAAGTAGTTGATGACTGGGGAGATGACCCGAGCTCGATCCCCCGGCCGACGGGGCTGCGAAGCCTCGATGTACAAGTAGTGACCTACGAGTGAAATTGACAGAAGAATTATCAAACTCTCCATGATGCTTTCTTTATTCGGTTATCAGTGACGGATCTAGGGGATGGGGGTGGGAGGGTTAGGGGTTTAACCACCTGGGCTGCCAAGTAAAACGAGCTAATGACCTACATCTTGGAGCAACCCCTTTTTATGCTTTTCAAATCTCTGAGGACCCGAATCGCCTTCATTTTATATAGTAAACCCTCTTTTTTTTGCTTGTAAAGAACTTCTTGGTACCAAAATGACCTCATTTGGTAGTGAAACCTTTCTCTTTTTTAGGTTGTCACAGCTAGATCCGCCCTGGTTCTTTTCATGCCCTGTCTTAAGAACCTTATTTGTTTTCAAACATTTGTATATCAAATGTGATGATAATCACATTGATGACGAAAATGATTATGATAATAATGATGACGACGATGACAATAATGTTGATAGTAATATTAATAACGGTAATAATAATTTCTTTACATCAAACGTTAAGGAGAAACGTTTTGTCTTCTCCAGTATTCCACGTTAAATAGATTTGGTTCCCCTTATCAATAATAATGATCATAGCAATAATAATGATGATGATGATGTTAAAAATAATGATAATAATAATACTAATAATAAATTAATGACAATAATAATCGGTGAGGTATGTGCCAAAAAATAGTAGGGGACAGACACGGAGTACTTGGTAGGGCGAAAAAGGGTCTGAAGCTGCGAGTGAGCACGAATTTGTCATCATTAATCCCAAAATATTAATTTTCTTATAATGTAGAAAATAGTCGTTTGGTGATTTGTTTTACTCTTCAGAGTATGGCGCACAAAATTAATGAATGGAAGCGAACACAACAAAAGAATATAACGAAAGGCGCGTAATCAGTCAGTCAGAAAATAGTATACCGACTTAATTTTCTTTTTCTTTCTTTCTCTTTTTTTCTTGGTCTTGAAAATTGGTGTTCATGCCCCCATCTGAACACAAACAATAACATTTCAGATAAGACTATTACTTCTGTCTAGCACTCTACTTCTACTACTACTGCTGCTACTAATACTTCTACTTCGACTACTGCTACTACTACTACTACTACTACTACTACTACGACTACTATTGCTGCTGCTACTGCTTCTACTACTATTACACTACTACAACAACAACAACAACAACTACTAATACTATTACTACTACTACTACTATACTACTACTACTACTACTACTAATAATAATAATAATAGTAAAAGTAATAATGAACAAAGAAAGCCATGTAGGCCTACAATGGCATTTACAAATATGAACATGGTGAGACCCATAACTAATTTGTTGGAAAATATCTTCATCACACCTTCAGGTGTCCCTTTAGTATGATCGGCACTAGGCCCAGATCCAGCTGTTCCAGTGGGTCCAGAATTTAAGAACCAATCAAACTCGTCTTTGTCCTGCCAATTATCCACAGGCTGGGTATAACCACACATGCCACCTTCGAAATCACAGTTGGCTACAAAGGGGTACCTTGGTGCAACTCCTACAATTTTAATAAGAAAAACGGAAATCAATCGTTGTGACATCTTGAACCGTCTGTTCCTATCTTTTATGAGCCTTTTTGGCGTGCCTTTAGAATTATCAATACTTGGTAGACAAGTTCGTTGTTGGCACATGTCTTTTTCCAAGAGCTTATGGTGACCCTTCAAGCTTTTGAATGACTACTCCATGTAACAAAGATCCGTAGTAGTTTAGGATTATCAAGCTATTGTATTGTATTTCTGTATATAAATTCTGTATAGTATTCTGATTGATTTATTCATTGATTGATTTATAACGAATCTATTTAATCTCAAAATTTCAACAAAGTTACAAAGTAAAGCCAATTATAATATAACGTAATGAAATGAAATAGAAACCTTCTGAAAAGAAAAGCTTGTTATTGACGGCTTCCTTCAATAAATAAGACATATCAAAGCAAAATACAAAGTTCAAAATATATATAATATACAAATCATCATAGCTTTCTTGTAGAAATTAAATGTAGATCCTTGTTAAATATATATTTTGTTATCATATTCTCCCAAGTAAAAGATTCTGTACTCGTTTTAGACCGCACACCTCAGGAGCCGCGGAAGCGGGGGGGGGGGGGGATTTCCTAAACCGTGTACAAAAACGTAAAAATTACCATATGATTGTGATTTTCTGCATGGTCGGCCACCCCCCCCCCCCACTTTGAAAACCGTTCCCCGGCCCCTGAAGAATGCATACCCCGCTTACCAGGGCCGTGGGCAAAGAAAGGTTATAACATTTCTAAGAGTTAAAGATTTTTTTTAACAGGACCCAGATACTGGCGCAGATCACGTGGTTTTCTGCATACCTTGACAAACGCCATTTCCCAGCGAGAAGTCATCAACCGCTATGTCAGCTGAATACCGTCGAGTTGTTATTGTTCCTTCAACGATGATCTGTGTCACAGATATTATAAAAAACGAACAGTTTTCATTCTTCAGTGCGATGAAAAAAATGTAACACAACCTCCGAGAGGTAATATCCAGAGATTATCAAATATTACATTTAGAATTTAACAAAATATGAAAGAGACAATCCTCAGCTTTTTGTTGATACACTACAGTACTTGAGTCTTACACTTTTCATGACTCAATTTGATAATTGATGTTGAAGAGATTAGGTTTAAGTGATGTCTCAGCTGAGTTATTTTTTGTCAGTGGATATGATTTGTTTGAATAGTTTTTTTTTACATTGTTCAATTTGAATATGGAGATAAATGAATTGAATACCCCCCCCTTTTTTTTTGGGGGGGGGGGGTACGTTAATGAATGAAAGGTGCTATTCCTCATCAGTTTCAATTAACTTCACCCACTTTACCAGAACTTGGATTTTTTTGTATATGTACCTCCGGTCTATCAAATAAATATATTCATCCACGCATTGTGTCAGTAGAAGAAAAAAGTTTATCAACAAAAATATATCAATATACGTGTAGTAATCAGGCATATTAGTCCTATCATGAATTTTGATAATCTTTAATATTAACCATCTAAATTTAGATTACCTTTATTTTGTTACACATTGTAGTATACCGAGAACAGAAGAGGTTGGGGGTCAGAGGCGATAAAAAAAAACAGAGAAAATTTAAAGAGTAAGAAGGTAATATAGAGGAAGAGTATGAAACTAAAGGTATGGTTCCTGCAACTTTATAACACCCCTTGTTATTCAAATGAGAAAAATATGACTTCACATAATTATTCAAGAGTCGGCTTGCCCCCGTACCCATCAAATATCCCTATCACCGTCCCTGCTATAGGTTTATCGTTGTAATCCCTCTTGCTGAATTGGTCCACGTAATGTTTATTTCATAGTACTATAAATGTACTTAATAGTCGAACATTTAAATTCAAAATTACTTCCGCATTATCTTTTGTTTGTATGCTGTACAGTTTTCTGTACCATTGTTTAAAGGATTTGAAGATAGTCGAAAGAACCAAGCCGTTTTCTTTTGATCGGAATTGTATAATACTCCTCATTTCATATCACTATAGATAAGGTCTTAAGATGCTCAAAAACGGGAGTGACTTGCAAGCTTACGTAGAAAGCCCTTGCAGACGAAGGCATCGACAGCCGTCCCTCCAACCACTGCGACGCGATGTTGCCGAATAGCTGAAAGTTGGGATCCAGAGATTGCGTGTCACCGTAGGGGACGATGTAAATGTTGAGGAAGTTGGTGTTTATGCCGTTCATGAAGTACCAGAACGTGAAGCAACGGGCATTGTTTGAGGGCGAAACCAGAGGTGAAATCAGCTCAGCCCTTGAGTTACGAGGTAAGTCCTCGTAAGAGTCTATCAGCATATAGTGACCTTGCAAGTGGAATGAATACAAGGGAGGAACCATTATGTGCCAACTATTTCCCCGGATACATAAATACCCTAATCCGGTAGCGTAATAATTTTAAGAGTGAGCCAGACATGCCGTCAAGGGGCAAAAGCAATTCTAAAACACTGCGAGCGAGGACAAAAGAAAATGTACTTTCAATACGAAAATCTAACTTTGTGATGAACTCTTACCCCTGCTCATAAAAAATGCCCTTCTCCATCCATTTTCCTTTTTCATTCTGTTTCTCGTTAAATGGTTTGGAGGGGATATGGCCCCCAACCCACATCTCTGCGCCACAGATCCTAATCAATTTGTTAAATTAGTTTGGATTACTATATGATGATCACAATGATAAAGAAACATCAGTACCAGTACATGGTTACAAACATTGAAACTATGTCGTAGTCATACCTACGAACCGACTCTAAACAAACCGTTCAAAGAAATATCTTTGATCTGTCTTGAGACGGATTCGTTGGTGTCACTCCGGCATTATACATTATACTAGAGAATGTTTCCTCCAGATATACATTGATACCTTTCTTCATTTTGTTAAATTTGTTTGGATATCTACGATAGTGAACTGATGGAACTTATATCTTTCAGCTTCTTTAAACCCCTCTTTCGTCAAAAAGGATTAATAATTTGTATAGTTTTAAGATTATTATTATATACAATTACACTCTATTATTTCGTTGCCAGTGCTTTGGGCCTATTGGGAAAAGCGCAGTATAAGTAACAACGATAACGATCGTCGGCGCCAAGTGCCAACGACGATTTCCCGCCAGTTCAGACGAGCTGAAGAAGCGTCCCGAATCGGGATCGGACGTGAATCCGTTCTCCGTTTCAATAACAGTGATCCCAGATGAACAGATTTATTTTCTCTTGGTAATGATTACGATGATTAGAAACCTTTAAAATGAACGTTAAAACACACGCTTAAAGTATTGACAGCTTCCATACCTTGATCAGTTTGCAGTGTATGGTCGACGGAAGGACCGGTGTTGTAAGCTGGGGTTTCACCGCTGTAGAGGACCCAGTCAAACCCATCTCGTATACTCTGGCTCCATCCACACATGGCATCATTGGTGTTCTCGAAATCACAGTTGATGTTATTGGTTGTAGGAGGCACGGTCGTTGGAGGATTGATGATAACTTATTGTGAATGTAATCAATAATAAAACAAATTATGTTTTGATGTTGTCTTACGGAGAGTGCGACCAAGCCCCGGACAAAGAACTCTTCGCATATTTGTCGAAGCACAGCTAAGTTATCCCGAGGCGATCTAATTAGTGTCTGGTATTTGCATTCCTGATTGCTATCAAAATTCATGATAGGACTAATATGCCTGATTACTACACGTATATTGATATATTTTTGTTGATAAGATATAAACGTTGATCTACTTGATTTTTGCTGCATGCTTGATTATAAAGGACGAGTAACTGTTAAAACCAAAGTCCTAGGACAAAAATAGTAACTGCATTTGCCACTGTGCATTAAGAACAGTTTTCACGAGACTTGCAAATCAAATAAGAATGCAGGCGTTTTCCAACCAATCAAATTACACTATATTGATATCAGTCGTTTGTATAACCCTTTCACAATTGATCCAGTTAGCGACCTCCTGCAATAGCGTTTTTTTCCTGGTGTTGCACGATATATAGCTTTGTGTCTTGCGAGCTGCACTTGCAGTCGTTGGAGGCGATTGAACGAACCACAGGGGGTCGTGAGTGCTCGCATCTGAACTTTGAAGATGTTCAAATACCAAACGCGGCCAAATGCAATCGATTCACTCGCATCAGATCGTACCACCAGCAATGACCACCAGTCGTGCCGCGATTGTCATGCGAGGGGTGTCCATGGTTCAACGTTGCACCATTGTTCTACAAGGAATCATTTAAAGTTATTTATATAATCACCAATGGGGTTCTTTACACCATCATGAACCTCATAGATTTTATAAAAAACCTGAAAGAACTCATTGCAGAACCAATGGGGGTTCTAAGGGACTGTTTATATTCAATTTCTGCTTCTTTGAAGAAACAAAGGGTCTTTTCACACGTGAATCTTGAATCATTGTAATGATGATTTGATGATTGCTATTGTAATCGTGACTGTGATTAGCGTTCGTGATTCTAATCATGTTCAAGTTTGGTTGCACACGTGCTAAATATGTGTCATTAGCCTTATTTTTCACTGGAATCATCATTCAAATTTCAATTTATTTTACCATGTGATATATGATTATAATGATTTAATTATATTTAATTATATTGATTATATTGATTTAAATTTGACATGCATGTTAATTTATATTTGAATCACTTATTGAATATGTATATCATTTATTCAATGTTGAATTTTGTTCATGCTTTTATTTAAATTGAATTAATTTATCTTGTACTTATTTGTATTATGTTGAAGAATGAAAAATATATTGAATTTAATTGAAAGGGTGGTAAAACAAGTTCCATATACGGTACAGAGAAAGGTTCTATTCGGCGCCAATGATTTTAGTGAGTATAGCATGACATACCTAGACCACATCTTTGGCCTTCATTGACAATGACATCGTCGATCGCTATGTCATCACGCATGTGGATACCAGTTGTCCCTTCAAACACCAACTTAAAAAAAAAGGTTAAACAAAAGGGAGAAAAGGGGGGATTACTTTCATTGGTAGTTGAATAGTAAATAGTTCATGCAGGGGGTATGCAAGCCCTCAATGTAAGCAACGAGTAATTTTGATATAATTGTCTTCTTACTATGCCCAAACTATACAAACCTACGCTTACATATTTTTTTTTGTTATGACGTTTGGTTAGTTCTATGATTTCTGGCTGCCTTTGAATTATAAATTTAGGCACGACCATTGTATAGTCAATATCGACATGTTTAAAATGATTTCACGTTTCATTTTCCATCGTGTTTTTTTTTAAATAGTTTTCTCCTGTGATTTTGTTCTCTTGTAAATTGAATGATTTCAGTTTATTTTCGATGGTGTCTTTTGACCACAATATATGCAACTATTCATTTTTCAAGTCTGGAGTGCATGTCACTTTAATTAAGATTGAACGTGCGCTATATAAATCATATGTATTAATATTTATTATAGGGCCTACACCTATCCATCCGTCCATCTAGCTATTTTATATATATTTATATATATATCTATCTCCAAATCCATCCATATATCTATCTATCTATCTATCTATCTATCTTCAAATCCATCTATATATCTATCTTCATATCCATCTATATATCTATCTTCAAATCCATCTATCTATCTCTATCTGTCTACCTGTCTATTTATCCATCTATCTATCTTTCTATCTATATATCTCACTATCTATCCTATTACAGTATCTATCTATCTATCTATTATTATATCTTCCTATCCACCCATCCATCCATCCATCCATCTATCTATCCATCTATTTTACTATCCCTCTATCATTCTATCTTCCTATCCATCTACATGATCTACATATCTACATTATCTATCTATATTGTTTTGCTTCTTGAAAATTTTCTTACCCTACAAGGGGTAAGTGAAGATGAAATCTCGTACATGCTGTTTCTCCACTGATCACCATGGTTACCGGAAATGCTCAAAAGAGGTGTGTCTGGGATTTCATCACCATCCTTGATGCAGTAGACCCTAAGGATTTGTTCATCATTCCCGTAGAGATGCCACCAGAAATCAAGACAAGCTTGGCTGACCTGCTGCGGTATGGTTGGTGAGATCATCCGAGCAGTCTTGCGATGTCCCACCTCCCCATATATGTATAAGTAAAACCCTACAACAGAAAGGTGGTTATACAGTATACTAGTATGTAGTGAATTTAATTAATAACATTGAGATTATTGATAACATATTCTCCATATCAAGTAACTAGAATAATCCTTAGATTTATGAATGTATGGCCGTACAATTGATAACACCAGTAGTTCTACAATACCTGTTTCAAGAAACCTCACGAGATGCAGGCTTTTGCAGTTTTCAGTCTGTGTTCTCAAGCAGTACCTATTCGACAATGAAATCGTTCTGTTTATCCTGAAGGAATAGTTTTGCATTGATTAAAATTGATAAACAAGTTACTTACCGTCTTTCGGAACAAAAATTATT
Source organism: Lytechinus pictus (assembly GCF_037042905.1). NCBI lineage: Eukaryota > Metazoa > Echinodermata > Echinoidea > Temnopleuroida > Toxopneustidae > Lytechinus > Lytechinus pictus. Next base: position 9,961,831 of record NC_087249.1, read on the forward strand.
ATTCTTAGATAGGAGACACAATTTCATATAGGATGCAAGAAGTATGAAGATGTATTTACGTTTTCGAGTAAACTCTACACTCAATGAAAAAGGCTTAACTTTACAACTTTAAAAGGAGCATTCCAATGCAGCACTTTTACCAGGTACAACTCTGCACCTCTGTGTTGTTGTACCTTTATAACGTACAACTTTGCACCTCTGTGGTGTTGTTGTACCTTTATAACGAAGGGGGAACTTTGGACTTCTGTGGTATTTGTGTACCTTTATAACAGGTGCGACTTTGCATCTTTCAGACCAGAGAGGTGCGAAATTCATCCGTTAAGGTTCTCCCAATATGGGATTACCAAAGTCACCATAGTCTCAGAGTGTAATCTACTTACCGAATTCATCTTTGGTGGTATGGTCATAGACAGGTCCAGCACTAACCCAAAGACCGGCCCTGTTCTGCCAGATCCAGTCGACGTCATCACTCTGGTCCTGTTCATAGCCACAGATCTCTATCTCCTCGAAGTCACATGTTGCCTGCTTGGCGTCAGAAGGTGGCTTGTCTGTGAAGAAAAGACTCATTTTAGAAATAGAATATTGTTGCGTTGGGTTGACGTTGGGCACATTTCTCGTTCATAAGCTGCAAGAGCTGCTTGGAAGTCACAATTTCTTTTAATTATGATATTGATGAGTGAGCATCCGAAATGCTAATTTTGTTTTCATACATTCCAACACCAACATTCATGACATTACATGTATTCCAGCAAATATTTGCTCAAGCAGACAGATAATAAAGTTAAAAAATAGCTCAAATAAAGCAGAATACATCACTCCAATTACTCAATAAAAAAATCCTCTTCGTTTTGCAGCTTTTTAATTCATATCTTATCCATAACTATGGAATATTACTACCAGTATCGTAATAAACAATTTTTTTCAGGGGACCAGACATGACGTATGGGGAAAAAAGTCCTAAAATTCGCACGCTCGCAAGCAAAACAATTTAACCTTTTTAATACAAAACTCTAATTTTGTGATAAACATTGACATAATGACCCCTACATCTGTACGTATAATTACAACCCTTTCGCTGATGGAATGCTTGCAACAAGTAGAGTATTATTCCAATTTTTATGGATTACTATTCTGAATTACTCTCTATATGCAAAAAGATTTCAATCTTTCAAGAGTGAATTTTGACCTTTTTGAGAGAGAGATTGTGCATTTTTTTAAACACTTTCTCCAAAATGTTAAAAATTTGAGAGGAGTGTGATCAGGGATCAGATTAGCTCCTTTGCATTTAGAGAGTAGGCCTGTATAGAGCATGCATTGATTAATACTGAGAGATTAATACCGATCTGGGATTTCCAATATCTCATCTAGAGACTAGAGGAATTTACTTGCTTTTATTGTCTTATGAACTTTCTTCGTAGATGTTAAATGCTTGTGAAAATAAAGCCAAATACGTCACGTCGCAAATAACTATTAAAATCACCGGATTTTGTACAAAGGAGTAATTCCACCTTGGACGGATATGAGTAATCCTAAGATGATCAGAACCAAGTATATAGCGGGACAAACATAAGACGATCCCGTCTTTTCCAGCAACCTTGTGAATATTGTGTGACATATTCGGGAGCCGGCGCCTTTGAATGTTTTTGACAGATAAATGGCGATATACAAATGCTGTTCACCATCATCATCATCATCATTATCATCATCATCATCACCATCACCATCACCATCATCATTATCATCATCATCATCATCATCATCATTAGCATCATCATCATCATCACCATCATCATCATCATCATCACCATCACCATCACCATCATCATCCTCCGAGTACTTACGATGACCAGGACACATTTCCCCCCTCTGAAAACTGATGTCATCCAAAGCGACATGGCCTATGTATGTTGGACCCCTTACGTACTCGAACACAATCTGTAACAGGACATGAATGATGAAAATGATATAGAATGGGATCTTAATATTTCATATCCGTTACTGGGGAAAAATAATTCTTTGCATGTTTTGGTTTAGAAAAAAAACCCACACAGATTCAGGTCTCTGCCAATGTATAATCAACAAGTGCTTAACAATGTTGTTCGTCAATTATGTATCTATATTGGAATATTGCAAACCAAGAGGGTTCTCATTTCTTATAACATCAGCTGAAGACGAAATATTACAATGCTGATTATTATACTATAAATACACAATTTAGTGTAATGGAGGGGCGGATTAGACACAACGCTTTAAATGAGCCGACTATTGTGCACAAACGATAGAGCCCGTGAAGTGGTATTTTACCCAATCATGCTGTATCCGCCACTGGTATTTGTATACTATTTGCCATAATTTTAGATGATTTATTATAAGAAATGTGATGCTTCATCGGAACATGAAAAAATCCTGGTCTCATTTTGGCACTTTATAATCGGTCGTTTGTAAAGTCATGTAGTTATTTACAAAAGTTGCACAAAATGCCCCTCACATCAAAATTATTTATTAAAAGACCATCGCAGCCAATGGGCGAATTATGATCAATTGTACAGGCATGTACATTAAATTACGTGCTTAGTTTTCATGCAAAATGTGATGACATTCAAATGACACAAAAACCTATCGTGTAAATTATGTGATCTTTGGAAATGTAGAGTAGGTGGAGAAGAAGAGGAAAAGGAAGATAGCGAGTGAAAAGACGAGGATAAAGAGAATTCATTGATGTGTAAAGACAGTAAGTAACTTGAGAAGATAGACAAGAGATGAGAGAAAATTAGAAAGCAGAAAGGAGAGAAGAAGAGATCACATTCATTAAACAGACATGGTGATGAGCATTTTCTTTGCTAAACAGGCCTATCGAAGTTTGGCAAAAAAGGTGTCCAGGTTCTTGGGTATCATTCTGAATACATTTGGAAGTTGCAGCGTTATAAACTTATAAAAGCTTGTTTCACTGTTTCCCATATATGCCTAGGTGTGTGTGTGTGATTGTGTGAGAGGGTGAGGGTGGTTGTGTTTTGGGGAATGGGGGTTGAGACTGAAGAGACTGAGTGAAAGAGAATGTGTGGGGGATCGAGTGAGAGGGCGAGTGACAGAAAATTTGTGAAAGTGTGTGTGTGTGTGTGTGTGTAAGTGAGAGACAGAGACAGGGAGTGTGTTGGGAGGGTAAGAGAGCGAGAGAGAGAGAGAAGGATGTGCGTGTTGGTGTGTGTGAGGTATCTTTAACTGAGCCTTCGTTTAATGCATCGTGTGCTTTATGTTGGTGCTCCTGCATCCGAAAAAGTGTGTGTGTGTGAGTAAGTGAAAAACAGAGACAGTGAGTGTGTTGGGGGAGTAAGAGAGAGAGAGAAAGGGTTTGCGTATTGTTGTGTGTGAGGTGTCTTTAACTTTGCCTTTGTTTCAGGCATCGTGTGGTTTAAATTGGTGCTCCTGCATCCGAAACTCGGAGAATGGAGTATGTGGACTGTTATCTAGAGTAGATAGCAAGTTATTATTCCTCCCAGTTTGTCTGATTTCGTTCTGCAAAATCCGAGATAACCAAGATAGAATGGTACAGTCATGAAGATAGGCCTACATCATAATTATTGTGCGTTTCATGAAAGGACCTGTGAGACGTTTTATCCTACAAGTCTTGCTTATCCACTACAGTTACTATAGGCATAGGGACTACGTTTCAGCCAATCAAAATCGAGAACAGTTGTCAGATATGACAACTTGTCAGACGGAAATGTTGATATAACCTTAACCTGAACGCCCACTCCTCGGGATTTTCTTCCCTCATTCTGACGGAATTGATAAAACAATTACAATGCGTTCTGTCTGCTCATGACGTCCATTTTCGTCCAAGCTCTATAGTGGAGATACTTACGGTGAAATCATCTCCCAAAGTGATATCCATCTCGGCTCCCCTCCACTTTTCACCCCTGTTTCCTGCCAGCACCCAACCGGGATCGCCCCTTATCGTGTCCAGGGGCACCGTGTAGATCCTCAGCTCTCCCACTCCCTCCCCGCTCATGTGGTAGAAGAACGTGAGACAAGCTTCGGGGCTCCCATCGGCCACACCCCGGAGAGTTGGCGTGATCAGCCGGGCGAAACTACCGCGGGACCAAAACGCGTTTTCGACGAAGATGTAGTATCCTAAATATCAGGTACAATGAAAATATGCTTCACGTGCGTGTCAACAGAAGTAAAGTCATAAATCAACAACAAAAACAATAATGATTATATTGAAAAATTGTAATGATATAGAGCTATACATGCGCTCTACAAATTCTATGTTATAGAATTTGTAGAGCGCATGTAGAGCGCGGGCCTTGAGCACCTTGTTGGGTGCTCAAGGCCCGGGCTCAAGGCGCTCTTATAATAATAATAATAACACTACTACTACTGCTGCTACTACTACTAATATTACTACTACTACTACTACTACTACTATTAATGATAATAGTTATAATAACAATAATAATAGTAATGATAATAATAATAAAAATCGTATAATGGAGATGATGGTGACAATAAGCAGTTACAGAGGTACAAAAAAACTGTATATAAAAAGTAGTCGTAGCATTGGTAGTAGTAGGCCTATACATGCAGTAAAAGAAGCATTACTTACAGCAGCAGAATTAAGGAGATTGTTATTATAAGCAGGAGTATAATTACAAGTCGAACTTGTATAGCAATAGTAGTAGGGGTATGTTAGTAGATGTACACAGTAAAAATAACTTAACAAGTGGTTTAAACTTTTTTGTAATTTTTTTATTTTTTAAACAACTTGTTTAAAAAGTTTAAACAGTTGTTTAAAAAGTGTGAACAGTTGTTTAAAAGGTTTAAATAATAGTTTTTAGTGTGATGGGCCTAAAAAAAACGTGCTTAAAATTTTAAACAGCGTTTTTACAGTGTGTGTCGCTTGTCCAGAGTAAAGGGCTAAGCCGGTATTGTGAATTTCACCAATTTTCGACGAAGGCTTCTTTCTTGTTGTTTGTCATGACGGGCATTCGACAATACATTTTCTCTGTTCTTGAATCATCCACAGTACTGTTGCTGAGCGATAACTTTCTAATAACTTGCCTTGTTCTGTTCCTAGCGTGTGATCCACAGTAGGAGAAGAATAGATGGTTCCATCAAGCCCTTGTTGTCTTCGCCAATCCTTGTCATCTGATGTGTCTTGGGTGATAGAACACATACCCTCCTCAAATGTACAGGTAAAATTCTCTGCAAAACGAAATGATAGATAAATGGTTTTGTCAACTCGGCGTGGCATCAATAAAGTTGATTTGAAAAGATATGTTTTTTAATAAATTTATACATCCATTTTTCACCCATTGATCTGTGTGCATTATATTAATTCACTTTATAAACCAATAATTGCTCTCATAAGAATAGTATATTTATGTGTTCAGTAGGTGCGGTTGTGTGTGGGCGCGTGTGTTAGGGTGTGTGTACGTGTTCTCTGCGCGTTAACACTACCAGAGAGATACATGAACATGTAGGTCTACATAATATCAGTGAAAATCGCTAAAAATGGGTCATTTCCATGTGTAAACATAAATTAAACAAGACAAAATGGCTTCTGAATAAAATAAAATGAACAATACAGGATTTCTATAGCGCATGTACATGTATCCCCCTTGTTATGTGTTCAAGGTGCTCCTATATTACCCCGGCTAAGCTAGTCTACCGATTCCGGCGCTCTGGCTGCTTTTTGAGGAATGACTCTCTGCCGATACCCATTAAACTCACTTGGGTTGAGTGCAATGTGGGTAAATTTCTTAAGAAAAACATGTCAAGGCTGGGAATCGAGCCCACGTCTCTCAATTGAAAGACAAGAGACTTAACCACTAGACCACGACGCCCCCATTTGTGTTTTTGGAATATAATTTTAATATAAACTGCTACATTGTGATATATATGATTGTAGTTTTAAGATCATAGTAATAGTCGTACCTAATGGACATGTGCCTTCGGTTATCGTGACGTCATCCAAAGCAATATAAACCTGTGTGTCTATACCTGCGATAGCTTCAAACGAAACCTGTAAGAATATAAGGTAGGAGAGAATTATCACAATTCCACATGGTAGAAAAATGATGTTGAAGAGGTCGTTTTCTTTCGTTTTACTCAACAAAAGAAAAAAATGAAAATAAAAGTCTTACATAAATCTACAGCAAATCAGCAACAAAACACATATGCGGCGTCGTTTACGCATTTTCGAACGGTCAATTTCTGAGAAGTGGAGTCGTTTAATCTATTCGAAGAAAGCAAAAAATATTGTGAGGTAATTGTTCAAAGGGCTATTTTCAAATGAAAATAAGATATTAGTGGGGGATGGTAGCAGTGGCGTAAATCCATGGCGTCATACTATTCAATTTTTTTTGGGGGGGTGGGGTGTTGAAACAATAGTTCACCCCCCTGAAAAATAGGTTCACCGATTGGATGGTAAATTGGATGGTAAATGAAAAACCATTCCAAATTTGAATTTTCAGGGTTAAAAGAATCAATTGGCACTACACTGTATTGTAAGATTGAAATGTTCGACGATACTCGAGTATAATTCACCTTTATCGAAGTTAAAGATAAAAAAAAACAATTAGGCAATAAAACCTATATCATGCCCGGTCTGTTGATCTATTACACTATCAACGAACACGACCCGTGATCAACCGATCGTAAAGATTTATTTTGTTAGCACTAAGTATTAAAATCTGCTATAAAATAACCCATAATTTCTTGCAATAACCTATAATCTTTTGCATGCATCCATGTGGATGCATACTTTATTTCATGAAAATAGCGAAATGGCAGTCTTATAAATTCCAGATTTTTATTGTCCATAAAAAAAACAAGTCTCAAAGGTCTGGTCTTTCTGGGGAGGGGAGGGGGATAGTTAACTTATTGGCACACTTCCCGAATATTGAAAGATTGAAAGATTATATTAATTTCAAAGATCAACTAATCATTTGTATATTCTGTCAGCCAAATTCATTTTTAAAGGGATAGTTTTATCATCATTCAAAATTAAAAGTTATATACCGTTCTGGATGTAAGAAAATACACTTAGTCATTGAGCCATGAAAGAAGAAAAAAAGAAAGAAATGAAATGAAAGAAAGAAAGTCCTCAGTTCCGAGACACACTAACCCAATGACCATCTGACTGTTGGGACATGGTGACGATACCACGGTTCCAGGTGTCTCCTGTTTGTTCGAGCCTTTTCCAGTTTGGGGTGGAGGGTCTGCTTTGAAGTAGCAACCAATGGTAGACGTTGAGTTGGCCAGCGTTGTCATTGCTGATCTGATAGAAGAACTCAAGGCATTGTGGCTTTGAATTGTGGAGTACAAATGGCAAATTCAACTGTCCAGATTGGCCGTTCAAATGGAGACCTGTCTGAGCGTAGAGGTAGTGTCCTAGACGAAATGATAACGATAATGTGGATAATGTAATATTACGAATAATATATATATATGCCTTTACTTTGTATTAGGATATTCATAGGAAAACAATAGAGAGATAAAACAATCATACACATCCAAATTCCTGACTGAAATCCATATCAAAGCCTAAAAAAATTTGAGAGTTCTCTCGAAGCTCTCAGAGCTTCCAATGCCTCTTGGTTGGTTAGGAAGCCCATTTCACAGGACAGGAGCTGCTTTTGAGAATGCACGAGAGCCATATGATTGGGTTGAGGAGATTGGAACACTAAGAAGATTTTAGTTGAAGAACGGAAGTTTCTAACAGTTACAAAATAACTAATAATTTCATACAGGCAAGCCAGAGATTAATGATTGTTAGCATTAGAACTTCATAGATGGGATGATATCAAGTCTAACTCTTTAACTAACAATTGGGACGATATCTAGTCTATTTGGAGGTGCACAAGAAGAAAGAAGAGGCTGAATGTAAACTCATTTTATTCCCGAGGGGACTTGTGCTAAAATCAGATTGATAGATCACAAATCAACGAATATATTAAAAAAATAACATATATATTAATTCGTCAGGTCAGATTTGGATCCAGTTTTCTCCAATTTTTGTTTGTGTTTTCTCTCCCCCCCCCCTCGTTACTTTAATTTGATTTTTTTTTCTTCCTTTCTAATTCATCTCTTACCCCGTCTTTATGCGTTTGCCATGCAGTCTATTTTATTGTCTGCCTCTCTCTTCTTTTCACTTCTACATCACACTCTGTGTCTTTTAAAATAGTTGTTGTTTTATGTAAGTAAAAGTTTAGTTATTTTCTAGGATGAGTTATTACTAGACACAATATTGCACACTCAATTTGTTTGTGTATAATTTATCTTTAAACTGTATGTAATTCATCCAATTACTGGCTACGAGTTCCACTTTCAATCAGTCAATCAATCAATCTGTCGATTTATCAATCGATTATTCGTTTTTTATTTCCTCCTCAATATCTCTTATTCGGTGATGAAAGGTCAAGTCCACTCCAGAAAAATGTTGATTTAATTGACAAAGAAAAACCGAACAAGCATAACGCTGAAAATTTTATCGAAATCGGATGTAAAATAACGATGTTATGACATTTTTTTTGCTAATTTTTCATAAAACAGTTATAATTATGCAGAACTCAGTGACATGCAAATTAGATAATTCATGATGTCCCTCAGAATTTATTTAGTATTTTATTGTTTCAATTATACAATTTTCCAGATTTGGCAATAAGGAACAACTTGACTGAACCATAAACTTTTAAAATAATGGTAATTCCACATGTTCAGGGAGGAATAAACTTTGTTTCACAGGACAGTGAGGAGAAAATTAGAATATTTCATAATATACATAAGAAATAGTGAGTGGGTGACGTCATCAGTCCCCTCATTTGCACACTGACCAGGATGTGAATATAACGATTTTGTGAAATTAAAAAGAAACTCTGAAATGTCATAGCTTTCTTATTTTATATCCGATTTTAATGAAATGTTTAGTGTTGTGCTTGTTGGATTTTTCTCTCTCTTTTTTTTTTATTCAAATCAACTTTTTGTTGGGGCGGACTTGTCCTTTAAGCAAGGAAGGGAAGGGCATGTTTGAAAGACGAAGTAATCAAAGATATCGTACCATGTATAAGATGTGTAGTATGATCTACACTAGGCTCGGGATCTGTGAAGGTGTTATCATCACTTGTCTTCTTCAGCCAGTCAAACTCATCGTCGCTTTCTTGAGTTACGCCACACCATGCGTCGAAGATGTTGATCTCAAAACCACACTCGAAGACAGGTGGAGGCGTAGCCGTCAATATCATACGACCTATTCGTGTGAGAGGTGAAACATTACCAGGGGCGGACCCATGCAGTAGGCCTATTTTCCAATAGGAAGGTACTTTTGAACTTTATTTAAAAAAAAACAAGATTAGGTATGGTGTGAGGACTAAATAAATAATAATAATAATAATAGTATTTGAAATTTAAGCCTATATGGCTCATAATAGTCGAAAAACTCTCTATGCGCTTTACAAATATTAGATTACTGAATTATACATTAATCCTAATCTAAATGATCCATTAAACCTAACCTAATAATGCGAATGAAGAGAGCAAACCAGTTTTATTACATGAATTATGTATATGAAATATATATATATATATATGCAATATATATATATTTCATATATAGATATATATATAATATAAAATGGCTGTGATATATATGAAATATTTTGATATTTTGACAAACTGACATGATAATGGTTGGCCATACAAACCTGGAACGCGCCCTGATTTCTAAAAATAAAATCGACCTAAAATACATTTTAAGGACTGTTTACAGGAATTTGTAGGAGTTAATTAACACGTTTCGTATTTTACCTAAACAAAATAACACGCTGGAATATATTTTTTGTGATGAAATTAATACGGGATATTTTAAGCCCAATGATTTCGGCATTTCATGGATCCCACCACAGTCCAGGAAGTTGTGTTGGAAAGTGTCAGAATATAATACAATCGAAACATACCTTCAGTAATGTTCTCTTATGATTACATGGATTATCATTTATTTCGTCTATACTTACATGTACATGATTTTTACCGTATTGTACTCTTCAGCTAATGCATATTCTATGAATTATCATACATAAGATTAGGTAGGCCTACTTACATAAACATAGAAGCACGAATAAAGAAAAGACAATATTCCTCAAAACTGGAATCAAAACCATGATGGAAGATAAATCAAAACACGTTCCGAATGAAATGAATCATCTGATTGTAATCGAGTTAGATTGAGTATGTAAGGCGTCTTTTTAATATCAATAAATGAATAAAGATAACAAAAGGACCAATAAAAGTACGTGTTTTAAATGCGAGAGAAAGGGAGAGATATAGAGAGAGGCAGAGAAGACAGAAAAAGGGGAAGAGACTGAGAGAGGGAGAGAAAGAGAGAATGGGGGGGGGGAGAGAAGGGGGGGGGGGTAATGACATGGCAAATCAAAATTGTATAGCTGAAATATTGAGATTTATTGATGCTGTGTGATATTTTGTTTACATTATTTATGACCTTTACCACAAGATCAATAAGATGATCTCCCAAGTTTAATCAAGGAGTTTTAAGAGATAGAGAACCATCCAACACATTCATTTACAGCCACTTTAATGCCGCAAGGATAAAATATGTTCTTCATTGGATTTGTCTTGCAGATTGTACACAAAAGATTCGGACCTAACTACAGACTTACGGGCCAGATACAATAGGAAATAGGTTTTTAATACTTTTCGCTGCAACTGGTGGGATATTATGAACAAACACATTGCTAACTTTTAAGGGGGAAAGTAAAAATAAATGTCATATTTATTTACTATGATTTGAAATTACATTACTGGCTGCATGTTACCGCAACTGTGACACATATCACAAATAGATAGGATTACATTCCCTGAAACAAGTCTTTTGTACTGTGGAAGTGCGTGGGAATTTGTAAAATGTCGATTTAAAGATTATCAAATTCTCGGGGTTTCTCTTTTTGAAATTTGTATACAATCCTTCGCCCAATTTCAGAAAATAAGGCTTTGAGATTTATTTCGTCATGTGATTAATATCCACATTTTGGGATCAAATAGAATGGGAAATATTCCCAATTATCGATATTCAAAACAAATCAGTTCAATTTCCCATGAAACTGGCGGCATTAAAGGTCACCAAAGGTTTGTGTCACTCCGTCTCTTAAAACTCCTTGGTTTAATTTACATTTCAGAACGAATTTATGGTATCAAAGTTCTTCCTAACAGTTTATTTCTACGAGATTCGTTTCACTGCTGTAATATCTCGAATCTTACCTAGGGGCAAACCCATGTTTCGATAAGGGGAGCGACGAGACTCGAGATGACGTCATATTTTTTCTGAATTTTTAATCTATTTTAAAGAGAATTTGTGGAGATGGGTTTGTTGAAGGGATACTCCAGGCTGAAAATAAAATGAATTTGAACGGGTAAGTAAAATCAGAGTAAACAAAACACTGAAAATGTCTTCAAAATTGGAAAGGAAATAACAAAATTATGATACTTTATAGCATTGCATTATTTCGGTAAAACAGTTCAATGCATGTCCTCATAAGTATGTAATGAGCAAGCCGATGATGTCATATCCTTATTCTTTTCTATTTCATTATATGAAATTGTATTTATTTTTTCCACCAAGAATTAAAATTGGATTGACAACCTATTTAATGCATTATAATATATTCTTTGCTGTAACTAATTTTTGCTACAAGGGAGACATATCATACACACATGAAAATATAAAATCATGATTTCATGTAATATTATGGGATGAAAATGTGGACTTCGACCTCATCAGCCCACCTAATGAATGTTCACTACTGCGTGGATATAAGGGTTTCCAAAAAAATTGCCAAACTTTTGAATTCAATAACTTCGTTGATAGATTTTGATGAAATTTGTAGTGTTTTGCTCGTTTGCTCTATTCGATTTTATTATTTTCAGCCAGGAGTACCCCTTTAAATCTTGCATAAGGTGATTGTAACAATCGGTGACAATACAATTGTGTTCCATGGAGTTGATTTTACCATAGCACACTGTTTGCATAATGTTCCCATTGTTTTGTCTATAAACCTCATACACACACACCCACTCCCTCACCCCACACATGCACACCAGTAAATTATTTTTGTCGAAAATCGCAATGCAAAACAGCAATGCCTCGAGGACTCTGCATGGACAAACGACTTGTTTGATATTTTCGTCCGGTCCGAGTCTTAAAAGGATGTGCTGTCCCTGTCCACCGACTTTCGACAATGCCCGCTAATCTGTCCATTGTCAGTTGACGGGCATTTTCAATAGATTCTCAACGTTCTCGAAAGCGTCTGCGAAGTGGATGCAAAAATACGCGGGGGGGGGGGTGGGTCACAAGCGATGCAATTGAATGATTTACATCTATATCTCAAAGGATTTGCATTTCGATCGTTGAGATTTGAGAATAAATATGTACGGTGCAAACCAAATCCTTAATTCGATTGGTTCCCAACTATAATCGATCTGCATGTATTTCAAATCTATGCAATATAGAGTGTATTTCTATTCCTTTATTCATTCTTGTCTCTAGCTTTCTCCGCTCACCCTTAATCTTGGTAAATACAGTATATGGTTCTAAAAAACACTTATACATATTTCTTGATCAGGGGAGTCGATATTATGTTGGATTACATTACCGTCAAATTCTCGGTTTATTTTCATTTGGTCCAATGCCAATTCGTCCAATTGCCAACTCGTTTACTATCATTTGGTCTACCATCAGTTCGTCCAATATCCACTTGGTCTAATTGCCATTTCGTCCACTCACCATTTCGTCTAATAAACAGTTGGTCCAATAGCCATTAAGTCCATATACCATTTGGTCTAATTATAATAGGTGTTGATTGGGCAAAATGAATGAAATAAAAAATGATTAGACCAACTGGTTATGAGACGAAGTGATGATTGGAACGAATGGTTGGACCAAATGGTTGTTGGACGGAATGGCATTAGACTAAATGAAGGTAGACCATGTGGAGAGTGGACGAGTTGGCAGTGGACAAATTGGCCCGCAAATGAGCAATTTACCAAATTCTCATATGATTAGCTCCTCAAGAAGCTTAGAAAAACATAAAAAATAAACCGTGAAAATCTGGACCTATACCCGTTTTAAACCGTCCATAATTTCAGAATGATTTGTTGACTTTCTTTACTTAAGTTTTTAAATTGTTTTAATTCGGTAGTCATCCTCGACACAATAAACTGCTCATAACCCTAAATACATTTTATCTTGACTACAAATACAAAGGACGACAGACAAAAGCAGGGGATGACCGATAATTTGGGTTTATTCAAATAGCATCATCGCATTGTAAAGAAGTTTCGCCGATTACATCGACTTATGATAAACTTGTAGATGCAATAAATCAACATTCATTAAAACTGATCCTCTGGTAAAAGAAAATGTAAGTACAGATTTAATTTGGCAGACTCGTACTTACAAGTGTCTAATGTCTGGTTCATTTGACTCTCATAAAGACTTTTATTTGGGTTTTTTCAGAGATGGGTTTAGAGAAACCTGTGATAAAAATTCAACTTCAAGGTCACATTTTAGGCGTACAGATTTCCATTAATCTATGGTTTGTAATACCTTGCGGCTAGCTGTTCAAGGTACCGGTAACATTGAGGCAAACCAGGTTCATGGACATAGTTACAGACACAGTTGGTGTCTTGACTGCAGCACGGGACAATTGAGTGATCAAACGTGTCCAGAAGAGGTTCCCCTTTGACCAAGGCATTCTTGTGTGCCGTCACAGCCGCCTTGATATTCACAAACACAGCGTCGAGTCCGCAGGCTTCCAAAGGATACGCTTCGCCGGGATCCTTGTCAAGGTCGAAGAGGAGAGGCGGGTTGTGCTCGGTCACGCATTCACCCTCGCATTCGTTGCAGTCGAAGTAATCCTCCAGCGGCAACCCACCAGCGCATTTCTGACCGTACTCGTTCTGACTGCGGACACGTTGGGTCTTGAAGTGGGCTTTGTACTTGCCGATCCTGACGGCCATCAGGGTGTCCTTGCAGTAGTAGAAGAACGCGTCATGGGGCGACGAATCGTCGTTCAGGAGGACTCCCCTGATACTCTTTCCATCGTAGATACGGTCTGTCGGAAGCTTGGTGCCGCCCAAGTCAGCTGCTGTAGCGATGATGTCCATTGATGTGACGAGCTCGTTGGAAACTCCAGGTTTAATCGTCCCAGGCCAGTATACGATGTATGGAATTCTGTGCCCACCTTCCCAAGAAAGTGATTTACCACCTGCCAGAAAATACAAATAAGACATTAAACATCGTTGAATCAGAATAAAGGTCAAATGTTTACTCTTTTTTCCCGGCAAGAAAAATGGGTATTCTTAGGAAATATCCATAACAGTCCTTTATGTTTGCATTCACAATTTTATCTCTTAAACACTTGTATAGAAATACGAGCATTGTCAACACACACACAAAAATAGCGAATTAGATATTGGTGCATACACCGACGCACTTATTATGGTCTAAGATAAAGAAGCAATTGCGTTTGATGGAAGATTTCTTTTATAAAAAAAAAGTGTAGCGTCAACTCCGAACAAGTCTTTACAGACTCTAACTTTCATAAACAGTGGTTATATAGTTTCAAATTATTTCTGAATTTTTACCTCTGAATATATTGGCATCCCCTCCTTCCTCACAATACTCGCGATGGGGTCCGTGATCAGAGATGAAGAATATGATGGTGTTGTCGTCGAGTTTCTCTTCTTCCAACTTTTTAACGATTTGCTGAACAGCATCATGCATTTCCAGCAAGTTATCACCATATCGACCTAATAAAGTAAATACAATGCAAAAAGCACCGTGAGGATATGTTTGCAAGGCGATTGCCGTATTAGCGTCACACTCAAGAAATGACAATGCAATGTTTTCCTTTAAAAAGATGATTGATACGATCAAAATTAATCAATGTGATGCTCCTCCAATCACAGTGTCAAAGAAAAAAAAGCCATGATCCAAAATACTAAGATTCTTCTTAAAAGAACAAAGATGAATCTTAAGTGTTGTGTAGCAGCCAAGTGGATAAAAAAAATCAGTAAATTCCTTTGTGTTTTCAGAGGGAGAGGGTGCGTACGTGTGCATTTGATATGAAACTTCAAACAATCGCAAATTGGCGTTATGGCACCAATTCAACCACTTATTACTTGCAAATTTGCAACTGATGCCTTTTTTCACAAGAAAAACATGAATTGAATTTGATCGATTAGTTGCAAATTTGATTTATGTTTCCAAATTGCGAATAAGTTCCTGTCAACACCATCGATATCATAAAGCTGAATATAGCTACAACGCGTTCTTTCGAGGCCATTAACAGTACTCGGAAAGGTTTAATTCCAATTGGTCTAATGCAAATTCGTCTAATGACCAACTCGTCTACTATCATTTGGTCTATCAATTCGTCCACTATCCACATCCATAACCAGTTGGTACAATAGCCATTTAGTCCATAAACCATTTGATCTAATTGGATTAGTGCTAATTGGGCGAAATGGATGAAAAGAAAATGGGTATTAGACCAACTGGTTATTAGAGGAAATGGTCTTAGACGAACTGGTGATAAGACGAAGTGATTGTTGGACCAAATGGTTGTAAGACGAAATGTTGATGGACGGAATTGCATTAGACTAAATAAAGGTAGACCATTTAATGAGTGGACGAGTTGACAAAAGACGAATCGGCAGTTTACCCTCAAGCGCACACAGAGTTCCACATTTTTTTCTCTTGAGTGTGCGTTGTTTCTTATGCTTTGGTATAGCCCCCAAATCATAGTATGCCCCCAAAATACTGTTGTGTCATGTAGTAATGTTCATGTCTAGCTTCAAGGCCGTGCGTGCAGCAATATACGAGTTCCATCCAGCTTTTTTATATCAATGGTCAACATGCTCTGATACGGACACCCCTGTCCAAACGGAGTAACTTTTAACGCTATACAAAAATGCAGAATATATATTTTGGGACGTGCGCATGATATACCCCCCAAAAATCTCTTTTTTTTGGGGGGGGGGTTTAAAGATGAAAAATCATTTCCATTTTATTTCCACATGTGACGACATGTCCATTTATAATTCCACGGAATACATAAAAAAAAAAAACAATCAAGGTGCCGCACCTTTCAAATAATGTTCACGTGTCAAGGAGAAAAAAAATCACGATATTTTTGTTTAAACAAGGATATGATATGTGTCGTGTTGTGTTCGAAATATATCCTTAACTTAAATATGCACATTCTGAAACAGTGAAGCTACACTCACCTCGACGGGACGTGCAAGCGAAGTCGTCGCTTGAGAAAAGACTAGTGTGCATGTGGGCAAAGGCAACGTATAAGAAGAATGGGTCATCGATGTTGTCTTCAATGAAATTGATGGCATCACGAGTAAACGCTTGGGTTAGACCCTTATGTTGGTAAGGTTGCGACAGCAGTGTTGCGTTGTAATAGAGGTAGCATTTACTACTTTCTGGAAAGTCTAAATGAAGCTAAAAAGGAGTAAAATGACAACACAAAATTAACCAACCGTCAATTATTTCATTATAATAGCCTTTAATTTAATAAAATTTATTGCCTTATTTAGGTCTTATATACAAAAAATGTGCATACAGCACAAAGAGCGAAATGGTAACACAATGAACTGCAAACGACAAGACCTCTATATCTGTCTATAGAATATGATACAATATTCCTGATAGTCTTTCAAATGTTTATACTCCATACATCCCTCTAAACAAGGTTACCATAGCGATACACTCAAAAAGAAAAAATCCATGGGTTACACCATTCTTGTATGTGGTCTCTCATTGGCTGTTAATAAATATCTATATGTAGTCTTAAAATGTACGTTTTTAGAAAACTGTCAATAAAACGGAATACATTAGCCTAAACACCTTTTATTTCTTTAGAGAAACTAAACTATTTTGAGAGGGAAAAAAGTACTTGTTATGCTCCTTTGTAACATAATTGAAGCGGTGTGGATGTATCGAGTAATGAATTTAGCATGTTACCGTTCAAGTTGGCCTGTATTACAAGACTACACTGCCCAGAATGTTCTATTGTGGGTTAGGAACCGGGCCAGAAGTGAGTAGCCGAGGACTGGAGATGGTGATATTATGGTTGCTGGTCCATTTTTTGCATTATAATGTTTACAATTCTAAAAATAACTTACCCCTGTATCGTCGCAATTCCAGCTGTTGGTAAAGGGAAGGTTATGGCCCACATAATCAAATCCGTGATTGAAGGGAAGATGAGCACCGTCTGTGGGCGAATTCTCATTGATTCCTGAAAATTAGACAAAAAGGTCTCGAAAATTACATTTATGCGAGGATGGGAGATTCCAGCAGTTTACTTTGACATTTAAGCGTAACTTTTATGCAAAACAGTAAAGCATCATGGTCCTTTAAGGATTTCATAAGGCCTATATCATTCCAAGGGGAGGAAGTCCCGTTTTAGAAACGTGCACTCGCTTTTATTGTCTAATGAAGGGAGTAAAGAGGGTCCTTTGCTTCTGTCGTTATGCCCCTTCTCCACCCCTCTTCGACCTCTCTACCCACGATTTATTGGAACTACTTACCAAGATGCCATTTTCCGACCATGCCTGTTGCATACCCGGCCTGTTTCATGGCCTCGGCTATGGTGATTTCACTTTTCGGTAGACCAGTCTTCGTCCAGGGTAGGAACACACGAGTCTCTCCATAGGTACCAATACGTACGGGCAAGCGACCTGGTGAAAAAAAAAAAATTACCGCGCCCTTGTTTAATCATGTAACATGCCATATGTGAGAGGTAAATATTTGGGCATCACAGCTCATCCGTATGCTTGGTAATCTCGTTTAAACACCAAGACCTTTCTTTTTTTCATCCTTTTAAAATAAACTATGCTTACACGAGAAACCAATGAGCCATGGTATCAAAGGGCAGCAAGAGCGCATCTGCATAATTATCTCAAAGTGCAGCTATAAGTCTTTATCCGTTGCCAGCTATGATCCCCAGCTCAAAAGGCACAAATGTATGTAATTGTAGGTGAAGCCCCCTCCCCCTTCCGAACACAAACAGCAACGGTTCGTAAATTCAGATTTTTTCTTTGTTTTCTTTGCGAAAATAGTATATAATTTACCTTTTATTATCGTAATTCTATAAATGTCGAGGACCCCACTGGAAATAAGCTTTCGTGTGTCATCCTGTGCAAGCCTGTTGTTTTTAATGCTACTGTATATATTATGTTGTGGCGACTTTCAAATCACATCAAATCAAAATCAAAATTAAAATCAAAATAAAAAAATTAAAATCAATCAATAAATAAATTTACCCCACAAACTTAAAGAACTGATATCTCATCGGCGAACAAGAATTTCCCTGTCTCCTCGTCTACGCGCAATGCTCAAATCAGTATTTCAAATAATTTCCTCGTTAACATACAAGGCAATGAAAAAAACTTTCACAAATTTGATTTAACATGTTTAAAGTCCGCTTTCGTGAAGGGTCTACTACAGAATGACATGGCAAAATAACGGTTTTAACCGATAAGATGAAATTGTATAAAAAAGCTAGGCAAATATTTTGATGCATTTAACCCCCCCCCCTAGCCACCCAACACACCTACTTGAGTAGAATTGGTGGCAGGCGAGGATCCATTTTTTGTGTAGTTTTCAAAAAGTGGATTAGCCCATAGGATTTGGATCCTACCAGTGTTGTGTGGTTGGTCTTAAAAAATATACGGTGCACAAAACGAAGCTGATTTTCTAATTGAAAAGCCTTACGTGTTTTCAACATGTTCAATAATCTTCATAGTTGATGTTTTATTTAGGAAGTAGATATTTTAGTCATTTATTTCTGCAGTTTATGAACTTCTTTAGTAATTTTCGATACCATTTGACAAAAGTAGTAATATGCAATTTCATTCGATTAAACCCTTAGCCTACCTGTCATGATAGCTGATCTGCTGGGCGTACAGACAGAGTCTCCCACATATCCATTGGTGAATCTGAGACCCTTGGCAGCCATCCGGTCAATGAAACCGGGCTCCTGGGTCGGGTGGCCGTATGACGTCAGGTCGCCCACGCCCATGTCGTCGGCGACTAAGAGGATGACATTGGGCTTTTCGCGGGCAGGTCGATGTTGGTCCTCTTGCAGAATATGGTCCAGCAGGTCGGGTATCTGGTCGAAAATATCGCCGATGGCTACGACATGCCCAAGGAGGGTCAGTAGGAAGACAGCAGAGAGCTTCATCTTTGATGCGCCACGGAGAAAAGCTTGCAGAGAAATGAATGCTCTCATACTTTCGTGAGGACTGCAAAGACCATTTCGGTGCGGCATGGGTGCTGTTCTTTTGTGGCATTAATGCATGGGTGACTACAAGTATGGCTTGCAAAATATAATATATACACTGACATAGCAGCGCACCTGACTCATTTGCATAACTCATTGAATGCGCTTGTTCTTCTTTTGAATCTCCAGGGAAAGCGCCCCCCCCCCCCACAGTTGTTATGGCCCTAACTACAATATCGTTTTTTGTAACGTAGTCAAATTGTTTATGAGAGCTTTGTGAAGACTTGGTAACTTATAGTTCCATGTACAATGTACATTGCAAACTCAGTGTTGTTAGGCAGGTAAGACTGTAAATGTAGCCAACATAGCAACCACTATAAAATAGTATGCAATTTTGTAATTTTATTTGTACGTGTTGAAGTACAATTATTATTAACAGATGAAATTTATCGTTATTTGTATTCTTCAAATAAGGTTTATTCGGCCGTACTAACCGGATATGTCTGGAACTTGAATGGAAATGTGGATTGGTTGGAGAAGATCGAATGTTTGAGAACAAAGAAGCATTGGATAAAAAATGTCCATAGAATCTACTTTGAAGTGCTAATGTTATGTTGAACACACTGGCGGATCCAGGGGGGGGGGGGCAAAGCCGGCCCGTGCCCCCCCCCCCCCCTTTGAGAGACACAATTTAAATTTGTAATGTAAAAATGCCGTTAATGTGGATTGGTTGGAGAAGATCGAATGTTTGAGAGCAAAGAAGCATTGGATAAAAAATGTCCATAGAATCTACTTTGAAGTGCTAATGTTATGTTGAACACACTGGCGGATCCAGGGGGGGGGGGGGGGGGCAAAGCCGGCCCGTGCCCCCCCCCCCTTTGAGAGACACAATTTAAATTTGTAATGTAAAAATGCCGTTAAAATAAAAGTGTGCCCCCCCCCCCTTGTGAAAGTGAAGACCCCTTTTTTTCTTGTCAATTTTTTTTTTGCTTGTCAAATTTTTTTTTTGCTTGTCAAATTTTTCATCGGAAAATATGCCCTCTCCCCTTTTGAAAATCCTAGACCCGCCCCTGGTTGAACATAATTATGCGTTGAGTTTTTTTTTTCTTGAGGGGGAGGGGGGGGGGGGCTGGTACCAATGCAGTGACGCGATAAGTAGTTTTCATTTTCATTTCATTTCGTTTATTTCCATTTTCAACAATTACAGTTTATTTTGTACATTTTAACATATAAATAACAAAACACATTTCAAGTATTCCTGTACAAAAATTATATTCAAGATTATTACATATCAAGTTGGAAATGGAGGAGGCTGCTAAAAAGCGGAGCTTGTAGAGTGCAGCCTCCTAATAAATATTCTTGTAGTTGTATAACATATAAAAATCAAAATAACAACTAGAGCATGAACCAGTTAAATTCAAAGGAAATAGGGGAAATTAAAATAGAAAAGGGAATAAGAAAAAGAGAGATTAAAGGTCTCCAGAATCAGCCCCAGCACTCACAGACGGACCTCGTTGATCAACAGGAAAACGAAAGAGATGGAAAAGCGTACGTGACATGATAATCATGTTTGATTTTTTTTTAAAAATACAAGAGTTTGAGTGATGAAGAGTTAAATTCAATGGTTATCTTGGAGAATTTTTTTGAACTTATATTTAAAAGAATTAAGGCTTGGTGATTCTTTGATGTTTTTATATAGTTCCCCAGAGTCTAGGGCCTTCAAAAGTAAAAATAGATTTTGCAAGGATGGTCCGGGGTAGTGGTAAATGGAATTCATCTGATTGACGTGTGGGATATTTGTGAAGAGTTTTGTTTTTGTTAAATGAAGAATTAAATATGAATGGTAACATATTATTGTTTAACTGATACATGAATTTACCTAAGTTATATGGGTACAGTGTTTTCATTTTTAGAATGTTATTGTTAAAAAACAACTCATCTGTGTGAGATCTCCAGGACAAGTTGAAAATAACACGCAATGCCTTCTTTTGTAAAAGTAATATTCTATCAAGGTAGGTTGAGTGTGTATTTCCCCAAACAATTGCTCCATAATTTAAATATGGTAAAATTAATGTTGAATAAAGCATTTTTAGGGAGGAAGTTGGAAGAAAAAACTTAACTTTGTTAATAACACCAATATTGCGTGAAATTGTACGACATATAAAGTCAATGTGTGTTTTCCAAGATAATTTGTTGTCTACTATGAGACCTAAAAAAATTGTTGTAGTAACAACTTCAATGTCTTTATTGTCCAATTTGATATTAAATGGCAATTGTTCTAAAGAATTGCTAAAAAGCATGCATTTCGTTTTTTGTACATTAATTGACAATTTGTTAGCCCTAATCCATTGTACCAATTTATCCAGTTCAGTGTTCAGTACATTTATTAAAATATCGGGGTTAGGATGAGAGTATAGTACATTTGAATCATCTGCAAAAAGGACATAAGATAATATTTCAGAGGAGTTCTGGATGTCATTTATATAGATTATAAATAAAAGAGGGCACAGGAGGCTGCCTTGGGGAACACCCCAGTTAACATTTTGTAGAGAAGAATTTTGTTCATTTATGCTTACGATTTACGAGGTAGTTTCTGAACCACTTTTCGCATTTACTACGGGGAAAATCTCTACAACGCATCGATTCCTGTGAAATGCAATTAAAATCACAATGGAGAGCTGAGGGGCTTTTGTCAAAACTGGGAAAGGACTGGGTCGGCAGATCATACGAAGATTTGCACCGGACGAACAATTGCAAATATGTCGTTGTCCAGAGTCAAGAGATTCCGATGCAGCTGTCCCGGTAATTTCGACAAAAGCCTCTCAGCTCTCCATTGTGATTTGACTTGCATTTTCAAAGGAATTGATGCGTATTTTGTAGTTTCCCCGTAGTCAAATGCGACATGTGCGAAAAGTTGCTCCGGGCTTAATAGACCAGTTCGTAGTTACTTCTGGGACAATTTTGGTCAAATGACCTTTCATTTCTTTCATTAAGATAGGTAGATTTCAAAGCAAGATATTACGTATGCATGCCTTACATAGCGGGATGAAGAAATTGAATAGACCAGGTGACTAGAATAGCAATGAACACTCTATCCCTGATAGCAGAAACTGGTAAAAATGACGTCATAATTACGTCAGTTTAACGACGAGTGTCACGTCATTTTGACGTCGTAACATGACGTCTTATTGACGGGATCTTGCACCCGCGAATAACGTCATTATGACGTCGTATATTGACGTCATTATGACGTCTCCAAGAGTGACTACGACGTCTTAATGACGTCTTAGCAACGTTTTTACAACGTTTTCCTGACCAGTATCAAGGGTCAGATTGACGTCGTGTATTGACGTGATTATGACGTCTTCGAGAGTCAACAACGACGTCTTAATGACATCCGTGCAACGTGTTCCTGACCGGTTTTAGACGTCATATTGATGTAATTATGACGTCTTTAAAAGTCATCTACGACGTCTTAATGACAACTTTGCGACGTATTCCTGACCAGTTTCAGACGTCATATTGATGTAATTATGACGTCTTTATAAGTCAACTACGACGTCTGAATGACGACTTTGCAACATATTGCTGACTAGTAATAGACGTCATATTGACGTCGCATATTGAAATGAATATGACGTCTTTTGGAGTCAACTATGATATCTTAACGTATTCTGACGTGATAATGACCTAAACATTAAATTCTACATGCAATGTACATACACACATCACTTCAAAGACCTTGTCATTGAGGATTATCTATATTTGGTGAATACTGAGGTGGTCTGACAATGTCCAGCATTCCCAGTAACAATATAATGATCCTCCATGCCAGGGCCTTGCATAACTTGTCTCGGTCTCAAGAACATGACCCCCCCCCCCCCCCGAAAAATAATATATACAAAAATGGAAAACGAAATCAAATACATGTACGCATTTCAATTACGAAATCGTGGCAAATATTCTATTAATAAATAAAAGTTGCATAACATATTACCAGCAAAAAAAAAAAAGGAATACAAAATGTTGAAAACTCTAAATAGATTGAAAAAAAAAAACTTCTCTATGAAAATGCAGTATTAGGGTCAAAGGAATGAAATTACAATGTTTGTTATACCAATACATACAATTGTACATGTATAAATACACATTAATACATAACAGAGGCATAATGATCTCCACGAATAAAGCTTTTTCGTTGAAATTGTAATTAAATATACCTTCAACTTTAGACAACTATGTAATGTAGGTAAAAATATACTGTATGTAAAAAAAAAATACCCGAGTTGGAATAGTTTCAGGATTTATGGAAGCTCGCATTTGGGTGAAAGAATCCTACATGTACATTAATTCTTATGAATGTTTGGGTTGTATTACACTATCACTTAGGGCCAGGGGTAAAAGACAGTAGTTGCAGCAAACAATTATTTCTTCGGAAAGTCTTTTAAATTAAGGTTAATTGTCAAAATATTGTACATAATCTAGATCTGGGCCGTCTTACAAAGAGTTACGATTGATCCGATCAATCATAACTCTATGGAAATCCATCAGTGTCATAATTTTTTTCTACGAAAAATTTGCACAATGTCCTTTGTATGCAAAGAGAAGCGCAGCGAATTTTTGAGAAAACAATGAATGCATGAACATACATCATAGCTAGAAAATATTTTGAACAAACATGCTTAATAGATGTTAACGTTGCTGACCGTCCATAGTTGCGATTGATCGGATCAATCATAACTCTTTGTAAGACGGGGCCCTGGTAAATTAATGTAAACTTGTATCTTTGTAAAATCATGAATTTTGATCTTAAAATCAATAATTCTGATGATCACTAACACAGAAAAGCATATGTGGGACAGGACAGTGTATTATGATTGATTTGAAAAATACCCGACATTTGATAGAATTACATGCTTATTTTGCTCATTTCTCAGCAATTACACATTTTCTTCCCGAGCTTTTTGGCACACATCTTTTATATATACATACACTTTGCTGGTAATTCTGTTGGATTCTGTTCGAACTCATTTTAAGATAGTTACTACTAGAGGTGCGCTATTAACTTAAGGCAACTATGTAATGTAGGAAAAAATATACTGTATGTAAACAAAAAAATACCTGAGTTGCAAAGTTTTCAGGATTTATGGAAGCTTGCATTTGGGTGAAAGAATCATGCATCAATAAGTCTGATGAAAAAAGTTTGTGGAACTGTTGTATTACACTATCACTTAGAAGGAAAAGACAGTAGTTGCAGCAAACAATTATTTCTTGAGAAAATCTATAAAATCAAAGTTAATTGTCAATATATTGTACATAATCTACATCTGGTACATTAATGTAAACTTGTATCTTTGTAAAATCATGAATTTTTTAACTTAAAATCGATAATTCTGATGATCGCTGTAAACACAGAAAAGCATATGTGGGACAGTGTATTATAATCGATTCGAAAAATACCTGACATTTGATAGAATTACATGCTTATTTTGCTCATTTCTCAGCAATTACGCATTTTCTTCCCTACATGTAGCTACGTAGGCTTTTTATGTGAGCTGAGAGATTTCATACCAGATTTCCTTTGCTTGATAAAGTTCTTATGATAGTCTGTGTATCAGCATAGCATGTGTTCAGTGTTTTGAACCCACTGGAAATTGTGCATCATATCTTTATGTATGGAAGTCATTTTGCGCCTGCGGTCTCCATGGTTTTTTCAGGATATATGTGTTGACTAGACCAGTCCCATATTGATATTTTCGTGCTGTGTCACTTTGGAAGGCCGTCTCTAATTGGTTGACTGGTGAGTTGGCAGATGCACAGCCCATCCCACTTTTCAATTATATCATTACGTAATCTCTAACATGTCTAAGATATCCACCAGATCAAGAGGCCGCTTGCACTCGGCTAACGCATGTACACAAACCTCTGCTTCATCATTAACTGGATCTAAACAAAGCCCAGCATACCTAGATCATATTGATACAGTCGTTCAAAGAGCGGTGGCCGTGGCAATGGAACGCGAGAGACAAAAACTCAATGATGACATGGATAAGCGCGAAAATAAATTGCGTGAAATTCTTGATGAAAAGCTCACTAGTCTACACATTCTTGAAATATCTATCGATACTAAATTGAAGCAACTCCGTGATTTTGAAAAATCGGTTTCTGATAACATGACTAACACCATAATGCTTTGTCAAATAGGCTTGACCACATCGAGCAGTACTCCTGTCGCAATAATATCCGTATCCGTATGAGATTGTTCGAAATGTAGCAAAGCAGATTGGTATCGATCTTACTCCATGTGACATTGATCGATCCCATCACCTTTGCCGACCAAGTAGCAGTCATGATGTTCAACCCAAAGGATCATACCCCGGCGTGGCCCTGTAATGCCAACTTAGCAGCTCCACCAATCAATGTGAAATTCACTTCATACAGGCCGAAACAAACGATGATGAAAAATAGAGGAAAATGAAAATGCTCAGGAACAGATGACTGGGTGCAGGCAGGCAAGGCAGTTCAGGTGGGATGAAAATTTATTGGCAGGACACCTTCCGTTTCAAATTACAGCATCTGCAAAAATAACAGAAGAGGAGAAACATAAAAACTTTTTCTACATAAACTATTTATTAATCTTCATTAAAAACTAGATGGCTTCAATATTAATTTCCAATTTATTTTAAATGATTAAAAAACGATGTGGGGTTTGTTACATATTTTATACTTCAAATATTAACATGTTAAGTCAAGTCGGGGGGGGGGGGGGCATGATGCCCTCAAGACCTTTAACCATCTCTGTATAAGGAAGGAAATTTTAGAATAAATTTATTTGACACATAAAACATATAATTTTTTTATAATTACAATTTTAATTCATGCCTTTTTTATGTGTTTTAAATGGTTATGGGGTAACCAGGACTGTCAGGACCGAGAATTCGAACTTCGAGGCTGAAATACAGCCATTCCCTATGCCTGATTTGGCTTAAATTCAGGTCAAGGATCAATTAAATATATATTTTGCAAAAAAAAATCTGACAAATTTTGAGGTGGAATTAGTTTTCTGGCATCGCGAGATCGACCAATGCAAAATTTTATTAGCGCCAATTTACCATCTAAACTTGTCATTGAAATTAGAACGTCCAAACCGATCTAGTACCAGTACTAGCACAATGAATCAATCAGCTATGCATGTGCACCAATTCTGTATTTCTTGCATACGTACGTCACTCGAGTTAAAGTTCATGTCATTGCATTATATAGCGTGGGAATTGTAAGAAAGTGATCCTTCAAAATTTTTACCTTCCAACAATTAACATTTTTTAAGCCTTTGTATGCATTTAGAGTACAAAAGCTTACAAATTGGACAAATTAAATGTTTGCCCCAAAATTATTGTGGGAAGGGTGGATTTTCTAGGGAAATCCATCTTAGTGTACAAAGTTCTACAGGCAACAGAGACTTGTCTAGGCTCCGTGAATGAAAATACAATGAAAAAATATCACAGATTCCTCGAAGTACAGTCAGGACCATTAACAGATTATAAGGTGCCCCGAGTTTGTGCACACCCAAATCTGCGTGATTCTGATAATAGAGATTCCCAATGACCCCCCCCCCCCCCAAAAAAAGGCTTTACATCTGAAATAGCCTTCTAACTTACCTACTGCCCGATGCCTCCTATCATGTAGGGCAGCAACGAAGGATCTCCACTCCTGGCATCCAGCGATTCTGGGCCTTCTTCTGGAAACTCCCCCAGGCCAGGTCATATTCACTGACTTCATCTCCTCCTCAACTCCTCATGTGTGACACCGAGACAGGTGGTTTTGTGTCTCCCTCTCTTTCTCCTGAAATGTCAAACAGATCTATTCATTAAAAATCTTACTCAAAATGGTGCTTTTGGTAGAAAAATAATGAATATAGGGCATTTCATGTGACCCTTATTAAACTGGGGGGGGGGTCAATTTGACCCCCCCCCCCTCAACAAATTTCATCACTACGCTGTCGCGCAAAAAAGTTTGATCGCGCCGCTCACTGACTTTTTACTTTCAAGTCTCGCGCAAATTTTGAGACCAAATTTGTGACGCCCTGGTACGCGGTTACGACATTACGCAACATTATGTAAGTGCATGTCAGACCCAAAATTGCTCATAAACATGATTTCATGTACAAATCCAATGCAAATTGTGTATTTAGCCAAAATTCATAAATTTATCATTATTTCTACTTTTACTGATTAAACTTAATTAATTTTGCCTTGTTTATGATTAGAATTAAGTCTAGAACGATTTCCATCAAAAATACAATAAAAAACAAAATGTAAAAAAACAAAGAAATAGGACATGATTTTAAAAAAAAAATACATAAGAAATCGGTCTTGGTACCAGATTTTTTTCATTCACAATTGTTAGGAATACTATAAAGAATATTTTCACCCAAAAAATAGCATTCTAGGAGCTTTATTTAGTGAATCAGAGCAAAAAGTATGATTTCATGAATAAATTAGCATAATTAATTCATAAAAAAAAAAAAATATGAATTCAGTGAAATTTACCAATGCAACTACGTAGATTACGTCATTCTCTACCATCATGCAAATTTTCGTTGTGATCGTGCAATCCACGGCCGAGATCTTATGGGGGGGGGGGGCAATAATACCCCCCCCCCCCCCGGGAATGACAAGAATCAAAATACCCCGGTAGATTTAGGATTTAAAAAATTGTCAGTACGGTATTAACTATTATCATCGAGGATGTGGTACAGTTACATAAACTGAACTTTGTGAAATCTTGAAATCTACGCTGAAAAATGTTCAAACTGAAGATCTCCAACACAGATAAGAGCACGTGGGACAGTTATTATTGCTCTGATTAATGTCGGCCCGACGCTTGCCTTGCCCTTGGCTCGAGCTGACCCGAATCCTGTGCTTTTTTTGCTTATTTCGCAGCAATTACACAAAGGCAGAATCCTTTGGCACATACCGGTATATTATTTATAAATATAGACAGACACTTTGGTGGTCATTTCATTGGATTCTGTACGAACTCATTTTGATATCGTTACCACAACTGGCATTTACCTTAATTAAAGTGTGCACTGTGTCTGTGCAGACTTGGGCCCTGAGCCCACCAGCGCAGCCTGTCCTATTCAGCATGCCGGCGCTCGGGGCAGCCACCCCGGCCGGGCAGTGTCAGTGCACGAAATCTAAAGCCAAAGGCAAGCCGCGCTCCGAAAAGAAAATCTTAGAAGATGGTTATCTAACTTACTGTTTGGTCTCCTGCAAATGCCTTCGAAGTCGTTATCCAAATCTGAACCGTGTTCTTAAAGTAGTAGAACTATTATTAACGGCCATCTTCGTCGCACTTAATTCTCCATCCAAACTTAGGCTGCAACATTTAACGGCGAAAAACGGGCGCATTCCTTTTTCAAATTAAATGGTTGCGACTGCGCCAGTTGCATGCAGTGCAGCGCGCATGCGCAGGCTCGACGCCCGGCGGCGAATTAATTCTGCGGATCATGAATTTTTTATAGGGGGTGAGCCCGGGGGGCCTGCATGGGGGGGGGGGGTGAGCTAACTAGATAGGGGGTTTGCATGACACCGGGGCATGACACCACTTGCGAAAAAAAAGTTTTAAAATAGATACAAACTTCTTTGACATATAAAGCTTCCTCTTGTTTGGTTTGGTTGGCAACCAGTTAAGAAATGATTATTTTTGCCACTGCTTTTGAAACTTTTTTTCTTTGAAGAATTATATACTTTACCTAAAATAAAAAAAATTATGTTCTATTTATTTTTAGTTTTACTTTTCCTTTTATAAGTAGAAATAGCCTTGCTAACATGGCAAGGTTGAAAAAATGGCAAAATAGTATGTGGCTTTGAAATTAAACTTGTAAATTTCCTCGTCGTTGATTGGTAAAATTTGATGTCATAATCACGTCGTAATGTGATCATATGAAAACGCAAATTTCTTTGTCGTTGTTTGGTAAATAAATGATGTCATAATCACGTCATAATGTGGTCATATAAAAATGCAAATTCATTTGTTGCAGATTGGTCGATAAATGACGTCGTAATCACGTAATAATCTGGTCATATAAGAAAGCAAATTTACTTGTCGTAAATTGGTCAGTAAATGACGTCGTAATCACGTCATAATCTGGTCATATAAGCGAGCAAATTTACTTGTCGTAAATTGGTCAGTAAATGACGTCGAAATCACGTCATAATCTGGTCAAATAAAAATGCAAATGAAAGTTGCCATTCTAAGTCGTCAAAATGACGTCGTAAGAACGTCATAAATACGACGACATGACGAGTATTACCACTTTACGATCAGTTAATGACGTCATTACGACCGTGTCTGCTATCAGGGATGAAGTTATTTGTTGCATTTCTTCTTTGAATGCATACTAGAGGATGTTGTACGATGTACTTGGCAAACTGTGAAATATACCAGTCATTCGTGGACGCATTTTTGTGTGGATGTGAATGAAAAACAAAATTCAAAAGAATATATGAATAATCAAGACATCGAATTTGGTGCTTATCTCATTAAATTTTAAACCACCATGTCACTTTAGTACAAATGACCTTCCTCTGATCATGCGCAGGGTGGAACTACGAACTGGCTTAATCGTCAAGATGTATAGGGTTAGGGCCGGGTTAGGGTTGCAATAGGGTTTCATGTTAGGTTTATAGTTTAATGTAGGGTATCATGTTAAACCCGGGATTGAAGTTGGTCATTCGATTAGTGTGTGGAATTTAGAGGGGAGCAAATGTCACCGGAACATGATGTCATGGAACCAAGAATGGATTGTCTAAAAACAAAATCTTGTTTCATTATACAAACGTCGTCAAATTGGGATTTCGCTTTGATTTCATCGGGGATTTCATTACAAGTTTAATGATATGTTACGATTACAAATTAATACCATTACAAACGGTAACGAATAAGTTTCTTTGTTAATATATATCGCCTCCCCTACCCTCTTTGTACGAAATGTCGTTTCGGAACATTTGGGGTCCGTTTAATAAGAATTACAACTATAAACTTTGCCATTATGGCAACCACCATTAAAACTTTGATTTTGCTTGGCTGGTGAGCCCTGTAACCATGGTAGTTGAAATAATGTCAAAGTTACCATAGGTGTAAGTCCTTTGTGAAACCGACCCCTGAATAGCAATGCAGTGTGCTTCATTCATTTTGTATAGGTTCGTTCTTGCACGGACCCTACTACAAATGAAATTAAAATGAAGGAAGGCAGGTGACAATGGTATTTTGCCCTCGTTGAGTGCTTTTACTTCCCCCCCACCGTTGCATAATAAGCCAGTTGAACCCAGTTCGTAGTTCCTTTCTGCGCATGATCAAAATATTCTGCGCATGATCAGAGGAAGGTCATTTGTACTAAAGTGACATGGTGGTTTAAAATCTAATGAGCATAGTATGAGGCGCCGAATGTACCAATATTATATAGAACAATTATTTGTTATATAATCATTATTTATTAAATAATAACTATTATTTATATATAATTTACATTTTATTTGTAAATAAC
This sequence comes from Lytechinus pictus, assembly GCF_037042905.1. Taxonomy (NCBI): domain Eukaryota; kingdom Metazoa; phylum Echinodermata; class Echinoidea; order Temnopleuroida; family Toxopneustidae; genus Lytechinus; species Lytechinus pictus. The sequence goes on from NC_087249.1 coordinate 9,992,689, forward strand.
TACTATTATATAAAATATCATTTCTAATTATTTATATATAATTCCAAGTAATACTTCATTATTTGTAAATAATAATAGTTCGACATTCCATTATTTATAAATAATGATTATTTGTTTTTCATTATTTATAAATAATGATTATTTGTTTTTCATTATTTATAAATAATGATTATTTGTTTTTCATTATTTACAAATAATGATTATTTGTTTTTCATTATTTATAAATAATGATTATTTGTTTTTCATTATTTATAAATAATGATTATTTGTTTTTCATTATTTACAAATAATGATTATTTGTTTTTCATTATTTATAAATAATGATTATTTGTTTTTCATTATTTATAAATAATGATAATTGGTTTTTCATTATTTATAAATAATGATTATTTGTTTTTCATTATTTACAAATAATGATTATTTGTTTTTCATTATTTATAAATAATTTGTTGAGTTTTCCATTATTTATAAATAATGATTATTTGTTAAATAATGAAAACGTCTACTTCATTATTTATAAATAATTTTTTCGAGTGCACCATTATTCTCATTATTTATAAATAATCATTATTTAATGTTCGAGTTTTCCATTATTTATAAATAAAGATTATTTGTTAAATAATGAAATATCTACTTCATTATTTATAAATAATAATTTTGTTTCAATATCCCATTAATCATTATTTATAAACAATTTTTACAGTTTGCCATTATATACAGATAATCGTTATTTATATACAAATAACCATTATTTATTAAATAATGCCATTATTTATTAAATAATGCCATTATTTATTAAATAATGCCATTATTTATTAAATAATGGAAAACTCGCTATAACATGCAAATGTGGGACCGCCCATGATATGAATATTCATGATGCGATTTCCTTTTTCGTGATTTTTCTTCACAAATTTTTGTCCATTTCCTCTTCATAATGACATTTCTTGAAGCAATTTTCTAGGGATATGGTCTGATTGTAATATTCTTCATTTTCTATATAACTTCGTCTTCGTAGAAATATCAAAAAGTGTAATTTTATACGATTTTTCCTACAGTTCACAATCCCCATAGGCGCGCGTGTACGGTAGGGACAACCGGTGAATCGACGGAGTGCTCTTCATCGAAATACTACGTTGGTTGGTCCCCGGAAGTGGCGGGCGGAATTTAGCCCGAATCCTCGATGGAAGTCGATCAAGTGCATATGAGCTGAGAGAGTGAAATATCAGTGTACTTGTACAGGCCCTTCTACTTTTTATAAATATTTCTTGTTGCTTTTTTTGTTAAGTTAATTTTTCCTGGTGTAGAGATAAGTTTCAGTTCTAATAATGCACTTCAAATACATTTTGGAGTGTCTGTTTGAGGCGTTTGGGGCGATTTCACCCTGGCCCCAAAATGCTCGCAACGACAATACGGGGGCATGATGACCCCTAAATTTTTAAAAACTTATTTTTCTATTGAAAATTATCACAAAATTCACCAAAAGTGTGCACGAAAGCCTTCGTATTTCACTTTTAAAACTCCAAAAAGTGCCCAAATGACAAGCTTGGTCGCTTCGCTGTGTCGCTTTCAACTTGAGAAAGTTTACGCGTCTGCTTCCCCCCCCCCCCTCCTCCGAAAGAAATTATGTATACGGCCATGCTCTAAAGAGCCTGGCACATTGATTTATGTATACTTCATTTTCATTATTTTTATCTCATTATCATCATGGCCTTACGCATAATTTTTTCCGGGGGGGGGGGGGGGTGGGGGGAGCAGGACGCGCGTAAACTTTCTCATAAAAATCTTGAAAAAGCGAAGCGACCAAGCTTGTCATTTGAGCTTGGTCGCGTCGCTGTCTCGCTTTCAAGATTTTTTTGAGAAACTTTACGCGCGTCCTAGCTGCTCCCCCCCCCCCCCCCGGTAAAAATTCTGTGTAAGGCCATGATGATAATGTGATAAAAATAATGAAAATGAAAAGTACATATAAATCAATGTGCCATATGCTCTTTTGAGCATGGCCGTTCACAGAATTTATTTCGGGGGGTGGGGGCAGACGCGCGTAAACGTTCTCAAGTTGAAAGCGAGACAGCGAAGCGACCAAGCTTGTCATTTGGGCTTGGTCCCGTGGCTGTCTTGCTTTCAAGATTTTTTTGAGAAAGTTTACGCGCGTCATGCTCCGGCCCCGGCCCCCCTGGAAAAAAATTCTGCGTAAGGCCATGTTGATAATGAGAGCCTGGCACATTGATTTATGTATACTTTCATTTTCATTATTTTTATCTCATTATCAACATGGCCTTACGCAGAATTTTTTCCAGGGGGGCCGGGGCCGGAGCATGACGCGCGTAAACTTTCTCAAAAAAATCTTGAAAGCAAGACAGCCACGGGACCAAGCCCAAATGACAAGCTTGGTCGCTTCGCTGTCTCGCTTTCAACTTGAGAACGTTTACGCGCGTCTGCCCCCACCCCCCGAAATAAATTCTGTGAACGGCCATGCTCAAAAGAGCATATGGCACATTGATTTATATGTACTTTTCATTTTCATTATTTTTATCACATTATCATCATGGCCTTACACAGAATTTTTACCGGGGGGGGGGGGGGGGGGGGGAGCAGCTAGGACGCGCGTAAAGTTTCTCAAAAAAATCTTGAAAGCGAGACAGCGACGCGACCAAGCTCAAATGACAAGCTTGGTCGCTTCGCTTTTTCAAGATTTTTATGAGAAAGTTTACGCGCGTCCTGCTGCTCCCCCCACCCCCCCCCCCCCGGAAAAAATTATGCGTAAGGCCATGATGATAATGAGATAAAAATAATGAAAATGAAGTATACATAAATCAATGTGCCAGGCTCTTTAGAGCATGGCCGTATACATAATTTCTTTCGGAGGAGGGGGGGGGGGGGAAGCAGACGCGTAAACTTTCTCAAGTTGAAAACGACACAGCGAAGCGACCAAGCTTGTCATTTGGGCACTTTTTGGAGTTTTAAAAGTGAAATACGAAGGCTATCGTGCACACTTTTGGTGAATTTTGTGATAATTTTCAATAGAAAAATAAGTTTTTAAAAATTTAGGGGTCATCATGCCCCCGTATTGTCGTTGCGAGCATTTTGGGGCCAGGGTGAAATCGCCCCAAACGCCTCAAACAGACACTCCAAAATGTATTTGAAGTGCATTATTAGAACTGAAACTTATCTCTACACCAGGAAAAATTAACTTAACAAAAAAAGCAACAAGAAATATTTATAAAAAGTAGAAGGGCCTGTACAAGTACACTGATATTTCACTCTCTCAGCTCATATGCACTTGATCGACTTCCATCTAAGATTCGGGCTAAATTCCGCCCGCCACTTCCGGGGACCAACCAACGTAGTATTTCGATGAAGAGCACTCCGTCGATTCACCGGTTGTCCCTACCGTACACGCGCGCCTATGGGGATTGTGAACTGTAGGAAAAATCGTATAAAATTACACTTTTTGATATTTCTACGAAGACGAAGTTATATAGAAAATGAAGAATATTACAATCAGACCATATCCCTAGAAAATTGCTTCAAGAAATGTCATTATGAAGAGGAAATGGACAAAAATTTGTGAAGAAAAATCACGAAAAAGGAAATCGCATCATGAATATTCATATCATGGGCGGTCCCACATTTGCATGTTATAGCGAGTTTTCCATTATTTAATAAATAATGGCATTATTTAATAAATAATGGCATTATTTAATAAATAATGGCATTATTTATTAAATAATGGTTATTTGTATATAAATAATGATTATTTGTATATAATGGCAAACTGTAAAAATTGTTTATAAATAATGATTAATGGGATATTGAAACAAAATTATTATTTATAAATAATGAAGTAGATATTTCATTATTTAACAAATAATCTTTATTTATAAATAATGGAAAACTCGAACATTAAATAATGATTATTTATAAATAATGAGAATAATGGTGCACTCGAAAAAATTATTTATAAATAATGAAGTAGACGTTTTCATTATTTAACAAATAATCATTATTTATAAATAATGGAAAACTCAACAAATTATTTATAAATAATGAAAAACAAATAATCATTATTTATAAATAATGAAAAACAAATAATCATTATTTGTAAATAATGAAAAACAAATAATCATTATTTATAAATAATGAAAAACCAATTATCATTATTTATAAATAATGAAAAACAAATAATCATTATTTATAAATAATGAAAAATAAATAATCATTATTTGTAAATAATGAAAAACAAATAATCATTATTTATAAATAATGAAAAACAAATAATCATTATTTATAAATAATGAAAAACAAATAATCATTATTTGTAAATAATGAAAAACAAATAATCATTATTTATAAATAATGAAAAACAAATAATCATTATTTATAAATAATGAAAAACAAATAATCATTATTTATAAATAATGGAATGTCGAACTATTATTATTTACAAATAATGAAGTATTACTTGGAATTATATATAAATAATTAGAAATGATATTTTATATAATAGTAGTTATTTACAAATAAAATGTAAATTATATATAAATAATAGTTATTATTTAATAAATAATGATTATATAACAAATAATTGTTCTATATAATATTGGTACATTCGGCGCCTCATAGATAAGCACCAACTTTGATGTCTTGATTATTCATATATTATTTGGAATTGTGGTTTTCATTTACATCCACAAAAAACAACAATGCGTCCACGAACGACTGGTATTTCACAGTTTGCCAAGTACATTGCACAACATGCTATGATATGCATTCAAAGTAGGAATGCAACAAATACCTTCATAAAGTGTTCATTGGTGTGCTATTCTAGTCACCTGGTCTATTCAATTTCTTCATCCTGCTATGTAAGGCAAGCTTACGTAATATCTTGCTTTGAAATCTGCCTATCATAATGAAAGAAATGAAAGGTCATTTGACCAAAATTGTCCATGAAGTAACTACGAACTGGTCTATTATATTACCAAATCTTAGGCAACACAAGCGAAAGTTATTTTACCCCTATATAGCTCACGACCGCCGCTGCTCATACAGCCCTCTGTATGTGAGAGAAAGGTAGTTTAATCCAGCAGACGACGTCTTTGGAAGACAAATGAGCAAACATATTCTCAAAATGCTTCGCAATTTCGACTTTCGATCGAATCTTCGTGCTTTATTCAAAGAGTCCAATATTCCCGGCATACTTTTTCAAGGTTTTTTTTTTAATTAGGTTAAAATGTTACTTGTTTGGTATATTTTGGATCAGTGGCGTACAGATGAGGGGGGGGGGGCTCTTGCATGGGGGCACTTGCCCCCCCCCCCCCCCCCCAAAAAAAAAAAAAAAAAATAAATAAATATAAAAAATATATATATATCACAAAATTTGATTTTTGTAATAAAAATTTCGACATTTTTGGTCGCTTGCAACTTTTCATAAATTTTGCCCGATACACCATATCTTGCCCCATCAAATTTTTTGGCTAATTACACCACTGTTTTGGATGTTTTTAAATGCATCACATGATTCTGCAATACCTTTGATTTGTGATACTGTATTTATAAATAAATCAATAATATAGGATTTGTATAGCACACGTATCCACCTTGCTCAGCGGCGTAACAGGGGTCGGTGGCCAGGGGGGGGGGGGGGGCAAGAGCAAAAGATTTCCCGGTCATATCATGGTACGAACAAGACTTTGTTATAATTGTTCCAAAGCATTAGGGCGAAGCAGCTCAATGCGTAATAAGTACAAAAAAGAGGGGACAAAGCGGGACAAAGCATGACACGCGCGGAAAAAAAGTTGCTTAATATAAATCCCGAGCGAGCGAGAAAAAAATTTACCTTTTCATGGGAATCTAACTTTGAGATTGATTTTTGACAAGGTTTACAGAAAATAACATCATATCAAACATCTTCCTTTCCTTTCATCTTTTCTTTTTTGTTCTTGGCCAGTGCTATGCGGATTGGGTCCGGGGCAGTGGCAGCACCAGGATTTTTAACCTAGGGGGAGGCAAAAGAACATTGGGGGGGGGGCAACATTATTTTTTTGCCCATTTCAAAAATTCGAGCGAGAAGCGTGAGTTATTTTTTTCAATGTACGCACTACTGACTTGAAAAGGGACCTGTTAAGAACTAGCTGTTTGCATGGGATCATGCAGATTATATCTCACCAAATAAATAATGCGATCGCCAAGCGCGAGCTGAAATTTTTTGATATCCTGAGATGATAACTGGACGTTCTAAGCACTCTTTGTTATCATGAACTAGATGGCTATCTAACTAAACAATTGATGCGAGCGCGTAGCGCGAGCTGAAAATTTTTGATTGATGAAACTTAGGAATACGCAGGATGTGTATCTCGCTTGAAATGAATAATGAAAACTCTAATCGCGAGAAGCATATTGATTTGAACACTGGATTTTTATGCCCCATGTGAACAGATAATCTACTTACATCAGTCAACAGTTACTGCGAGCTCGTAGCGCGAGCGAAATTTTGAATTTTATATAATGACCTGAAAGATTTATGTTGACATAATTGTTGGGAGCTAACAGTGAATGAGAAAAATTTCAAAATCTAAAGAACGAAAAGCTGTTTTGGAGCACTGCAGATTTATTGGGATGCTTATGACAACATTAACTACACATCTTTTTTATTTTGCAAAATTTCGGGGGGGGGGGGGCATGTGGGGGCCAACTTGTTGGGGGCTAATGCCCCCGTGCCTCCCTCTTGGTGTCGTCACTGGTCCGGAACCTCGCGATATATTTAAACATTGCAGATGGCTACTTTATTATCAAACCTCGGGCGTACATACACATTACTTCAAAACAGTTGCGGATAATACACGAAATATTTTGAGGCAGCACAGCATAGCAAATGTGGTAAAATTTGTAAAAAGTCGCCAGCGAGCGAAGCGAGCCAGAAAAGTTTGGCGTTTTATAAAAAGATTATGAAAATCAAATTCTAATTATGTGAAAATAGCTTTGAAAATTTAGCCAAAGCAAACATTAAGAGGCTTTGTACGGTAAATCTAGCAGGCGTAAAGCTTTACTTATATATAGCTTAAGACCGACATAGGGGATATATATAACTAGCCCTTGGCTAAGGATATTTTTGTCCTGATTGCGACCATTATTGCATAAAATTTAGCAAGCTTATATATACACTATCCACCTTTCCTATCGTTCTTCATATCTTTTTAATCCTCGGCAGCCCGATCGTGTTATTAGGTTTTTTTTTTCTTGTCCCTTTTCTTCATATTCTGATTTTTTAATTTAGCTTTTGGCTCTACCTTCATTTCCCGTTTCTTTTTGCCTCTTTCTCCCATTTCCCACCATTCTTGCCTGTACCGTTGAGTCATGTCTTTTGATTTTATATCCCTCTCTTGCTTATCATGCTAATGTATTAATATTTAGGATAATTTGTATCGTCTTAAATGTTCTTTTGTTCCTTTGCCCGCTCTCCTTCCATTTTCTCTATTTAGGTTCTTTCTTTCTGTCCCTTTCTTTTCACTTTTTTCCTTTTTCTTTCCTTTTTTCCCTTTCCCTTTTTCTTTCTTTCTTTCTTTCTTTCTTTCTTTCTTTCTTTCTTTCTTTCTTTCTTTCTTTCTTTCTTTCTTTCTTTCTTTCTTTCTTTCTTTCTTTCTTTCTTTCTTTCTTTCTTTCTTTCTTTCTTTCTTTCTTTCTTTCTTTCTTTCTTTCTTTCTTTCTTTTTATTTTTCTTTCTTTCTTTCTTTCTCCCTTTTCTCCTTTTCCCGTTTTTTGTTTTCCCGGTGAAATCCGCCAGGGGGCAGCTTGCCCCCTCCCCCCCCCCGCCTGTTACGCCACTGACCTTGCTAGGTGCTCAAGGCGTTCCTGTATATTACCCCGGCTAAGCTAGTCTACGGATTCTGGTACGCACAGCTTTTTGAGGATTTACTTCCTGCTGGTACCCATCAGCGGCGTAACAAGGGTAGGTGGCCAGGGGGGGGGGGGGGGGCAAGAGCCAAAAAATTCCCGGTCATATCATGGTATGAACAGGCGTGATGGTGTAATGAGGCGACGATTTTGAGACGGCCAGACATTGCGTATCAGGCAGAATTTATCTTTTAAAAAAAAAGTTGCGAGCGAAGCGAGCGAGCAATTTTATTTGACATTTTTAATACAAAAATCCAATTTTGTGATAGATTTTGACATGATATCCAAAGAATAATTTATTTCACTCTTCTCTCTTTCCATTCCTTTTTGTGTGGTCTGTATGCCACTGTGAACATGATTCTTTGCGGCAGTAGCTTGAAGAGTAAACAAAACCAGAGGCGCAGTATGGCGCATGTGCTAAAAAGCTGCTTAATATAAGTCACGAGCGAGCGAAGCGAGCGAGAATAAAAATCACATTTTCATGAGAATTTAACTTTTAGATATTTTTTGACATTATATTCAGTAAATAAATCATATCCTACACTTTTCCTTTGCTTTTCTTTCCTCCTTTTTTTTTTGGTTGTAGAACTTTTGGGGACCATGGCCCAACCCTTCCATACTCATATACGGCAGTGCTATGCGGTTGGGATCCGTCTGGAGCCCCCGGAACTTCTTGATATCAAAGCCATTTAAACCTCGCAGATTGCCGCTATTTTTAATCAAATCGCGGGTATATACAGAATATAGCTTTTACACAACACATTTATTCAACCCAGTTGAACCAAATATTTTAAGGGGCAAAACATAGCAATGTGGGAAAATTTGTAAAAAAATCGCCAGCGAGCAAATCGAGCTGGGAAAATGCTTACTGAAATTAAATTTTAATTATGTGATAGATATCCATTATATTCAGCAAATAACACATTTCATTGTTTCCATTCGTTTCATTATACGTTGTCTCCTATAATTTCTTTTATTTCCTCTTGGGTGTGGAACCAAGACCCCCCCCCCCCCCCCGCCTGTACGCCAGTGATTGAACGTAAAGCTTAATGTAGGAAGGGTCCCTACAGGGGGGCGTTATAGAGCCATTTGAAGGTTATAGATGAAGAGCCCCTACTGTATGGGGTCTGGGGCAAAGCCCCGGTAGCTTATTTGCATAAACTTTTAGCAAGCTTATAGCACAATGTTGTATGCAGTCCATTTTTCTTCCCTCTCTTTATTTTCTATTCTCGGCAGCCCGGTCATGTTTTCTTGTCCCTTTCTTTGTTTTCAAATTCAGCTTTTGACTAATTCCATTTTACCTTTATTTCCCGCTATTGTTTGTCATTTTGTCATCTTTTAATTTATTTCCCACCATGCTATTGCATTACATAGGCCTATTTAGGAATGATTTGTTATTTCTCAAATGTTCTTTCTTTCCTTTTTCCACTTTTCTTCCTTTTCCATAATTTTTTTCTTCTTTGTTTTCTTTTCACTTTTACCTTTCTTTTTCCTCCTTTCCTTTTCCCCTTTCCTTTCCCTTTCCCTTTCTTTCTCCCTCCCTTTTCTTTTTTTCCCCGTTTTTTTTCCCCCGGTGAAATCCGCCAGAGGGGACAGCTTGCCCCCTGCCTCCCGCCTGTTACGCCACTGGTACCCATTTACCTCACCTGGGTCGAGTGCAGCACAGTGTGGATAAATTTCTTGCTGAAGGAAAACACGCCATGACTAGGATTCGATCCCATTACCCTCCGTTTGAAAGGCGGGAGTCAGAACCACTAGACCACGACGCACCCACACTGTTTATGGTTAAAAACAACGGACGTAGAGGCCAGCAACACACGGTTGGGGGATGATTGATACAAATATTGTTCTTTGTGAGGGATTTTTCCCCTGTTAGTTCGGGGGGGGGGGGGGGGCAGTGGCTTTACGAGGCTATTTTATTTAGGTGGTCAGACATGGCAATAAGGGTAAGAGTTATAAAAAGCTGCGAGTGAGGGAACCGAGCATACCTAAATTTTGTAATTTTTATCACAAAATCTAATTCTGTGATAGATTTTGTCATGATATTTTAAAACATAAATATTTCACCTTCTTTTTTCCCTTTTTTTTTTTCTCCTTCTTTCTTGATGGTGAAATTTTGTTTGAGGTCCATGGCCCCCAAACCCTACGTCTGCACGCCCGTGAGTAGGGGTAGTCCGTAAGTTTTAAGGGTATAAATTGTCAATTCGTCCACTCACCACAAGTCATGGTCTACCTTCATTTAGTCCAATGTCATTCCGTCCATCAACATTTCATCTACCAACCATTTGGTCCAATCATCACTTCGTCTAATCACCAGTTCGTCTCTGACCATTTTGTGTCATAACCAGTTAGTCTAATATTCGTTTCGTTTTCATTCATTTTGCCCAATTAACATTTAATCCAATTAGACCAAACGGTATATGGACTAAATGGCTATTGGACCAACTGGTTATTAGACGAAATGGTGAGTGCACGAAATGGAAATTAGACTATGTGGATATTGGGCGAACCGATGGAGACCAAATGATAGTAGACGAGTTGGCAATTGGACGAATTGACATTGGACCAAATGAAAATAAACCGTGAAGTATATTAAAAATCTTTATTTCTACAAGACTAGGTATTTCTTAAGGTGCGAAATAAGTTTATAGGCCTACGCAAGATTGAATAACACCCCCCCCCCCCAAAAAAAAAAAAACACCACACAAAGCACATAATATATGGACAAATGAATGAATTAATAAAAATAGTATTAAAAAAAAAATTGATATATCCATCAAATTTCATTCATATCTGCTTGGAGGCTTGTCACAACTTGGTTTTGTTTTCTTCACAAATTAGTGTGTTAATGTGTTGATCACAATCATCATCATTATAAAGATCACCTTTTGCCCCCCCCCCCCCCCGCGGCCAACAACTCCTGTTACGCCCCTGCACATCACTCCCCAAATCAACTAAAAATGTACACTCAAACTTCGCTAAACATCAATCGGTGACACGTACGGCCGACGATGTCTGCAATTTAGCTTATTCTGCCTATATAAAAGAGCGACAGCTTACGATCATTATTATGTAGTTGTTCATCTCTTGGAATCTGTACGGAAGACAACACTTCTATCGAGCTTTGCACACTTATTTGCCTATAGTGGTCTTGTAATAATCATAATGGTGATTGTAACGATCACGATCGTATGTCTGGTGTGTCCGTTTCTATTTTCCCCATTTTCATCTACTTGCTCTGATCTTTTAAAATCAGCCAATTCCGAGGGCTCCGAGTGTTTCTTTTAATATTCCATATTCCTTTAAATTAATTCCTTTTTATTTTTCTTCTTTGTTATGAACTGTCTTTTGGAATTATTTTCTTTACTTTCCTTTTCAATTTCCTTTTCCCCTTCTCTTTTCTGCGTTCCCGAGTGTGTTTTCCAAGTCTTTGCAATGTACACCCTGTCCGTCTTGTTAATAATGTTCTATGGAAATACTTAAAGGTCAAGTCCACCCCAGAAAAATTTTGATTTGACTCAATAGAGAAAAATCCAACAAAATAATATAACGCTGAAAGTTTCATAAAAATCGGATGTAAAATAAAAAAAGTTATGATATTTTAAAGTTTCGCTTATTTTTCACAAAATCGTTATATGAACAAGTCAGTAACATGCAAATGAGAGAGTCGATGATGTCCCTCACTCACTTTTGTTTCTTATTGTTTGAAATACACAATGTTTCGTTTTTCCAAAATTTGACAATAAGGACCAACTTGAGTGAACCATAAAATATTCTTAAAATGGTACTGCCACATGTTCAGAGAGGAATAACACTTTCTTTCACATGACAATGAAGGAAAATTGAGAATACATCATATTTCACATAATAAAATACAAAAGAAATAGTGAGTGCATGGATGACATCACCAGTCCCCTCATTTGCATACAGATCAGGATGTGCATATAACTGTTTTGTGAAATTAAGCGAAATTTCAAAATATCACAATTCTCTTATTTCTCATCCGATTTTGATGAAATTTTCAGTGTTGTGCCTGTAGGATATTTCTCTTTTTATTCAAAAGAACTTTTTGTTGGGTTGGACTTGTACTTAAAAAAAACCCGCATAAACATAGCCACTGATGCTGCAGTACTGTGTGTGTGTGTGTGGGGGGGGGGGGTCCGAAATTCGAATTCGAACAGCAGCCTGGCCTAGAGGGTCGTCTCCCCACCCCTCCCAAAAAGTGACAAGAAATCTGGGTAGCGTTTCATGAAAGGACTTGTCAGACGTTATCCGACAAGTCCTGTTTTATCCGACAGTTACCATAGGAACTGTGCCTCTCAGCCAATCGGAATCAAGAAAAGTTGTCAGATCCTATACAACTTGTCTGACAAAAAGTGTTGATAAAACGCTCTCCAGAAGAAACTGCCGTGTTTGAACATAACCACATTCCAGAATTGTTCCTAGTTAGAAGTGGAAAGAGGGAGGCATATATTAAATGGAAATCAACTATACTCTGCGAATGATAGGCCTGATTCAATATTTGAATAATTATCATAAACATACATTATCATCCTCACATCTTCTCACTGTTCCCTCAACCAATACAAATACATAGCCTGTATGACCAAAGAGCCCTTTCAATATCTGCCGCTGTATTCTGGAAATCCCCACTATATTAGAACCCCAGGATTAGAACTGCATCATCCTTTTCCATATTATGTTCTCAAGACCCTATATGTCAGTTTTCAAAATAATATTTATAATACATAAATTTTGTAACTTTCATGCATTGCTGTAATTTGTTCTAATTTGTATGACATGTTTTAGGTTTAGGTTTCATACGTAGTGATTTAATGTTATTTTGTACAGCCCATGGAGAGTCTTTCGACTATTAGGCCTATGCGCGCTATATAAATTTCAAATATTAATATTATGCAAACACCTGCATGATAGTAGGCTAATAGAAACAACTTCACATCACACCTGTTCCAAATAACAAAAGACACTTCATCGTTAAGCTACCCCGATAAATCTATACCAAGAGACAAAAGAGATGCCCCCCTGTCACCAGTGATATGGGTCACGCACCCCTCGTCTATTACCCCTCCCCGGAATCGAAAACATTCGAGAGAATTAAATGTGGAGCGTGTGCAGCGCGCGCCCATAGCTCCAGCGGCGACGACAGCTGCTCTATCCGGAACGAGCCGCTGATTCTCGCCGGCCCGATATACACACACGTACGTTGTCACACACAATCACAATGCCAGATATCCCATTGATTTAGCTTGCGGTGCATGCTATTTGTACACAGTGCAGTCAGGATGTAGGCTTCAACCATGGCCGCCGACCTACTCGAAAACTTCCAATATGGTCTGTCGAGTAGCGGTCTTTCTGGGGCAGACAAGACCGTCCTCCTCCTTAAACTTACAGACCCATCCCTGAAATGCATCGAACAGTACCAAAAACTTAAGAAGGTAAGTACGAATGTGAATTATTTACTATCAAACTGTGTGTTGACGATTTTCATTCATTCATTTCAATTCAGGTTCGAAGCGCCGCCGAACGTGTGTGAAAAACCGTAACCATATGTGGCGAAATTACTCGCGCCCTACTTAAGATTCCATATTGTTAATTAATGACCAGTCTTGTTATTGTATTTATTGAAATATTTTGCAACTATCTTAATTTTTGTGGTATTGTGATATTGCTTTTAAAGATATTAAGAATCCTTATCCCAATTCGATTCATTTTTTTCTGTCAGCGATTTTCGCTTCCCAAACGTTTCTTGGATTGATTGCTCTGCCATAGTGCACAGCAACAGCTTTGAATAGCCATTTCCCACCACTCGCGTCCGGCGTCCAGGCTTTGTCAGCAGTTTGGCGCGAAGGTAAAGAGCAAGTGAATGTTATAAATAATGTGTAAGCATTTACTATAAGTATAGGACAAACGGTCAATTGTTGGAAAATTAAGTCAGGATATTGTCTCAGAAAATTATGTCAGCAGCTAGCAGCATCCTTAATGAGCTGCAAAAAGATTAATTCAGCAATTCAAGGTCCAAGATAATTGATTAAAAAATGTCATTTTTTAGTTTTCACTTCAGCAGATTTGAATGAGGTTGACAAGTAGAATATCTTTCTACAGAGTTGTATTGCTTATGCCTTATGGAGCAGAACTTCCATATTTTTTTAGTGATTTTGTTTTATCATTTGCCTTATTGATGAAAACCTTCAGATTTTCAATTATTAGTTCAAAAAGGTTTTCCATTTCTCTTCATTTAGGCAAATTTTATTTACAAGGATTCATTCCCCAACTCAATGGCCACTCTCGTACCACAATTTATCCATCACATTGCAAATTTGCGATGCTCCATGCAATACGCGGCATTTGTTGAGTTTTACAGTAAGTTGGGGCAATGAACTACAAAATGACAAAGGCCTATTATCGAGATGAAAATGGAAATTGACATTTGATTGATCAAGTTTATAAAAGACTTTCCTACTTTTGGATATGTATTGATGGGGCTACATGTATTGTACATGTAAATGTATTGATGACAATTTTAGAAGTTACCATATCTTCAAATTAATTCTAACTCCACTTGTTTGTAATAAATTACACTGTACTACCCTGTATACCACATTACTATTGAAAAGAAGAAGGAAAAATCTCATTGATTTTCCTATGTAAGTTTGCATATTGTTCAATTCACAATATTTCTTTATGCATTTTTTGTGGGGGAGGGAGTATTCTTATGAATGAGTATTGAGTTTAATGGCCAAAGCGGCATTCTGGGAACTATTCATTAGTTTCTAGTATACACCACAGGAAATAAAGCAGAAAAACAAAATTGGGGGCTCCGGGCCATTTTGCCCCGAAATTTTCAAAAGAGCCATGGAAAATCTCCATTCATTGCAATGTTATAGTTTATCTAATGTTGCAGAAGTACGGTAGGCATTAAGTTGTACCCCCCCTCAAAAGAAAAAATGCTTGGTATACATACTTGTGTACAAAGGGAATCGAGGCGGAATTAGGGAACCAACGTGTGTGATTAATGGTGTGCTTCTCAAATTCATGATATATTACAATGTAATGCCAGATTTGAATTCCACATGATCTTTTTATTTCCTGCAAACATTTAATTTGTCTACTTGGAAATATACTGTAGGGGCCTATTTGGTTTCATATCCTGCAAGAATAGGGGTTTTTCCCTTTGGGTTTTCTTCAATAGGGTACTCTCCTACACTTGTGGGAATGAACAGTTCCGTTTGGAGCTGATCAAAAA
This sequence comes from Lytechinus pictus, assembly GCF_037042905.1. NCBI lineage: Eukaryota > Metazoa > Echinodermata > Echinoidea > Temnopleuroida > Toxopneustidae > Lytechinus > Lytechinus pictus. Next base: position 10,007,843 of record NC_087249.1, read on the forward strand.
TTACACACAGGACCTATATTTACATTCTCCTAATAGTGTATATTACACCATTACAAATTATTAATAAACCAGTCAATACAACTCAAAAGGAACTGTGGTCTAATAATAGACAGGCATGGAATAATTGTGTTTCTCTTTTTTTTAAAGCATTTCTAGTGGTAAGAGAAACTTGTACATTCCTGTACTTGTACGTAAAGAAATTGCTATAGAAGAGAGAATTTTATGGCAGTCATAAAAAATAGTATTTTGTGATGCATTATTCCGTGGGCAGGTGAAAAATACAGAGTTAAACATTGAAATAAAATGCAGCCTGAAATGGTTCTGCAAGTATTGCATTATTTCTGAATAGTTTTTATATGATGTAATAAAACAGTAAATTTGAAATAGAAGTTTAATATTCCCAGGGATTTTACATTCTGCAACATGTGATTTCTTTGATTAACATTGTATAGTTATGTAGACTGCCATTGAAGTGCATCATAGACTAAAGGCATTAATGTAGGCCTGCAGTGTACAACTGCATAGTGTAGTACAACTATGCACAGTGTAGTACAACTATGCACAGTGTAGTACAACTAATAATATGCAAAATTGAAGAAAACAGTGTTCATACTACATGTAATTTTAAAATGAATGGGAAAGAAAGAGAAAGAAGAAAATACAGGAGCTATGTAATAATGGCAGCCATTGCAATTTGACTTCAAAATGAAATCATTTTTTTATTCTAAAAGCCCTTTTTCCTATTGAAATTTTTATGTTCATGTTCACCTGGTTTTAAGATCGTTCATGACAACCTAGCTGTACTGCCTTGCAGGATTGTTTTCTGACATAGCAACAAGTACTTTGTCCGGAATTAATGCTATTGCACTTTTTTGTTCATTTTATGATAATTCAGTTGAATGCCTCATATGATCTACATGTATGTGCACAGGGAAAAAAACCCACTCTTTTTGACAATATAGCATTAATCCGAACATAATTTTTTTTTTCTCAGTAATAAGTGAGAATCAATGTATTTTCCACATGGAAGCAGGATGTGAATCTTAATAGTTCTACATACATGTATATGTAGGCATCAATCAAGTTTCTGACATAACAGATTACACAAGTGAGATACATACATGTGTATTGCACCATGGAGTGTCATAACGATTCCATAAGTGGTTTGCATTCGTTCAGTAATCAGCACATGTATGCTAGTTTGGTTTAAAAAAAATTAGAGATTGAGATTGATGAAAAATTGAGTACACAAGAGCTACAGAAATCAGATAAAAATTATTATGTTAACTTAATCAGATTAATTTAGTCTTTGAATTTTTTTTTTGTATCTTGAAATCAAATTAGAATCTCTGATGTTAAAAAAAAAGCTCGACAAAGAATCACTACTTTTATTTTGATGTGGGTGTCTGTTTTTCTTGATTTATGGAGATGTTGATACAAATAAAATGTTATCTTTTGATATAAATATAAAGAGTTTTACATACTGTACAGTGTAATGTATGATGTTTTTGGCTTTGAACAAATGACAACAATCAACTGGTAGGCACAAGCCTTTGGTTTATAACTTTATTCAAACAGACAAGTGAGCTGAATTTCAAGCCTATCAGGGGCTGACTGGATCTGTACATGTATCACCTGCTTGTTGCATAATTGGCATGAGTGAATTGAAACTTGTGCTAGACTTGTTTTATGACCTACATGTTGGTTAAAGTGTCAGTTATCTGTGAGTAGACAAAGATACCAAATACAAGTAGTGCAGATACAACATAATTTGGACCAGTTTGCTAATTTTTGACTCAGAGATTACAGCCTTTTACAGGCAAAGGTAATTTGTGAAAGATCATTTACGTACATTGTAGGATGTCATAAAAATCTTAGTCTCGTTTATTTTAATCTCTGAAGTCTGAACCTACCATTTACCAGTGATATTTTTTTAAACCATTGTTGGACCCAGTTACATCAAAGGTATACAATTATTATTGACAATTGATCTACATGTATGTGTTCAGACATGCAGTTATATGTCTCAGGGTCTTTACCTTTGATAGTTTAGAAATGATTACATTACAAAATTAGACTTCAACCTTACATGTGGCAGTGTAGTTATGTACACTACACTTTATATGTGTTATTCTGCTGACTTTTAAGTTGTTCAACCACAAACTCTGCAGAATCCATTATTACCACTGAAGATGTGATGAGTTATTTCCTGAAGATGAGAAAAACTCTGGTGTTACATACAATCATACATTACAAACTTTTTGACAAATTCACAATAAAACTTTTTTAATAGTATAATTTCATTTTAATCAAAGCCAAGGGTTGAAAGAAATACTCAATAGGTGGTTTCAAACCGCCTCGATCACAAGAATCCCTGTTAAATTACGAGATCCTTTTCAGGCAAAAAAATAGCCGTTAATTATTTTCACATTCACACCGCCCCGAACATGCCCTCTGGGATATGTTCCTGAAGTTACGAGCATGTGCAGTGTGGTCTGATAAGCAGGCAAGGCACGAGATCCAAAATCACTAGCTCAGCAGCCACCCACGGCATCCGCGCCCAACTAAAAAAAGTTCCAGTAATTTGCTTTCACGCTGCCAAAATACCTGCGACCTTGAAAAAATCCTGCGAAAGTTCAACTACCTACATGTACTATTTAGCAGGTATTTTCTTTCAGGGATATTACGCGTTGATTTGCTTTCACACTGCTAAATTTACCTGGTATTTTCTGATCAGGGCAAATTTCCCGATCTGGAAAAATGACGAACGCCGGGGCGGTCTGAAACCACCTACATGTAATATACATGTACATGTAACTTGTAAGGAAAATTCCCTGCAAACTGGGTCTGACTTGTTTACTTGTTGTTTTTCGACTCTTCTTTATCCGGGTTGGCCACTTCAGCTGTTTTTTATTTGATCTTCCAACAGGCCTGGCATACATGTTTGTTTAAAGGACAAGTCCATCCAAATAAAAAGTTGATTTGAATAAAGGGAAAAGTGAGGGACATCATTGACTCTCATAATTTGCATATCACTGAGTTGTACATGTAACTGTTTTATGAAAAATAATATTAAGTGGAACTAAAAAATGTCATAACACAAATTTCCTATTTTACATCTGATTTTGATGAAATTTTGATATTTCTCTTACATGTAGGCCTGACTTGAAACGGATATTTCAATATTCGGATACCCGACACTGAAAACCGGACGGCGGACGGGTATCCGAAATTTTACCCTGAAATATAAAAAATAATATCCATTTGCACTTATTTGAGTTATAATTAAGATTTTCAGTTATATTTGAGTTTTGAACCTATCCGATGATGGCGAGAGTCAGCGTGCGCTAATTAAAATATTTCTGAAAACCACGAAATTAGGAGAAGCTGAATATTTTGGGTTGAATCTGTTTTGCAATCGGATTTGACTAATGTGAGTTAACGTGAGGCTACGGCTACAAATGTAGATCGTATGACTGTAAGCTATTAGTAAATGACTATTATTTGAGTTATACAAGTCGGGCCTAGTTACGATCCCATTTAATGGTTGCGAGAGTATGTGTGTTTATTTTTTAGTTCCGATCGAATGAAATAAGATGCAATTAATTTGACCGAGGCGAGTGTAAGTGCGAGTCTACTATTACTAAAAGTCTAAAACCAGACAGGCCTAGATCATTCAGCTCACGCACGTGCTGTCCTGTCTGGACGTGTCTGAAGTGAATCATCCGATATATATTTGGTCACATTTCACTCGCTACACCTTCAAATGGGATCGTACTTGGAATATTTTCATTTTCATGTCGGGTTTCTCCCCATTCCCCAAATTATAGCCAAGCTTCTCATTTCTCAACTTGTGAAACATAATCACACTTCTAACAAAGATTCAAGACAAGATTTAATCACAGTAACAGTAACTAATCACTTACATTCATCACCAGTAAGTTTTACTGCAAAACACGTCGATTCACAACCGACCACATACTCGGCGGGCTCACATCATAAACCTTTCTGGCACGATACTGCCTTTTAAGTATTGTTGTTTACGACAATGGACAGTTTCATTCTAATTAATCATTATTAATGACAGTTCAAGAAAGAAAAGGGATGATTTATTATTTCGGATTTGATAAATAAATCAAAGAAAGAAAATAAAACGGCCAATCAACATGTATTTGCATTTACATGATTTCAAAATTATCTTCATTCTTCATTCATATCGAAAGTAGATGTGAGAAAAAAGTACTGAAAATGAATATTTTGTTACGCATTTCAATTTAAATAAATTACAAAAAACAACATGACACACCAACGAACATTCATTCGACGTTTTCATAGTTTAAAAAATAATCATCTTCATTTGTAACGAAAGTTGCCGTGAGAAAAAGTAGAATTCATTTTGTATTTGATGAATAAATTACAAGAAACAACATGACACATCCGAGTAACCCGATCAACATTTATTTGACACTTAAATGGTTTCAAATTATCTTCATTCTTCACTCGCATTGAAAGTCGAGGTAAGAAAATATACGATGAGTTACGTATTTGAAATCATCAAAACATAAGACGGGAAAGAAAAACGATCTTAAGCGACACCAAAGTAAAATCGCCATCGTTGTCAGAACGGAACTTTACTCCATTCACGGACGGTCATGCTCCAAAACTGATATAAGGTCATGTTTCAAAACTGATATAAAAACGATAGTTTTCGGCGGGAATATATTACTGAAGAAGATTAATTGATATTGGTGATTATATTGGCGACTAAAAGTTATAAATTTTGTTGGTGAGTCTTACTAAATTTAATAAGTTTTTGTGACAGGAAAGTGGTGAATCAGTGTCCACGGATACCCGAACCCGAAAAATGAAAACCGTTATCCGTCCACGCGGGCGGAAACCGTTCGGATATCCGTTTGGTGGCAGCATTAATTTCTCTATCGATTCAAATCAACAATTTTCTGGGATGGACTTAACATTTATCTATGTTCAGAATTTGAGTGAGAACTTGTTTGGGCCCAAATTGTTCGATGTCTATCCATTGATGCTATTGACCTTTGGTGCCTTTAACCCATTTCATACTGGGACTGGATGGTACATGTACATGTGTAAAGTCTATGGGAAATGCTGAATTCGGTAGTCCATGGGTTGAGCCTGTTAATACCGACTTGTTTTGAAATGTATGAAAATTAGATGTAAATTATGTACCATAGTTGTTACTACACGTACTAGTAGATTATTAACCAGGCAGCCAGGCTAATAACTGCAGTTGACTGGTGTCTGAATTTGTGGATGAAAGCAATTTTATGAACAAAAGTCAAGTCATTGTACTGATCTATGGAAATATGACTGTATCATTATTTCTGAGTCAAATCTTTCTGATCTGCAGTTTTCTGTAACCATACAGTCATCTAACTTCCAGGAAGTTGATAGAGGCAGTTCAGGGATAATTCTTGGAAAAAATGTAGCCATTCAGAAATTGTATTATATTGAATCCAGATCCTAAGAAGTTTGCACTGTATCATCATCATCATGCTTGGCACATCAGGCATGTTGGGAAAACAGTATTTATATTCTTGTTCCTATAGATCTCTTATTTTATACATGTACATGCAGGCAACTATTAAAGGTCAAGTCTACCCCAGCAAAATGTTGATTTGAATAAATAGAGAAAAATCAAACTAGCATAACACTGAAAATTTCATCAAAATCGGATGTAAAATAAGAAAGTTATGGCATTTTAAAGTTTCGCTAATTTTTCACAAAACAGTGATATGCACAACTCAGTGACATGCGTATGTGTCGGTCGATGATGTCCGTCACTCACTATTTCTTTTGTTTTTTATTGTTTGAATTATACAATATTTCATTTTTACAGATATGACCATAGGGACCGATTTGACTGAATCATATAGTACATGTATTAAGCAATGCTAATATCACGTGTGAAGGGAGGAATTAATCACTCTTTCACTTGACAATGAGGAGAAAATTAAAATATTTCATATAATAAAATACAAAAGAAATAGTGAGTGGATGACGTCATCAGTCTCCTCATTTGCATACCAACCAGGATGTGCATATAACTGTTTTGTGAAATTAAGCGAAACTTTAAAATGTCATAACTTTCTTATTTTACATCCGATTTTGATGAAATTTTCAGTGTTATGCTTGTTGGATTTTTCTCTTTTTAATCAAATCAATTTTTTGTTGGAGTGGACTTGTCCTTTAAAACAAACTTTGATCCTTTAAAAAAAAATCATTATTAGCTGGGCCAATACACCTTGTACACAATACAGGATGTGGTATGTTACTGTTATTATTGTAGGAGGTTGAATGTGCAACATTCTTACCGTTGCTCGTGAACGTACTATGTACACGGCCTACTTCATACATGTACAGGTGACATCGCAATACAATTCAATTCATTGCATTTTAAAATGTACATGTAGCAAGGCAAATGCGCACTGCTGCTGCAGACGTGATACGCACTTGAACCACAGAGTTATTCTGATTTTTGCTTTCAATAATTCTTTCCTCATTTTCCTAGATTAACGTAGGGATTATTATTGTTGGTACATATTTTCGCTAACTTCCAAGATCTTATGTACAGTACGACACAAAAAGTGAATATTATTTGTGCAATGGTACAACATTTTGCATTTGATGAAAGAGAGAGAGACACTATTCAATTCAGCTACACCTCTTTGAATAGAGAATTTCTTTTTCTCCTCATGTGGAATCTTGAACTGTCACACTCATGCCTATTTTGCTACTTATAAGTTATAAATATAATTGTTTGTAGGCCAACATTTTAAGGATGAATGCCAGTTGTTGTAACAATCTCAAAATGAGCTCGAAAACAGAATCCAATAAAATGACCACCAAAGTGTTTGTACAAATAAAAAAAATATGTGACAAATGGCTTTGGAAGAAAATGAATTGCTGAGAAATAAGCAAAATAAACACAGGATTCCATCAAATGTAAGATAATTTTCCAGGCAATATTGATACACTGTCCCACATTTGCTTTTCTATGTTAGTGATCATATTATCATAAGTGTCAGTTTTCAACTAAGATTTCAGGATTTCACAATGTAAAGTCTCTGTTTATGTACCAGATCTAGATCCGTAGTGTATTATTAGGATTAAGCTTAATTTTAAAGACTTTTCATGAAATAATTGTTTGCTCCCACTACAATCTTTTACCAGTAGGGGAGACCGGGGTTAGTTGGAACATGGGGTAAGTTGAAACATTGTAATTTTCTCTAACGTCTTTAAATAAATTTCTGCAATACTGCCCTCAATTTATTGTCATCATCAACAGCCATCCACCATATTACATATAACACATATGCAACAAGCCTGGTGAAGTTAGAAACAAATTTTTGTTTTTTGACCTTCTGAGTAATTTTTTTCTTGTTCAGAAAAGTTCGATTATCTCTGAGAAGTTTATAGATCAAGTTGGCCAGTTTGGGGGTATAATAGACACTTATACCAAGCTACAAAATGAGGTTATTGATATGCCATGGTGAAGTCCCTTTTTTGTGCTGTAGGCTTATAAACGTCAAATGGGCCTCCGGGGTTAGTTGGAACAAAGTTGAAGGGGCTAGTTGGAACATGTTCCAACTTACCCCAAACATAATTATGAATAAGAATATTGGATTTGATGAAAAAAAATATATAAAGTATTTCACACTCTTTTGAACATGTATTGTATACCATGCTTGTTTTGTTTATCAGTTAGGTCTGAGTGTGCATTTAAGGCCTATTGTAGGCACCTAATGCAATATTAACCCTTATCAAAATGGGGGGGGGGGTGTCAATTTGAGCCCCCCCCCTCGAGAAATTTCGTCACTACGCTGTCGCACAAAATTTTTTACTACACTGCTAGCTGACTTTTTACTTTCAAGTCTTGCGCATCATTTGAGACCAAATTTGCGATGCCTGTGTGCGCGATTTCAAAATTACCCAACAAATTGTACGTGCATGTTCGGACCCAAAATAGTTCAAAAACGTGATTCCATGTACAAGGTCAATGCAAATTGTGTTTTTCAACCAAAAGTCATAAATGTATGATTAATTTTTTTATTTTTGCTGGTTCAAATAGATTAATTTTATGCTATTTATGATCGCAAAAGACTCCCGACAAAGTCCATCGGAAAAAACAAAGGTTTGAAAAAACAAAAATACAAATAAAAGAAAAAAAATCCATAAGAAATTGTATTTTTTGCATTTTTTGGTGGATATTTGTTTTGTGAAAATTGATACTCTCACCAAAAATTAGCATTCTACTAGCTTAATAATTATAGAGTTAAAGGTAAAAACTATAAAAAAAAAATATATAGGGAAAATTTTATATGCTTATTTGCATAATTAATTATGAAAACAATATAAACAATTAATTTTTGTCTTATAAATTTGATGCAGAAGTACATGAAATTGCTGATAGTACACTTAATTGTATGTAAACTCAGATGCACCCAAATATTCGGAATTCTACTACACAGTCTGCTTGTGTGAGTGGCTGTATAAAAGAAAACATAAAGTTCAACGAACCCACACTTTAATATTTTGAACTTGAATAAGATAAAGCAAATAGGCTAAAACCATGTAATATTACAGTTTTAAGTAGTTTTAGTATAATTCTTAATTGACCATCCAGTGTTCCAACTTAATACCCCATACCATGTTCCAACTTACCCCGATATGGGGGTAAGTTGGAACGTTTGCGATGGTCTTGTTAAAGGTGGATTTTTTCAATAACCATAATAGAGTTAAAAATTTTATGGGGTACATTTGAAGCCCTACAATATATGCTTCAAGCTGATATACTGATTGTTTCTCGAGTAAAGTCTATTTGTATTTTACCGCTATTTTTGTCAAAAATGTTCCAACTAACCCCGGTCTCCCCTACCTTTTAAATAACATCATGTTGTCTTGTGTAGTGTTTGCACATCCATGGGCATTGTCTTGTTCAGAATCCATGGATTAAACAGGCTGAGCAGTAGGCCATGACAATTTATTAGAGATCTATTTGTTTCTTCACTTTTTAACAGAGATCCTTGCCCTAAAACCACATACATCAAATCTTCACCCCAAAATCATGATTCATTTCCTTTAGTTCTTCTCCCTTTTCGCTTTATTGATTCATTGTCAGTGTTTGTCACCGAGGGAATGTTAGACACCGTTCTCATTATACTTTCTAAAACTGGTTTACTGGAAATCTGTTCTGGAAACTAGTTTGGAAGATCGCTTTGCTAGCGTTCTCAGTTGATCAGCCGAAAGTGGCTTTCAATCCCATTTCACGTAAAAATTTGTAGACATTCTACACACAGTGTGTGGAGGAGTGTGCTCAAAATATGCAAAGATTGCTTCCCGAAGAACGGTTGTGTCCTCACTTACGCTAAAAACTGGTTTAAAGAGGCAAAGTGATCTTCAAAACTACATCGCAATGTGGTTTTTGAACCGGTTTGGAAGATCGCTTCCAAGACCGCTTCGACTGTTCTCACTACACGTTAAACTAGTTTCCACTATAAAACTATTTTTAGGACGGTAGTGAGAACGGTGTCTACTTATACTCTGTGCAATGAACGATGCTGTTCACACTGCTTTTTAAAGGAATAGGAGATCGGTTCCCAGGAACACAAAACTTTATGATTGATATTGTGAGGGTGATAAGCAATGTAGATGTAAGATATATTACCAGGGGGGAAAAACACATACAGTACACCAAGTTTCTTGGTTAAAATGTCCTCACCCAACCCCCCCCCCCTTCCCTCATGAGCCCAGTCCTGTAAACTACATGTACAAGAGTGCCATAGAATGTAGCAAATTTTGGCTGAAGAACTAAAAAGTAACCATGAAAATTGTTTGTTTGTGTTATTGATTGTACATGTACATGTACTGATCAATTGATTTGAGTGCTATAAAAGGAAAACACAGACCAATCATTATTTTGTTATGAGCACTTTGGGTTAATACAGGATGCAGGAGGTCATTTTGATGCAGTATTTCAATTTCAATGATTCATATAAATTTTAAATAGGTCAACATATTTTTATGTTTGCTGATTATTATAAGATGGTATTATAAATTGAAATTGAAAAAAAAAACATGCACGGTTAAATACATGTAGGCCTATATGTTGGCCTACATGTACTCTGTAATGATTAGGCCTACATGTATGTTGCGTTTTTGAAAGGAAAATTCCTTCATTGTTGACAAAATGCTTGCAGTATGCCCTGTCATTTTTTCAAATTCATTGGAATCTTTAATAACAAGATTTTCCTTATTGAGCACTGTATATTTTGAATACATTTATACTGTACATAAGCCTACAGCACTTACATGTACAATGTATCAATAGCGCGTTTTCGCCCAGCGTCGTACGACGCTATCTACGACGTAGAACGATCTCTTGGTTCGTGCGTCCGTCGCGCTCAACTCTCGCTTGTAAGCAGTTTCGCAAATCGCTGAACGCGGCCGGATCGACCGCCAACATATGCATTGTATATGTTCCTACTATGTGCACACAACTGGCAGTGCCATGTGTCTTGCAGTCGCGTCGTCGACCGAGCCATGCAACGGCTTTTCAATCATATTTCAATAATCATACTCGTTTAAACTTCTACTGTAACATTTTGAAATTATACTTAGCTTGATTTTAGTATAATTGAAATGGTACTCACCGAAAAACTCGCATTCGAGTCCATGTTTTGAAGCTTTCAGCTATCAGTGTAGTCAGAGTAGAGTACAACATGTGCATGCACGCGATGGGCGAATGTGTTTACATCGGCTCAGCTTGCTCGCTCTACAAGCGATCTGATTGGCTGTTGACGGCTGTTGACAAATCCTACGTTCTAATGCGGACGCCCGCTAATTTGCGGAAGAACCGTCCGTGATTTGAGCTCAAGAACGCTCGGGCCTCTGTTTCCATGGAAGTTGGCGATTTTTGCACACGACCCTTACGTTCTACGTCGTACGACGCTGGGCGAAAACGCGCTAATATTGCTTGTGAACTTCTTACATATTCATGGAGCTCACATTGAGGTCTGCGCACTTTGGTATCTTTGATTACATTTCATGATAGAGGGTCATCAATGTGTACACCAATGCCTGAGGTATCTGTTTGCAGTCATGGAAGCATTCTGCCATATCAGGTTGATAAGAACTAGATACCCTCTTCAACTCATGACCTCCTCCTATCCCCACACATGATGATCCACGTGTGTGATGGTATCTATCCAAACTCCTTTAACACAACAGTATATCAATCAGTTAAAGAGTAGTACAGGTAAATTTGCAGCAAACAATTATTTCTTTGAAAAAGTCTTTTGAATCAAGGTTAATTGATTTTATCAGATCTGGTGCATTAAACAAAAAATTTAACTGCGAAATCATGAAATCTTACCTGAAAACTGCTAACTCTGAACTCTGAGGATCACTAACATGGAAAAGCATATAATAATATTGCTTGGAAAAAGGCCTGACTTTTGATGGAATTCTGTGCTTATTTTGCTCATTTCTCAGTAATCACATATTTTCTTCCAGAGCCATTTATGTACAAGTTACACAAAAGGGTATTCAATACTTGTTTCTACTTGAACTCATTTTGAGATTGTTAATAGAACTTATATAACTGAAAGTGTACAGTGTACTACACCTTCACAAAGTTATTGTACTCTGTAGATTGTATGTTAATTGCCTCTTTGTTGCCCAGTGTGGCCTGATTATTCACTCCAAGCAACTCTATTATTTAGAAATACATGTAAGTTTAAAATTTGATAAAATTTAGATAATGTCTTGATGAAAATGTACATTTGTATAAACATCACCATGTTATTTTCCAATGTGAGATTGCATTCTGTGTGTGCACTCTTGCTCAGATTTGAAATGAGCTACATTTTATGTACAGTACATGTACATGTTGGCATGTGTCGATTACAGTGAAATTAAACTTAGGTATGAAAGTAAATCTCTGAAATTCCGATAAATTTGGTACATGTCACCTTAAACAGGAAATCAGTTAATTTTCATTCCAGATATCTAGCTACTTAGTCAAGAGAAACACTAAAATCGCCATGGCAATGATGTATGTTGAATAGGCTTTGAAATGAGCCAAAATAAACACAATGAGTTGGATGGAGTTCACAAACTTTGGCCCATGGGCGATTCAGGTGTAAACACAATCATGGTTACAAACTGCATGTCATATTTGAGTCATCAACTTGGCCGTCAAAATAGCAACTGCTGTGCCTTACGAAGAGCATATTGCCCATAGATGAACCATCCCCCCATTGCAGTTCTTATCTAGATCCTACATGTAAGACACTCATTTTACCTTTATAGTTCATGTACAATGGATATGTTGATTCACAAGGTTTCATAGTCTGCAGGCACAGACCCTGGCATAATGCAGAGTCTGAAGTATTGAGACTAGATACACTACTGGTATGTACTGTACACGTACAGTGTGGCTGGATCTACCAGAGACAGACTTTGGAGTCTACATGTAGTCTTCACTCTAGACATCACGATTATAGTGTCAAATATGAGTTTGTTTGCAGACTACCAATTTCATTCATCTCCATTGGTTGTTAAATTTTGTTTGATGGAATTGTATTGCACCCCCCACCATCCCTCAAGCAGCACTGCCCTTCTCACGTCAATCTCTATTGGGGTGAGATGTGAATAGAGGTGAAAAATGGATATGTGATTTATGTCTGAACCCCACGCTCTCTCATAGTATACATGTAGCTGCAGCCCCTCTTACATTCTTTCTTCTGGTTTGAAATTGAATCAATTTTCGATGGAAAACCTATATTGCAGGATTGTAGTACCCCCTTTCCACCCTTTTTAATATTTCATGTGTTGCTGCTCATATTTTAACCTTCCCTTCCAGTGATGAAGTGTTCAAGGTAAAGGTGTACGATGTTGACTGATTTGTAATCTCATGGTTTGTCTGATTTCCTACCTGTGGTGCAATAAAGGTAGTCTGCAACCACAGACTCAAATTCGACACTTTAGCCATAAAAGAGCCGGGTTATTTGGACCCCTCTCACAGCCGGGGGGGGGCGGATTTTGCCCTCCTAAGATCTTGGCCTTCGATCGTGCCAGTGCTGTGAAAATTTGCAGAGTGGTAGATTCTGATATAATAATAATATGCAACATTTATTTAGCGCTTCATACGATGTTTCTACATGTAAGTGCTGCATTTACCCCGGCTATAGCACGGCTACCCTGATCAGGCACTCAAGCATTCAAGGAATTCCTTCAAACCGTGTACCCATTTACTACACCTGGGTGGAGATTGGCAAATGTAGATAAATGCCTTGGAAAAGGACGCGAGTGCAATGGTGGGATTCGAACCCCGGACCTTGTGGTTCAAAGTCTAGAGGCTTATCCTCTGAGCCACAACACCTCTTCATATGGGTAATAATCTGTGTAATAAAACTGGGTTCCAAAAGAAACTTATCAATTTTCACAAGTGCACCACTCAAAGTCCACTCGGTCAAAATGAACAAAATTTTGACACAGGCTAGCTTAAATAACCTTTGCTATTAAAGCACATGTCAATAATTAAGAGATTGGTTTAATAACAAAGAGGCTGTAGCCCCTCAAAGCAATTGGTTCCGGAATCCAAAGTCACAAAATTGCGAAAGAAAGACCAATGAAAATGAGATGGTATTAAACCAAATGGTCATTCTTTGCTTGACTGCTATTGAGTCCATTTATGCAGTTTGCTTCTTTGACCTCAATAGGTGATTTCAAAATTTAAAATTCTTAGTTTAATATTGCAATCAATTAAACGTGCCGATGGTCATACTCTGAACTTTAATAAACTGGTATTACATGTATTGTTTAATCCCATTTAATTTTCATTGGTCTTTCTTTTGCCAATTTGCGACTTTGGATTCTGGAACCAATTGATTTGAGGGGCTACAGCCTCTATGTGATCAAACCAATCTCTTAATTATTGCCGTACAGTGCTTAGTAGTAAAGATTATTGAAGCTAGCCTATGTCAAAATCAGGGCGCAACAAACCCGCTTGCCCGGGGCAAGTGAAAATGATGTGCGGGCAAGCATTTCTCAAAATCAATTGCCCGATCGGGCAAGTGGTTGTTTTGGAAATAAAATTATAAAATATCAGTAGACCCTCTAAATTTCAATATCTTTTGGATAATCACAACTATCTCTCATATTATGTCAAACCAGTAAAAAAAAACAGTGGAAACTGATGTAAAATCAGCGCCAATTACCAATAGTTTATCGCCAGGTACCTTGTTCGAAGAACCGTGCCATCACATCTTACGTTCTATGTGTGCAATGACTGTGCATGCGCTACTATCTTGCGCAATTTGCCGATGCAAACCAGACCAAAAAAAAAACCCACTAAAATTTCACATTTTGCAAAAATCCATGAAATGGCCATCTGTTTTCCATATTACCTTGAAATTTTTGTTGATTTAGTTGGAAACTACGGAAAAAATGAAGAATGTTCAGCTCTTTCTTGACTCTGATTCATGATGATAGTACACTCGCTAAATGTTTTTTATTATTGTGGTCCCACATGTAGACTTTCATGGTGTTGACCAAGTGTAAAACGATCAACGATCGTTTTCTGTTAATGTTGCGACACCATAAAAAAAACATGAAAGTCTACATGTGGGACTACAATTAAAAAAAATATTGACGGAGTGTAACATCATAAAATGATGAAGAAAAGACAAGAGAGAGGTGAATATTCTTAATTTTAACTGATTTTTTTTTAATTCAAGGAAATATGGAAAATACATTTCATGGATTTAAAGATGCAAAATGTGACATTTTAGCCACTCCACTTTAGATGAATTAATATATATATTTTTTTTACATCATAAAACAATCTTTTTCAGAGTCAATAAAGAGCTGAATATTCTTCACTGGCTTTCTTTATAGTTTCCAACTAAATACAACAATTCTAAGGAAATTTCGTGGATTTAAAGATGCAAAATATGAAATTTAGCAACTTTTGGTGAAGGTTTTTATTAAACCTTAAAACATGAATAGCAAAAAAACTTTTCAAAATAAACGTAATGACTGGGGCCTACGTTGCTGAAAATAAACTTTTAAATGTGTGTTCCTTTATACTGCACATGATTCTCAATTGTTGTTATTTTGTATAATGTTGTAACCCGCACCCGTTGCGGTACGGGTTAACCTGCCGGTATGCCCCCGATCGCGGGTTGCGGGCCGGGCCGAGTTCATTCTCAAACCCGCAGACCGTCATGCGAAAAAAAAGGGAGAAGTAACGACGTATAATAAAAACATTAACTATGAAAATTTAGTTAGGATCATGTGCTTCTTACGTGGCGGATTCTTTTAGAGACGTAGATATTTCCTTTTAAAAAAATGCTGGCGTATTTTTGTCTTGTGAACAGTGAACAGGACTGAGACAGTTCGACATAAATACATCGAGTTGCTCTTTCGAAGAAGGAGCGCGCGCCAGTGCAGCGCAGCACAGTCTAGTCAAAAGCAATCGCATAGGCCAATGAAACTCGATGTCGAGTTTCCCGTCCCATTTTTTCCAGCTCATAATGAGAATTTCATTATTCATTATTTTCCAGAAGATAAAAGTTTGACCTTTTGTAACCTTTGAACGCACTTTTATTCTGTGGAACTGTCTTGAAGCCAGGGAGCAAATCAATCATTTTTTTTCGGGGGTTCCATTTTCATTTTTGGGGTAATATTTCAGGGTCTCCATTTCTACCGTTTTGGAGGCTACTTTTTTCATTTCGGGGGCTCTTTTCAAATGCTACGTTTTTGTATTTTGAGGAATCCCTGTTCACTTATTAAATTAATTATTACTTATTGTTTAATATTTCATGATTTTAAAGTTATTTTTTTCATGCTTAGAATCTTGGATGTGGGTGTGTTTGTGTGGGTGTGACTATGAGTTGAACTTGGATATAAATGAATTCAATAACTAATTTCTACTCCATCTAATTCCAGTACTTGGCCATGTAATAAAGGCCCACATACCCTAACTTTTCCTGATGTTCTTTGAAAACGCAGATCACCACGAAAATTGCATTTCTCTATGGGGGAGTCTAAATTTGGTGAGAATGAATTCATTCATAACTTAAATATACATGACAATGAAGAAATCATCTAACTTTATTGGCAGTTTTGAATAATATTCCCGAAATATAAACTCTGTCTGAAACATAAAATCACCATCATTGAGGCCTTTACAGAGCGAATTGTCCACCAGAGCTCTGGCAGAGAGACAGAGCTCAGACTGGCTAGCTAGTACAAGCGCCAATGCGTACGTGCGTGAGCCTCCCGTCGGCCTTGTAAAACAGATTGAGTTTTGTTTGATGATTTTTTTTGTCTGATATGCCGTATGACAACTCACCAATGCGAGGTTACTAGACTATGGGATTTATTGAGGTAGCTCGACCAAACCTTGAGCGATGTTCGTGCAGGCTCCACTCCACTTCACTACCGCTACATCGGGTAGGTAGAGCGTAGGCCGTAGTGTAGCAGAAGTGAAGTTGAGTGGAGCATGCACGAACATCGCTCGAGGTGTGGTTGAGCATGCAGTGTCATTCCATTCACAAGAAAAAAACAAGAAAAGAATTACAGGTACTTACATGATATACAAGTAATTGTGACTGAAAAGCTTATATTAATGTTTTATATCAGTTCTGAATCTAGATGTCAAAATAGTAAAATAATGAATTATTTTCAGAATTTGATTTTTAAACGCGGTCCAAATTTCATAACGCGGGCGGGCGACGGGAAACTGAACATCGAATTTGCTGGGCAGCCTGGGCTACATGTAGCTAGCGCGCGCTGAGCTGCGGCTCCGATCCGAGGAGTTAATTGCGCAATGCTTTCGATTACGAGATCAGAGCCGACCCATTTCGGGTACAAAGTAACCCCCAAAAACATTTTCTCTCCGGAATAAAAGGCGAATTTGCAAATTGTAAGTAAATTCACTCTAGGCTAGGTTAGTAGTTGGCATATATTTTCGTGATTTGAGCCTGTATAGTGTGGGGATTGCAGAAATAATTTTAATTTTTCACAGATAAATTTACTTGCGGGTTAAAACCCGACGGGTCAGCGGGTCCCGCTTGCAAATTATTGGATTATACGGGACGGTACGGTTCGGGTTTTCACTTGCGGGTTACAACATTAATTTTGTATGACCTTTAAAAATATGCAGTGCAGTCATAATAAAAAAATTATAAAACAAATTGGGCAAGCAGTTTTTTTTATCGGGCAAGCAAATTTTTTCATCACTAAAATTTTTTTTGTAGAGGCCTGTCAAAATATTGTTCATTTTGACTGAGCGGACTTTGTGTCGTGTGCTTGTGAAGTTGATATTAGTTTCTTTAGGAACCCAGTTTAGATTGAGAGAGTCTTCTAAATCCTTCAACTTAAACCTGTTGATACTCTTCACACATTCCCCTGTACGGAAGGAGAGGAAGTTGTAGCTTCCTCTGTCCTTCTGACGTGATTCCATTATAAAAAGGGAGGAAGTAAAATTGTTCCCTTTGCACATGTTCACAATGGAGTGCCGTACATATACGTAAAATATGCTAGGCCCTGTTTGTTTTGAAAGGAAGTGCAAATTCTACTTGCATGTACATGTAATAACATGAATCTTAGATTGTACCTACTCTATACTGTTCTTATCAGTTTAATATTACGCTTACAAGCAATACGCTTTACATTGTACAAGTCCCTTTACTGGGTAGTAAATAAAAATAAAGACATAATCGGTTGATAAGGCCTATACTATGCAAGATATGTTGCTAGGTGTAATATATACCTTTTAAAATACTTGGACCTTATGAAAAAAGAAGAAAACTTGCATCCATAGTATAAGGTAGGCCTTTACAGTATGTAGGCCCTACACGTTCAAATGACATCATATATTGAATAAAAATTACATACGAACACATTAAACAACATTGAGACCTTCAGATCTGTACTAAAGACCTAGTGTAGAGTATCTTTTCCATCATCTGTGCGAATAACTGTGTGACATACTGTACATGTATTGGGGAGCCGGCGCCTTTGAATATTTTGTTTTTAAGGATAAGTTGTGCTATACAAATGCTGGTTTAAATCCAGTTGTGTAAATTGCCAGTATGAGTTGCTATTTGCAGCAAACCTTTGGCAAGCTTTCATGTTTTCAAGAACAATCAATTTATGTATGTAGACATGCAGAAATATAGTTCATACACATTTCTTGTGCTGTTGATTTTCGACCCTGCATGACTGTTACAAAGTCGGTGGTTGTAAATCATGTCAGCTAACAGCTGATGCAGAACCAGATCCAGACATATTGCGAAACTTCTCAAGGATATATGTTCTCAGGCATATATGAATTATGCAAAACAACAAGATGGTCCAAGTTCGCATTCAGACCTTGGGAGCGTTTCATGAAAGGACTAAAGACTTGTCGGACATTTTTTCAGACAAGTCCTGTTTTAACAGACAGTTTCCATGGTAACTGTCAGATACCATGGTAACTGAATTCATGTCAGCCGACCAAAATCAAAGAAAGTGATGAGATCTGATGACTTGTCAGATGAAAATGGTGATGATATGCTCCTCGGGGGGGGGGGGGGGATGGCATTTCATAAAGGGGAATTAGACCATTGCCATGGTAACATGGCTTGGCAGCCAATCACAATCAAGGTTTCCATGGCACATTAGTTACATAGTTTTAATTTTTTATGAAACAAGCCCTGATGCCGATCCTTAGAAATGTCACTCTCACATTTATTTATTAATATTTAGTTTTTTATTAAAAAAGTAGAAACAGATTTGTCCATTGTGCCAACGGTTGGTTATTCAAAATGTTATTCTGAACAGACTACAGGTTTGTTATTCCAAAACACACAAATTGCTATACATGTGATGTTTACCGAGATGTTTGTTTGTTCGATAATCACGAAGGGTTAGTTGATCCCAACATTCGTAGCAGTATTTCAAAAGCTCTTTATCCGAAATGAAAATATGATTTTTTATTCTGAAGGTTTGTTAGTCTGACAATCAAATAAGGTTCAATATTTTGAACGTTTTATTTGACAAAAAATTTAATAAGGATTGTTATTCCAAAGGTTTGATAGTCCAAAAATGCAATAAGATCAGATTAATAGTAGGAACATCGTAAATGATTCATCTGAACCTTATTTCATTTCCTGAATATTGAACCTTTGGATTAATTATACTTTTTGTTTTCAGAGTAACAATCCTTCAGATTGACGAAAATCTTCAGACTAATGAATCTTCAAACTATTGAAAATGTAGGTATCTGAACCTTCTGAATAACAAGCCGTAACCATCATGTACACTAGGCCCGTTTCGGGTACACGTGTACACGTGTACACGCACGGTCAAGTCAGTGCACGTGTACTAAATTCCATCACCGTGTACACGGTAGCATCTGCATAAAGCTTGCATGGGACTACAAAATCAGTGAACAAGCTCACAGCCTCACATTAAATCATAGTTCTCAGACACTGCACATATTCTAATTACTAATATGTCAATATATTTCAATTAATCTAGAGTGAGTTCACTTCCAAAATCGCCGATTTAATCCACATACATTCTGGAGACTCAAGTTTTTGTACCACGAAATGGGTCTGCTCCGCCTCCGGTCTCGAAAGTGTTGCTCAATCACACTCATAGCCAATTTGAGAATCACCAATTGCAACAGCGATCATTGCTACAACTTACGTGTTATACGCTCGTACACATGTGCTACAAGCCTACAAACAAACGCTCCTCAAATTGGCAACAAAATAATGAAAATCAATCGATAACTTCAGTTACACTTAATTCTGCAGCGATCTGTGCATGCACGTACGGTACAGTATACAAAATGCGCATCCAACGAGCGTCGGCGCTAGCAGGGCCCTGCACTGATTTTCTTTTGCATTCTTTATTAATTTAATGCGCTGCTAAGCTGAGTAAACTTTTAATTTGCACCAATTTTTGTGGATTGATACTTCAAACTTCTCTGGTAAGCTTTAAAACCGTGACTTAGGCTATATAGACCCCCTTTTTAATGACATGTTGATGCAGGTCCGTGTCGACATGAAAACAACTCGCTCTCAGAGTGTTTACAACGTGTACACGTGTACACGACCGAAAAACACGCCGTGTACACGTGCATCAAAAATGGACTTTCAAAACGGGCCTAGTGTACATGTACATTAAAATGATTTGGTAGAAATTGGTAATTGCTTGAAGACGGGTGGATGATAGCGCAAAAGCATTCTTTCATTTATGGACTTTTCTCTATTAAAGAACAACATATTTTTTCAGCATACTTAAATAGTTTTTAGCTACAAAATACCTTTTTTTTTTCATCAGCAATGCATTTTGGCCTTTAAATCTGGTTTGATAGCCACAGCCCTTGATTAGATACCAAGGGCATTGTGTGAACGAAAGTTCAGAATGTGTTTTGTGCTGATCAGGCATCTGAAATCTATCCGGCCTGTGTGATCAAATTACCCTCTAGTTACAGATGGAATGATAAATGATGACCATTTCACCAACTCAATAGGTGGTTTCAAACCGCCTCGATCATAAGAATCCCTGTTAAATTATGAGAACATTTTTAGGCTAAAAAATACCCATTAATTATTCCTGCATTCACACCGCCCCGAAACATACCCTTCGGAATAAGTTCCCGAAGTTAAGAGCATGCGCAGTATGGTCTGAGAACCAAGCAAGGCGTGAGATTCAAAACCACTAGCTCAGCAGCCACCCACGGCGCCCAGCCGCCCGCACCTTACTACACGCTGGGCTAAAAGTTCCCGTAAATTGCTTTCACATTGCCAAAATACCTGCGACCTTGGAAAAATCCCTGCGAAAGTTCTCGTAATTTGACAAGTACCTACTATTTAGTGGGTATTTTCTTTCGGGGAGATTACGCTTAATTTGCTTTCATATTGCCAATATTACCTGGTATTTTCTGATCGGGGTAAATTTCCCGATCAGAAAATACCTGGAACTGATGAACTTCGAGGCGGTCTGAAACCACCTAATCCCCCCTTATCAATGTCTGATATTTTGCCTACATATGTACAGAATGAGGTTTGTCATTTCCCTAAAAGAAAAGTAACATAAAATGTACACTCAAATTGGTTGGTATTTTTCAAAATTGAATTTTCCATAATTTTCAGAAGTTGTTGATTGACAGGTGTAAAAATGAATGGCCATTTCCAGTCTGCAATGAGCAGGACTATTTATTTTAAAAATACATTTTTTTTCTCACAAAGTGATGATGAAATACTGTCATAAAGACTTTAAACTCTTGTGGAATTAATTTGAAATTCAGTATACAGTAATTCATTAAACTTGTGCTGCAAGATATATTCTCTGCCTACCTGGTAGAAGTGTAAACTGCATTTCATAGTGCAGCGAGGCATCAAACTCAGCCATAATGGTTTGATGAGATTGTGGTTGCAGAACTGGAGGTTTTCTTTCATTTGAATACTTTTTCATTTTTTTTAATTGAAATCATGCAGAAACCGCAAGCATCATTGATGTTTTATCATGACTAAATGCAATTTCTCCTCCCTTTTTTTTCTTCCCTGCATACAGTATTCAACTACCTGTAGTAAGAGACCCAGCATTCAATTCAAAGGCAACAGCGGTGTAAGTATACAATAGGGACCTTTATGTTACCATGGCAACACGTTTTCAGCCATCCTTCTGCCATTCTCTACTTTTATGGGTTTTTTTTCTGTTCTGTACTTTCTCCTGTCTTCAAACATCCGCCCCTGCATTTCTTATCTGGGTTTATTTGAAAAAAATTCAAAGTGGTTAGTGGTTACATGTATGTGAGCTACAATGTACACGTTGGGAAAATCCATTATTAAACTGTTATATATAAAGTATACCTGAAAGGAAAAGTTCATGAAATATATTAATTGCCATACTTGTACATTAAAAAATCCATCAAGTTGAATTTCAGGTCATCTCTCTTTTACTTCTTTGTTTCGCCTTTGTGATTTTTAATATCCTGAAAGTGAAATATGGCATATGTATGCAGAATATCTTAGGACATATTTATTAATGCAGATATTTGTTTGTACATGTAGACATCATTATCATGATAATAATTGCTAATTAGTTTATGGTCAACAGTTTACATACAAGGATCTGTAATCATTTCCTTTTGTAAGCTGACACATTAAAAATAGAGTATCACAAGACTGTCAAATATCTTTCTATTGCCAGTTTATGCAGAGGAAATGAAAAAAAGAACTATGAATTAATCCGTGAAAATGTGACATGATTTTGTTGTGTTACAAATTAGAACTCATTAATCTGTATTTTGGAAATAAGCACTTGGTTTAAAGAAGATTGGGTTACATGGACATTAAGTATGTTTATATTTGATTATCGCTTGAATTGAGTTGAGTTGTTATGTATCTTGAATGGACTGATTAAAGCATGAACCTTCAATATCCTCCCTTGCCTCAATTTTGCAAGATGATAATGGAGATAAGATACATCTTGTTTTGAACAAAGCTATTCCTATCATTTGCCCCTCTACATGCATGTACATGTACATTTATTTATCAATTTTAATAAATATGGCTTTATATCTTCCTATATTTTTGTGTGCATTTTCTGTATTGTGACAGAATTCTAGTTTAGAATTTGATTTTTTATAAGGAATTAATTCTTTACATTTATTTCTCATTCATTCATTCATTTTATTAGTAGTTAGTGTTTGTCTCGCGTGTATAGCGGAGCAAAACTAGGTGCCACTTGACGGCGGCAGCGTTGTAAACATTCAAATCTTACCCAACCAAGGTTAAGTTTCTGAAATGTATAAAAAATCATAGTTTTGAAAGTAAATGGGTCTATCACATGAAACTTTGACATAAGGGTATCAGTAATCAAGTATCACTGATCATCTTTCATGAGTTTCAGGTCACATGAAAATGATCAAAGTTTCT
The DNA here is from genome assembly GCF_037042905.1 of Lytechinus pictus. NCBI lineage: Eukaryota > Metazoa > Echinodermata > Echinoidea > Temnopleuroida > Toxopneustidae > Lytechinus > Lytechinus pictus. The sequence goes on from NC_087249.1 coordinate 10,030,825, forward strand.
TTTATATGTCAATGAACTTCAAATGTCATCATATCATTGAAGGTTTATGGACCTAGAGCATAGAAATTGGACATACATGTGGGTTATCAAGTAGCACTGATAATTACGCACAATTTTTTTGTCACATGATCAAGGACAAAGGTCATTAAGGGTAAAATGATCAACATGGAAACATTTGAAATGTTGAACTTTGATAGTAAATCGGTCTATCGCATGAAACTTCCACGACATAATCAAGTATCACTGTTAATTTTGCATGAGTTTCAGGTAACATGATGAACTTTAGTATGTTATTATCATGTGAATTTTTTTTTGGTGAATAGTAATAGTTGCTTTCGAAATTCAAATCCAGCACTGCTGCTAGCCTGCTACATTGAATCGCGTACACATACATGTGTAATGCAAGCGAGACTGCTGCAGTCATTCCATATTTTTGTTTCTTGGGGGGGGGGGGAGGGGTGACAACTGTATCTGTGCACATGTACATATATGTATGTGTGTCCGATGAAATGTCTAGATGACATTGAATTTTTAAATTGGTACGTGAACTCCTGTTATTGATTAATGAATGTGCATCACTTTGTATTGTTTAAACCTTGTCTCACTGATAAGTTATCCATTTTGCTTGATTAAAGGTGCCAACTTTTGTATTATTATTCAAATACAGACAAGTTCTAAAGGGGAAGTTTACACTCACAAAAAATTTATTGTATTAAAGGAAATATACTAAAAAACATTGCCAAATTTATTATTATTTATTCACAATGTGAATAAATTTCTTGCTGAAGGAAATTACGCCATGGCTGGGATTCGAACCCACGACCCTCTGTTTCAAAGTCAGAAGACTAATCCACTGGGCCACAACGCTCCACATCTTGAATCATCTTGTCTCGAGAAGGCCTTTAATTTTGGAACTTCCTCTTGCAGCAGAGTTGTGTTTTTACAGCTGTGCAGAATAACCATCTTTGCAATTATAAGAGTGTACATACATATTCAGAGATCATGACTTTCATTATCTTATTGTATAAAGCATTCTTTGACCCACTTGAACACACAAATAGCAGAGAATAATAGGCTTTGTGAACCAAATCCAGTGTTCTCTGGGTTTTTTTTGCATTAAAGTGAGCTGCTACAAGCGACTACTCTGTATTTAAAACAAAAAGAAATCTTATTGATTTTTAAAGGCCACGTCCACAGATTGCTTTTTGTAAAGTATTCAATTGCTATCAATCGTGTCACCCGTGTTGTAATTAGCATTCTGAGCAATTTCATTCTTGGAGTATGTACATGTACATTGGAGTGTGTACAGTCATGTTGTACAGGGTATTGGTAGGAATAGGAATAAATGATTGCATTAAACCATAAGTGTTAACCTGTTTTAAGTACGACATTACATACAAATATGTTCAGACAGGACACCATGCTAGGACCTTTTTTATTCACTTTTTAAATTGAACACTTCCCTTTTCCCCTGACTACTAGGGAAATATGTGAATTTTAAATACTTGTGATGCACATTTTGTAGTGTAAGTGCAAAAACGCATTTAACACCACATTTTCGCGCATTTGCATGCATGCAAAAACGCCCATAGCATCACACATTTAAAGGACAAGTCCACCCCAACAAAAAGCTGCTTTGAACAGAAAGAGAAAAATCAGACTAGCATAACGCTGAAAATTTCATCAAAATCCGATCTAAAATAAGAAAGTAATTACATTTTTATGTTTTGCTTAATTTCACAAAACAGTTATATGCACATCCTGGTCGGTATGCAAATGAGGGGACCAATGACATCACTCACTCACTCACAATTTCTTTTGTATTTTATTATGTGAAATATGAAATATTTTAATTTTCTCCTTATTGCCATGTGAAGAAAAAAAATTCCTCCCTGAACATGTGGGTTCTATTGTTTTAACATTTTGTGGTTCAAACAAGAGGCTTCTATTTGTCAAATTCATAAAAATTGAAATATTGTATAATTCAAACAATAAAAAATAGTGAGTGAGTGAAATCATCGACTCTCTCATTTGCATATCACTGAATTGTGCATATAACTGTTTTGTAAAAAATAAGCGAAACTTTAAAATGTCATAACTTTCTTATTTTACATCCGATTTTGATGCAGTTTTCAGCGTTATTCTTGTTTGATTTTTCTCTATTTATTCAAATAAACTTTTTCTGGGGTGGACTTGACCTTTAAGTGCATTACAGATTTATTACTCGGATTATCAGATTCAATCCGTCATTGACTCGTCCTTCTCCTTTGTAGGTGATTACATTCCCCAGCAGAGAGGCCAAAGATGGTGAGAGGGAATTCAAATTTACAGTTCAGCCGTTGCAGGCCCCTAAGACCAGCAGCTTTGAAAGCATTCAGCACTATCGCAACAGGTATTCCATTCAAATAGGTCTCTGTCAAAATGAAATCCATACACTGCAAAAACAACGGTGTTGATTTAACACCAGCCCGGTATCTGTATATGTCCACACCAGAGAAGTATTGAAACAACACCAGTTTGGAATCAAACGGATGCTGTTTTAATACTACTTGGTGTTGTATAAATGCCTATCTGGTGTTTGACCAAAACTAAACCGGTGTTGTTTAACATTTCTCTGGTGTGGACATGAATAGATTCCGGGCTGGTGGTCAATCAACACCGGAGTTTTTGCAGTGTATTAACATGTCGTCCAAGCCCATAGCCAGTTAGGGGGTTCGGAGGGCTCTATCGAGCTCCTTAAAATGTCCAAAAGCAAGAAAAAATTTGAGGAAAAGGAAAGAGAAGAAGAAAGGGAAGGGATCGAACCCCCTAATTGAAAACCCTGGCTACGGACCTGTCTTCTTTAAGTGTCAGGATAATTTTCTTAAAATTTCCTTAAAATTCAATTTTGGTTATAAATTGGGTTTACCAGGGGCCCATCTTACAAAGAGTTGCGATTGATCCGATCAATCGCAACTATGGGAAGCCAGCAAAGTCAACATATAAGATGCATGTTTGTTCAAAAAAATTTCTAGATATGAATGTAAATCGATAAATTCATTGATTTCTTGACAATTTGGTGTGATCTCCTTTGTTTACAAAGGACATTTTGCAAATTTCCTGTAGAAAAAATTATGACACTGATGGATTTCCATAGACTTACGATTGATTGGATCAATCATAACTCTTTGTAAGATGGGGCCCAGAAGTCCCCCGTTGTGATACGATTGGTTTGGGATTCCTTGTGATATGATACGTTGGAGATTCAGTATGGCTCATTTAAATGTATTAACTAGTTTCAGAGTCAAATGCATGTTGTATCACATTCAAGCAATATTTTTGAGAAGTGTTAATGCATACAAACACTTGTGTGGTTACTTTGTTGGAATTTTCTAAATAATTAATTTTATTGTATATTTACTGTTTTATAGTAATACAATTTTATAAACTGGAAATAATGTATTTGTACATAACACATTAACACATTATTGTCTACTTCACATTGTATTAATAATTGTGTTGTAAAGAAAATATTAATGTGTATCAATAATGTTTGAAAATATTAAATTCGCATTTGCCTAATTTTTGGTTTTGATTTATTTAGTCGAGGAGAGCACAAGCTTGACTCGCTTGGTAGTATCCAGACCAAGGTGACGGTGAGTGGAACGGACGATGTCTACCAAACCACTCAGAAGAAGATGAAGCTCGCTGACGAGGAGATGAAGAAAGTCAGGTAAAACTCTCAGGAGGACAGTGACTCCGTTAGGGGATGCTCTTGCGATATCTGCTCTAGTTGTAATATCTCGGAGGGAAAAGGGCTAATGTTAGGACTGTAGTAGAGTTTCTGGTTCAGAATAATGTAAAGATTAGGATGAGGGTTTATGGAGGTTGATAGTAGGTTTTAGGTTTGGCCCATAACGAGCAGATTTTTCATTGGAGCAATTGTCGCCGGAGCAAATGTCACTTTTGATATCACTAATCAGTATTAAATGTAAGTCATTTAAGAAATATTAGAAAAGTCTGTTTCCTACTTTTTGGCATTTTCTTGAATGTAGTTCTGATGTAGAGAATTGTGTCTTATCAGTATTCTTCTGGAATTGTGTTCCAGTTTCTTTTTAATTTTTTTTCACCATGAAATGAAAAGGGTTATGCATCTGTATAGAGTGATATTGGGTTTCTCTGGATAAAAGTGGATGTACCTTCATAACTGATTGTTTTGTGATGGTTTTAATAATGATCTTTTTGATTTCTTTTGTTGCTATGCTTTTAACAGCACAAAGGAAGTCAAACAGAACCAATTCAAACCTGGTCACCGGGTCAAGCGGAAATCCATCTCGGCCCATGCCAAGAAAATCATCTCCTCATCCTCCAGTACCGGCAATCCCTCAGTATCTTCCAATTCCACTACGTACTCTTCCACGTTATCCACGAGTTTCAACGCTTCCCCGATGTCGACGGCCACCAGCCAGTCGTCGTCATCGTCTTCTCGGAACTCCAACTCGACTTCGACATCCGCTTCATCCAAAAGTGCAATATCCGCCAGTAGAAGCAGCGGTGCCAAAACCAGTGGTGCTAGTGTCAAGGGAAGCGGGGGCTCCTCATCTACACAAAAATCAGCAGTACATAATCGGTCCTATAGGTGAGAATCTTTTTTTTTTCCCTCCCACTCATTAAATTCACCTTCAGTATGGATAGAAATCTTTGTTTAATATTGTTTGGTAGTTTTTGAGCGGAATCACAACTGTGGTAGCTGACTAGACGTTCATGCTGAGTTTCACGGAGGCTTATGCGGATATAGTGCAGCAGGAGCCTGGTGGGTGGTTCAAAAAGCTGTTTGCCACATTCTGGCGCATGATGTTTTGCGCTTTGATACTGTGGAAAGTCTTGAAGATCCAAATATTTGTTTTTAAGGCACTACCTAAATGCCCTACATGGATTATAACTTATATGCAATGGCCCCTTTTAGATAATGTATGTATGGTATAGAAGGTAGGTACCATTGATCTTCAACTGAAACATCTGTCATCATGTCGTTGTGATTGATATTGTACTTGGCAGTTCACTGGCTTTTGGGGGCAGTTGATAACGAACAATATGATAATTCACCTAATTCATATTCACCCAAATTAACGTGATATACCAAGGGATTGTACAGTCAATAGATTTTTATGTATGCATGTGTTTAGACATGTCAAGCTTTCTCATTACAGGGGAAGTATGGTCTAGATATTCATGACATTTTTACGTTATTATTTTTGTAAACAAGCATATAATCTAGCCAGGAAAGATAAATGAGCTTGCATTGGTTGCCAAATGGGGGAAGTACTAAAATAAATATTGGGAAATATGTTTCTGCCATCTTGAAGTCATGCCAGAAATGAGGGAAGGTGTGTGTATGAATACATTCTCTGTAATGCAATGTGATTTTAGTAAATGAGCATGTTCAGATGGGCAACTTGGAGATTTACTTTATTCCGCACTTAAAATCGACCTGGAAAGTGAGCGTTTGCAAAATTAAAACAGTCTGCTTGAATACAGGCGTGTGTATAGCTTCCTCTTTAATGCAACTGTGATTAGTAAAAGCCAGCGAGTTTCAAAAGCACTTGATCGAAAGAAGAGTGAACTTGCCTGAAAATTTGATGGTACGTGTATCTGAGAAAATCTCATAGAAACATGCTAGTTGATTTGGCTCAATGTACATGTACTCTGTTTCAAAACTGAAAGAAATGATTAGCTAATGAACTGATTAGAAATGATAACACATTGGTGCATGTGGTATTAAAAAAGCAGGTACATGTTGCAATAATCTCCAGCAAATGGTACATACAAGTATGGACATGTACCTGTGTAATTTGTGCACTTTGTACTGTTTTAATCATGGCCCGTTTAATCATATTCAGCTTATCTATAGATACCAGCATTATTGTCTGGAAGTAATCCCTGTTTTGCTTTTGAATTTCGGCAGTAAAATCAAACTGAATCGAACTGATTTTGATGTCACTCAATGGTGTCATTCCCATGGATGCTGTATGTTAGGTCAAACTTTCAACTTTTCCAATTTCAAATTGTTCAATTTGACTTGCAAGATTTGCTAATTTTTGGACCTAAAATTTACTTGCGATTTAATTGCTCCCCGAGTCCCACGTGTATACTTGATACCACAGGGTTTTTCAATATTTCAAACAACACCACCTGTGTTGTAATACTGTAATGTAATAACCCTGTATTATATTCTTTCCAGGGAGCGAGTGATCCATTTATTAGCCCTAAGAGCATACAAGAAGCCCGAGCTGCTCTTGAGACTCCAAAAAGATGGCATTCCCTCAAAAGAAAAGAACCAACTAGCCACAGTCCTCCCACAGGTAAGCACATCAAAGGCTACGTCCAATCGTTACTTCTTGTCTCGCCTTCGTACCAGGAGCGTTTCAAGAAAGGACTTGTTAGACGTTTTAACTGACAAGTCCAATTTTATCTGACAGTTGCTACTCCGCCAATCAAAATCGAGTTAAGTTGTCAGATCTGACAACTTGTTGGACATAAATGTTGATGAAACGCTCCCCAGAGCAAGACTTGGTCACTGCCTCTCCAGCGGTGGCAGTGGCGGCGTCAACTTTGAAATCTAACCAAGGTTATGTTTTTTTTTAATGTTATAACTTGAAAAGGCTGATCTATTCATGAATTTCATGAAAAGGGGCATCCAGAAAATTGCCCCTTATGTGGCTTTGAACTATTTAGTGGGAAAGAGAAAATTGTGTAATGCAGGTGGGACTGCCATAGGCATTCCCCAAGTTCCCCCGAGAAACAAGCTTTTCAAAGATGTTTGGTTCCTCCATGGTTTTGTTCAGGCAATTTTTGTCTGTCTTAAAAATTGATGCTTTCAAAACACGAACCTGTAGTGTAAAGCAATTTGTTTAGTTTAGATTTGAAAGGCATTGTGCAATACCAATGATGTTTGAGTCAGTTTAACACAGCCGAATTCATGATTCTATGTACTGTGTACTATTGGTCTTCTTCTGTTGGAAACACATGTTGTGTGCATTAAAGCATTGACCTTTACTTCCTTGGTAAGACTCACTGATCTGTGATGTGTTGTGGGTGGTCTTGAAAAGTTGGGGATACGCTGCAATTTATGGTAATGTCCTGAAATGAATGTTGGTATGTGTTTGTGTTGTGATTTGTGCTTTTTTTTATGTGTAATTCTTAGCCTTGGAAATTTGACTGAACATACAGTGATGACACAAATCAGCTCTTTACAATTATCCTAGCTGGTACATGTAGGCCTATATATCCTTTGTGGTGTAGTCCAGAGTAAAATAAAAGACCAAACCCATCTCCCAGTTTTCAGTGAGACCTTTGAGTTGGAGAGCTTTCACATTCTAACATAAGGTCTATGTTTACTTTTAGTAGCATGCCATGATTTATGGTTCAGATATGATATGAAAATACACTAGGACTGAGACATTAGTACACATTACTGTTTTTCTATGACCAATGACTGCCCAAGGTTTTCAGCAAAGACTGTTGAGTTGCTAAAATTAAGAACAACGTAAGAAATTTGGTGTCGCCAAAGATTTAGAACATGAACTTTTTCAAGTCCCATATTTCCTTATCTAGGTCTATATATCAAAACTTTCACACGATACTGTATTTCAAAACCTTTTCAACCAAGTAGAGCTACATGTATGGAAATAATAGTACCGCACAGGATTTCTCAATTTCCTCGCTTGGAAGGTTTTAAGTGTTGTCCAAGCAATGACCTGTGATAGTCGTCTGCAATTATTATTGCAATGCTAATCGCTGGAACAGGAAGGACTAATGTATAAATGTAGTACTGCTACTTGTGACGTTTACCAAGGAGAGGAAATCCTCGGGGAATCACTGATGATTCAGACAAGGATACCAAGAGACACAGATACTGAGGATTTCTCGCAGGAAACTTCTCCCTACAAACTTGAGATCATGATTATAATCCCAATGTTTGTGTAGATGATTCAGTTCAATTATCGTTTCCTTATGATTTTATGATTACAGAACTGGTTAAAAATTACCAAAGACAATCATGTAATATGCATACTTGGAGAATGCCGCCTGTAAATGCTTAATATCTAGCAGAACTGGGATACAATAGTTAAATCATTGCATCATGTAACATAATTTGTATCATTTGTGAAAAAGTGCATTAGTCTCTAAGAAGGTACATGTAGAGTTGGAGGTTGGTTTTTACTTGTAGGTTTCATTTAGTTTCAGTATGTCCCTTTGGAAAAAGAAAGTTTATAAAAGGAAATTGAAAAGGGCCATTAGTAGCCTATGATCCTTACAGACAGGTGGTTGCCATAGGAGGTGTGATTGACAAACAAAAGTTGAAGAGATTTTGGGTAAACAGAAAATTAGGCATTCGCAGAAAAACCCTACCATCACAAGCCTTGTGTACATGCATAAGGATAGGTAATTAGGCACGGACCCTGGATCATTTGTTCCTATCAGATCCACCAAACCATAAAATATACCCGGTATTTGAACAGTTTGAAAGCATGGTTCTTGTCATATCTTCCATAGAACGATGCACTCGCTGATTGACTGCTACCTGAGAGGTAGCGGATTCAATCCGAGGACTGCACTTGGTTAAACCTAAGAAATCCAAATTAGGTTCCTATAAAAGGCCCAGTGAATGGCTCGTTCACCCGGGTTTGAGTGATTAGCCTTTTGTTACTCGTCGTTCTGTTTTTAACATACACCTCATTTTAGACACGGGGCCTTGTCTTATTAAAGGCTACATGTATGTGAGGCAGGAAGAACGTCCATTCTTGGTATTCCGGCAAGTGTATTGTTGCTAGCTCATAAGCACAAGAACTTAATCTGCTTTTGCACAGGAGTGAATGCATGTTACACAAGACCCATGACATGTACATTTGCCAGTGTTTGGAGACTTGGAAGCATATCATGAAACAGATAGTCAGCGATTTTGACTGACAACTGTTAAAAGCTACTGTACTGGAATCCTTGTATCTTGATTGGCTGGGAGCAAAGAAGTTGTCATTGCAAATCACTGATAAAGCTCCTTGTGAAATGCTCCCATGAGTTAGTTCTAGTGATTTCCTGTTTTGTTTTTTGTTAACATTTTTATCAGCCAGGTCTGAGAGAACTTTTATAGGTAGTTTTTCTATAAAGTCTTTCATTTTAATGGTGTTCAGACAGGTGTCTCACTGTTTGCTCAAAACCAGGAAAGCATCAATTACTTATTGCAGTTAGATGATAGCACCTGGTAATTTGAAGAGCGTATGCTGTTGGTTGAAAGTTTATGAATGTTAAGCAGTGTTGTAGCTACACTGGTAGGCACTGAGTGGGCCAGCCCAGTGCTCTGAATTTGAGCCTGGCACTCTTCGTAAAAAAAAAAAAAAAAACTCAGTCAGGTTATTTTATTACAAAATTCACCCCTCAATTGATAATTTTAGCTTCCAAAAGTCCTAAAATCCTGGACCCCTATCTATGGCGGGGCGAGCGCTTTACTCGTTTTACTTCGCTCGTCATGCTTTGACGTTTACACTTTGCTAGCACTAAAAATGGTTTGGCTACAGTACTGATATTCTGTAGGTGGTATACATGTACATGGATTTCTTAAAAATGGTAATGTATCATTTGATGGACAAGGCTTTATATAGACTTCTTTTTATAGTTTATACAACCTTGTTATTGTGGGTGTGTGATTCAAAGTTTGACAGACATGCAAGACTGATTTGAATAACGTCTGGGACTCTGGAACCAAGCTTTCAAGTCAAAGAAGTTAATGAAGGTCAATTTATAGGCAGAGCTAAAAAGAATTACAAGTGCCTGCATTCATTCAGACTTTTCTTTTGTAAAGTTCTAGCCTACCTGGAAAGTGGCAGACTTGTTTAATGGCATCCCCGTCTTTACCTGTGCATGAAAAAACTATTTATTTGCTTTTGTTTTGTCTATTATGTGAGGAATGTTATTATTCCTGAAGAAAATTAAAATGTAAACATTTCAATGGTAGGGATGATGATGCAAGGGGGGGGGGGTGTTCTCTTAACTTGATACATGTACTACGCTTTATCAAGACTGATCTATTTGTGTGCAATATGGATATTGTCTACCTGAAATTACCATTTTCTCAAGGGAAAGCCCCCCCCCCCCAAGAAAATAAACATTTTCTTACAAAACGTAAGATAAAAATTCCAACTACATGTAGCTACAGTAGAGTATTATGTGTAAATCATCTGATAAATCGCAAGATTCCAGATTGTTTACTACGAAATAAAAACAAAGCTCTTTATTGATCTAAAAGATAATTTGAATCGAGATTTAATGTGAAAATGGTACTTGACAGTACGTCAAGTACATTTGGAGTAGGTTGAAAAAAGTACACCCCTGTCCTTTGAGAATCTTATCAAAAATCACAATGAGAGCAAAGATCGTTGTGCAAAACTACCTGCATGTATACCGCTTTCGAGGCTCTGTTTTCGTAAGGAAACGCTGGCCTTATCTCTCAACTTGTGTAAAGGTCATTTGATAAATGGTCTGAAATGTTTTTAAATACAGAGGTAAACCTGCCAGTGTGTACAGTACCCTTTATACAGTACAGCTGTTGTCATTTTATACAATGTATGTTGACAGTTTCAGCCCTCTTTTTTAGAAATATTTTAGATTGCTGATAGAAGTTTAATAATACAGGAAAGTTTTTGTTAATGGAGAGTAATGATATTTAGAACTGCTGGTAAATTTACATTGAACCCATGATAGTGCTTCATGGCAAAATAACAAACATAAATGCATGTTATTGTACCAAAACATGTTTACTCTGGTTACATGCATAGATCTAGGTTTGTAGGCCTATCTTGCTTTGTTGATTTCTTTGAACTGAGTTGGGACTGAGAATCGGGGGGGGGGGGGGGGAAATTACACGGGCTGGGGGGCGATATGGCCCCTGACGTGCTCAAAAGAGCCCTTAAAAAAAAAGAGCCCTGTAAAATCCCTGTTCATTATAAAGCCTATCCAATGTTGCAAATTTTGATAGTAAGTTGTAAAAAGTAGCCCCAAAAATAAAATGTTATCTTTCTGCCTGCTGAGGATCCATAGGCCTATTTCTCTGAAATAGAACTTATATAGGCCTGTATTCTGCACTCAGGTTTAAATTAAACCCTGGTTTAAAGTTGTGAATTAACTATGGAGAACCATTTGGGGCACATATTCCTATAACAGTACACATCCAATTTATTAACTCATTTGATACCCAAATTATTCATATTTGTCTGGGAATGATAGCAATTTTTTTCTTCCTTCTGAAAGCAAAAGTAAGCAAAATAGTAAACATAGGAAATACACAATATGAACAGAATTTTTGGCTCCCCATAATTTTAGCACAGAGTTAGACCGCGGTCTAATTTAAATCTGACTTCAGAATACGGGCCATAAAGGCCAATAGGCTATACAATGTGCAATTAAGTAGTAGGAACCAGAAGGAATTAACTGTAATGTATCTCAAAACGCACACGTACATAGATATAAACATAGCATATACATGTAGTTTATTGCTGTTCTGCCTTGCAACGAATGAATTCTCTCTGACACAAATGTACTCTCTAGGTCACTAAGTGCGTCCGCCGAGGACGATCTCTGTACACACAATTGTTATTAGACATCAAGGTCCAAGGAATAGTCTTTGACTTTACACAACCCGCTTCCGTTTTCTCACCCGTTCATCCCTCCCTAGGCGTTCATGGATCTGTTAATATTAATTGGGGGATTATAGCGCAATGAGTAACTTCCACTGCACGTAGATTATGATCAGAGACGAGCTGTCACTTTTATGGCTGGTGTGAACTTTCCCTTTGTAATAGTAATCTCTCGCCTTGCATATGCGATCTGTATCTTGTTGTAATGAGAGCGTGAAGCGAGGGTGTCTTTAGTCTAGATCTAGACGTTAGTTTTGTTCAGAAAAATCCTAGTCACTCAAATGTTGCGAATAGTGGAGGACTGGTAGTGTATACTGGCATATACTACAGAGTGAGTCAGAAAAAAATATCCCATCAGTTTGAAGTTGTTTTGTCCGAAGTATGAACATTTAATCATTCATTGATTAATAATATGTCCTGATAGCGTTAATCTCCCGGCACATTTTCATGTGGATCTTTGCATGCACGAATGACTGCGAGTATGAGACAACCTCCATTGTCTCAGACAAGATAACTTCAATCTGATGGGACATTTTCTGACTCACTCTGTATATACATTGAGTGCAGGGTTTTCCACACAAATAACTACTAACGTACCTAGATCTAGACTAGGGTCTCCTTTGCAGAAGAAATCTAGTCTGCTGTGCAAACCCTTCACTCGAGTTTAGGGTCTGAATGTGCAGCCTGCTCATGCCTTGTGTACTGGAAGCCCTCTTGCAAGTTTTGTGCTAGTCTTTGTGTGGAGACACACGTTGCTCAAAGTTTCAATCAGGGTCTGTGCCTGCAGACTAGAAGAAGTCTCAGACAGGGCCATGTAAAAGTTTCCAGTACAAAGAAGGTCTTCCCAAGATTGTAGTATTTGGAAACTTGGAAAAAAGCCAGTCTAAGGTGTCCGGAAAAAAATGTGGCTAAACAGCCTCAATCAACTGCCAATTTACATGTATTAGAGAAGTACATGTACAATGTAGCCTAGGTCTACAATTAGTTGTATCTAGGGCTTCTACTGTCTTTATAAAGTTTATGCACTATCCTTCGCTAAGGCACAATAACTATAATAATTCCACTCAGTTATCTTTTCTTCATTTTCTTCTCTTTTTTTCTTGACGACCTTTATTATGTCGAAATAACTGTACTGACATACCATATTAGTATATTCCAGTAGCCAGGGGGGAGGGGGGGGTCTGAACATTTTTATGAATTGATAATTACCTTCCCAATACTCAAGTTCAGCAACTGGGATTATGCATGATATACATTAGAATTCAACATAAAAATTGACAACATTATATAAATATAGCAAGAAAGAATTTTAGATACATGTTCAATAGTAAGCAAACAATGCCTAAATTGACTTTTCAATCTTTGTTTTACAATATTTCCAAAAAATACTTTTGTTTTTTATTTTTGTTCAATGTACAGTGACGATGTAAATGAGAACATACAAATAAAAAAATGAATAAAAAATGGGATTATGAGTATGATTCATTTATTTTTGAAACACACGAATCCTGTTTCCTGTTTTTTTGTGTCCTTTATCCTGATTGCAATTTAATTCATTTGAAATATTAAAAAAAAAAAAAAAAAAATTACACAACTAAAATTAATGTAACTGAGTGGATGGGTTTTTCTTTTTCACCCATTGCCTCATAAATTGTTCTGCTTACATGATTGCAAATATAAGCTGGAATGGAAGGGGAAGTCCCTCGGCTAAATCTATTCAAATCAAAGCAGGAAAAAAATGAGAAGAATTTTGAAGTTGTCATGAATCAAATGTTACTTCTTGAAATCAATTTGTTGTAGTTTACTGATGGAGCAAAATTATAATACACGTACAGTACTTGCTTGAATAGTTTAGTAATTATTTCTTAATCATTGATTAACTTGCTTGAATATTTTAGTAATTATTTCTTTATCATTGGTTTATCTTTTTTTTCTTGATAATCTTAAAGTATAAAAAAAACTTGTTTAAACTCCGTCTTCAATTTCCCCAATAATTTTCCTAATAAAGGTTTGATAGTTATATATATTCTACTTTTTTCCCGGCTGGAGGGGGGGAATTTTTCTTTTAAGTAATGAAATTACTTGTAACTTAGCATGTGTATGTGTGTGTGTGTGTGTGTGCGCGATGTTAGATGTCACAGGGAATATTTGCATTATTGCGTGGTTGTATAATGTGAGATATACGAAAAACTTCTATATTAAGGTTTGTAAGATTCAAAATGTGACATCACATTTAATAGATGTGGTTATCACTGTTCTTTCACTTTCAGCGCAACCTTCTATACATTAAAGGCCTATTTGTACAGTATATACACGTACATGTATGTACATTGTAAGCCTGTAGGCTACATGTCATGTACAGGTACATGTAGTTTTTGGCATGATTGCAAATAACCCTTGTCCTTTTGTGATTGTCTAGAAACTCCAACATGTAATTCCATTTTCTTATGCAGTTGACAATGTATGTCTGCAATTGATCAATCGTTAAAAATGCATTTGCAGAGAGAAAGAGGCAAAGTTTCTACGCATTGTGCCTTTTTATTTCTCTGTTGCAGTCCCAGCTGCTAGGCTTATTGATAAAGATCCAAAAAGGCTTTGAAGGGCAGAAAGAATGGCATTGAGGACACATTTTGGCATCGGATTTTGCAATTGATAGGGATGTACATTAAATCCCCGAATGAGTCACTCTCTTGTTAATTTGTTGATTTTCCCATTTATCTCAGCTGTACATCTAGAGCTTGCTATTAATGTATTGGGTGATGACATGTATGTAGCTTGAAAGGGTGACCGATATGTACTCAAAACTTTCAATATTTTAGGGGAAAAGATGCATGTGTACGCTAAAGGTAGAAGTAGTAGTAGTACATGTAGTAGTAGTAGTAGTAGTAGTAGTAGAATTGAGAAGTAACATTGAGTATGAGAAGGATGAGTAGTTATTGTTGGAAGAGGAATCCAGTCATCATAGCCATTTTTATATAGGCCTACATTTAAAAAATAATGTATATCCAGCAATACCGGCATGAACTCTTATTACATGTATGTACATGTACATACATGTACCACAGTTTGTACTGCAGAGGCAGCAAGTATGTACTGTATGAACAACACTACCCTAAACCAGCAAAACAGAGAACAAAAAGAAACATAACAGAAGGGATTAGGGGATTAAAGTGTGATTGTGCAAAGGATTAACCAGGGATGTGCAATTCAAAAGGCTAATTATATTTAGGTGTACATGTATTTTGTGGCATAAGGCTTGATGTAATGGTTTATTGTATGATATGGTCACTTGCACTACATATCCAGTGTGTTGTCCATAAAATGGATTTGCTGTTATGAGCAGTTATTAAAGTTGTAGATGGGAAAACACTGCTGAATACATGTACATGTATGTGTCCTATCCAAGGTAATATCTAGTTCACTGTCAGAATAATGCACAATTGATCTTAACTTAAGGGCAATTGAGTAACAGTGGTCAAGGAAAAAAAAATGACAGTTTAATTTCGACCATAACTACAGACTTAAAAATTATCGAACTTGGATCTTGGAAGAGTCTGTCTTGTAAATTATATTGAGCACACAATTATGAATGATTGGTGATGAAGGGAGTAGCTGTGTTTAGTTCAATGGCTTTTATGCTGCTCCCTCACTATCACCTTGCCACTCTATACAAGTATTACTTTGCATTTTATTTTATTTGTATAATTGTTTTTTGTCTGTTATTCAGAAAGCCTTTTGATTCTTAATGTACATTCAATTGCTTTTCAAGACATGTGAAATTAATGAAGTTGAAATTGTTTAATATGCAACAATTAAGCGCTGCATACTATTACCCTGTCTTTAGCGTGGCTACCTTGATTGGACGCTCAAGCATTCAAGGAATTTCTTCCTTCCGGGTACCCATTTATTACACGTGGGTGGAAAGTGGCAAATGTAGATAAACGCCTTGCCAAAGCCAGGACGTGGGTGGTGTGGTGAGATTCGAACCACAAACCTTGTGGATCAAAGTCAGGAGACCTATCCACTGAGCCACATTTGAAAGATGACTACAGTGTAACTGGTTTTGGGAACACAGTACTTTAGCATTGGCAATGGCTGCATGAATCACGTAGTGTCGTCAGTGATCATATTGCAAATGGACTTCTGGTTGACACACTATAACATGTCACATGCTAACTTGACCTAATTATTAGTCCTATTTAATACAGCATTGACCTCTTTCAAGAAATATATGACTGTTTGTCAGAACGTTTTGAGTAATATTAATTCCTCTTTAGATGATTTTGTCACTCAGGACATTGACCTATGATTACTTTTTACCATCATTGTTGAATGGCAAGTCACCACTCTACTGATGAATGTATTTAATTAGCCAAAAAATGAATAGATGGATGGATGGATAGATGGATGAAGGAATGGAGGAAATTAATTGTAATGACTGAATGAATGAAATTAATGAAAATGCATGAAATGAAATTCTGAAAAATGAATCAGAATGTGTATGATAAATGAATAAATAAACAGATGGATGGATGGATGGATGGATAGATAGATGGATATATAAATATATTCCCCATTTATTGAACCAACCAATAAACTGAAATAGAGATGTTGATTTAATGAATTGATACATGAATTAAACTTGATACTTGATGAGATAATTCCCCTTGCAGCTCCAAAATGCTAAACTGGAATGTGATACTTGATTCATTATTAATGAATTAATTAATATACGAGTAGACAAATTGATTCAATATGATAAAATGAGAGTAAATCCATTGTATTGCAAATGAAGAATGAATAGAGGAAATAAAACTGAAAGAGAAATCCCAAATATTGAAAGTACATTTATTTGTAATAGTTAGTGTTAATGAAATTGAATGCAATTCACAATCAATAGAAATTTGTATTTGGTTTATATACTCTTGCACCTTGGCATAATAGTTGCATAATTTGTTATGCATTGAATAGGAGGGTATGTGAAGCAGATTTTTTTTTTCTTTGCACATTTTCTTAATATAACTGCAACTACATTGACATTTGAAAAAAAATTCACCAGGCTTGCAAAATTACCTTTCCAAAAAGTCAATACTCCTTTTAAACCTCTGACATTTATGATGTGGTGAACCACCTTTTGAAATAGAAAGTACAGGTACAATTTACTGTGATGACATAATAAAGATGTCATTACTGTATGTTGCTTTCTGTATTGTGTAAAATGCAGATTAAAGTATTTGAAATAGGGAAATGTGTGGTCGAGGGTTATTTTGACACCAAAATGTATAAAATGACCCAAGTAGATCACCACTTGTTCAATGAGAAAAGTGTTGTTGTACTTGTTTTTTTTTCTTGTTGGTCGCATGCCTCTGGGCATAGTACTGAATTTTACTTTTGCGAGCCCTGGCCCATGGAAAAACCATTTTCTTACTCTTTTCTTCTTTTCTTTCATTTCTACCTTATCTATATTTAATTATTCAATTTCAAATTGTATTTATGTAATTACATTGTACAATTTTTGTATGTTTTTTATGGCCAAATAGATAATGATAATAATAATTTTTTTAATGACAGTTATATCAAGTGAGTATTACATGTACAGTAGATCAAATTCTGTCTGTCCTTCTTCCTTTCTCATTTCTCCACGGTTTATTTATCTGTTGGCAATCTTTAATTCTTCTCTCTCTCTCTTTGCTTGCTTTACAGGTAGCAACTCTTGCCAGGGATAATTCCTACGTACTTAACAAAAACTTGTACAATGAAGTCAACTTAGATTGGCCGGCATACTCAGAGGCAGACAAGCAGCTCCTTCATAGGTAAGGGGAACTTTATGTATAAATTTGTTTTCAAGACATATAATTATTATTAACAATTAGTTCCTTAGAACTTAGATAGTAGGGAAAATAAATGCTGGTATATTTTTATTAGTTTTGACACTGTGGACTTTGAAAAAAAAATCTATTATTATTAATTTTCAAGAGGAGGGGGGGGGGGGTATAATACACCTGTGTAAATGTAGTTATTATAATTTTATTGAATGGTATGAACTCCAGTGGCTATCAATATAGAATTTTTTTTTTTTTTTAAATCAGATCAGTCATTTTTACAGTTAATGGCTCAATTTGTTGAACTCCTGGCACTCGCTTGAACAGGAGGTTGTGGGTTCAATGGTTGGCCGAGTAAAAAAAAAAAGATGTTCTATCCAAAAGATGTTCTAGCCAGGTGCTCAGCATTTTATAAATTAAAAGAAGGGCAATGGTTACGCGGGGTCTGCTAGGAGAACAGTTCATTGGAGAGGAAGTGGATATCTTGGGTCTTAAAGGTTATTGTTATTATTATTATTAGAGATTTGGTTTATAAACAAGTCTGGATACCAGCACCCATACATACTACCCTGCTTTATTAAAGTTCCTTGTTTGTTTGTGTTCTTCTGTTTTTGGGTAAGACACAATCTGATTCTGATTAGAAGCAATCCTCCTTGATAGTCGGGTTTATGTATCAGTGACCCCTTGAAATTGGGCTAGTTCGCAAGGCTTTTCTTTATAAATTACATGTACAGGGATAAGGGGGTGGGATGGAGAGTTGGAAGGGAGATGGAAAGGGGGTGGGGTGAAGGGGTAGATAAAAATGGGAGGGCGAAGTAGGATGGGAGGGATATAAAACTTTTTTCTCAAAATAATATTGTTTTTATTTATAGCAAGGCCCTTCAAGGGCTAAATCGAGGTATTGAAGATGCTGGCATTTGCTACAAATTAAATACAGATTGTATGATTTTTTTTTTGTTCAATTGAGGTTGTGGTTAAAAATAACAATTGAATTGAATTGAAAAATAGCTACATGAAAAACACACCTTCGCATTTATCATAAACAATGATGTATGGAGTATGATCACATGCAGTGTGTAACAATCTATTTATCTCTGCTGTAATCAGGAATAAATATTGTATATCTAGAATGAAATTAATTGAACTCATACCCAAAAAAAATCTTGAAGAAAATTAATATTATGAAGTCCTTAATGGTCTATGGTTTTACTTTTTAAATTTGAGCAGGAAGAAAGCCGAGTGCGGGATAAAGGACTCTCCATCGCCCCAATCACAGCCCTCCCCTCACCATACATCGACCAACTCCGGTCCAACTGCTACGGGTAGCCCAAGTACTCAAGCCACCTCCAAGCCTATCCCAAGCCATCGGAAGAAACCAGACACTGGCACCAAGTCCTCTACTGTAAGTCATGCTCTCACAAAGAAATTGAATATGATTTGAATTGTTATCAGGCTTGGGGAAACAAACAATTTGGGGATGTCTAATTCCTTGAATTGAGTGAACAGCTGTACAAAACAAGCAAATGTGTACATAAAGTTTTAAATTCAAACAACGGGTTCACATTTCAAACATATGAAAATTGTTGGAAGAGATGGAGAAGTACAGCAGAATACAGCAGCAATAACTAAAATCTTATCGTGATTTCCTTCAAGAGTTTATGATCTGTTTTAAAAATGATTTTTTTTTTTTAAATCTTTGGTTAAACCTTGGTCCGGTCTGATTCGATGAAACTGTATTAGCTTGCAGGCATATTTGGCAAGAACACATGGCTAATTTAGTTAATAAAGACCCATTTGTGGGGGCGTCGTGGTCTAGTGGTTATGACTCTCATCTTACAATCTGATGGATGTGGGTACGATTCCCAGCCATGGCTTGTTTTCCTTCAAGAAATTTACCCACATTCTGCTGCACTCAACCCAGGTGAAGTGACTGGGTACCCGGTAGGAAGAAATTCTTTGAAAGCTTCAGCGCCTAATCGCCTATATGGCAGCACAGCTTAAGTCGGGGTAATAATAGCAGTGCTTTGTATCCTCAGGCAAAAAGCGCTCTATGAATATCCAGCTAATATTATAATAATAATCATTTAAGTCTCATGGTTCATGAATTGAAATTTAGGGATTGATGATTCCTTGCTGTTTACAGAAACGGCCACTCTTGCCAGAAGTCAAAGACTACAAGACAAAGAAGCCTCGTATTGCCCACGGTTCTGCATCAATGGGAGCAGGGCCTAAATCTGTAGACCAGCAGCCCCAACTGAGCCCTAGCAGCGCCCTAAGCATCACCAAGAAGGTCCCTAGCCCGATAGGCCTCTTCAAGAAAGTGCCTAGCCCTTCCTCGACCACCAACGCCCCTCCTTCCACCACGACCACCATCAGCAACTCACCTTCCAGCAACCATGCGCAACAAAGTGCCTTGTCGTCACCGTCGGTCAGCACCACCCGCAATTCTCCGGATTGCTGCGACTCGACAGGCAATGGCACCAACTCCAGCATCGCCGCCGCTCCTGCAGTGGTGACTTGCGGAATCACCAAGTCTTCAAGCAGCAGTAGTAGCCGGGATCATAGTCGTGCTTCGGGGCGGAGTGAGAAGAGTTCAAAGACACCGTCAATCTCCAAGTCTGTCAAAGAGGAGAAGAGGCCGGTTGGCAAGGAGTCCCCCTCTGGAGATGTTTCTTCCACTTCCGTTGTTCCAGAATACCAGATGTAAGAAATGATAATGCTCATTATTTCATTTTTGGGTACTTGTTTAACACCAGCTGTGAAATCTTGATAAGGCAATATGTTTTTCCCATCAACAAGTATCTAACAATGTTCACATGCCATTTTTTGCCACATGGTTTATACGAAAAAGGGGGAAACAGTTGTTTACTTTTGAAACTGTTATGACTCATTTTTGTGGATCCTTGTCCTTGGGATGGAGGAAATCTTGGTTTCATAGCCTGATGTACAGTCTAAAAAAAATAATAGCTTCAACACCCATTCTTTAGTAGTATCATGGGGCATGTCAACTTGATCATATTTTCTTTTCATTTAAGTTTGAAAGTCACAATATTGCAGTATTATAGTCACATTGTGCATGCCTAAGAAATATTTTCTCTTATGGTTCATATTTTTCTTATATTTCAAGATTTATCACTCTTGATTGACTGGTTGAATCATTTATAATAATGTTCCCAAGGTCAAGGAAGTATTCCAATTCACCCATAATGCTATTATAAGTGATGGTAATGTAGTTAGAGCTGAAGACAATGTTTAGGAATTCATCTGATGAAAAAATATTATTGTGCTATGCTTCTTCTGCCTGGCAGGAAGTACACGACAATCACAACGGTTGAGCAGCGCAACAGGTATAAGGAAGACTTCAACAGACTTTATCCCGAGTACCGAGAGTTCCACAAGTCGATTGAACGCATCAAGCAGCAGTTCAAGGACCTGAAAGATGTGCTGAATGAGACCAAGAAAGGCAGCAAGGAATACGATTCTCTCCAAGATAAAGTGATAGAGGAATACAACAAGATCACTCAGGTAAGTCTCCAGACACTGAACCGCAAGGTCCAGGGTTCTGATGCCACCGTGGCACTCACATCCTTTAGCAAGACATTTATCCACATTTGCCACTCTCCACCTAGGTGTAGCACTTGCATCTATAAGCAAGATGTTTATCTGCATTTGCCACTCTCCACCCAGGTGTAGTAAATGGGTACCGGGTAGGAAGGATTTCCTTGAATGCTGGAGCGCCTGATCAGGTAGCTGTACCTAAATGGGGCAATAATGTGCAGTGCTTTAGAAACAATTAAGCGCTATATATATGCTGAACACTGCTAGTAGTTGCCGATAAGAAGTTGCTTGGTTTTTTGCTTCCTCTTTTTAATTTTTTAGGTCTTTGAAGAGACAGACAATTCTTTAAAGATCACAAACCCATTGCCTACTTGAACTAGATGGCCTTTGGGAATTACTTCAGCTCAGGACTATAAATCATCTGAAGTACTCTCATAAACATATGCGCAGAAATTTAAAAACAAGACACACATGTCCTCGCAGGTGGGGGTGTTTCACAAAGACTTCAGCGCAACTTAGAGTCATACTTAACGCTATCAATATGCACATGATAATTATCATATAACCTCGTGGTAGCGTGTATTCTCTGAACATGATTTGAGCAATGACCAATGCAGTGATATGTTATAAACCGCATACAATTGATAATTTAAGTATAATTTTTAGTCACACCTTACTATTATGTGAAACACCTCCCTTGGAATCAAAGTCATGATTCCATAACAAGTCTTTTGATAGTAGCTTCATTTACGTCCATATATTTTAGTCTAACACACACTCTTTCTCTTCCCCTCTCTCCCCCTCTCCCCCCTCCCTCTCTCTCTCTCTCTCTTGATTCCATCACATTTGTAGGATGAGGGCTATGGGAAAAAGGAAAAACGTTGGCGGGAGCTCCATGATCTTTTAGGTCACATCAAAACGCTGATCATGGCTTACGACACCAGCCCCATGCAGACGGACAACTCCTGCGGAATGAACGACCTTCAGAACATGGCTTTTCCAGAATGATGCCTTTCATTTGTGGTAATAAATAGGAAGGAATAATCAACTGCAGTAGACTTGTTAGAATTTTAAACAGTAAAAGTGAATGTATGAACAAATCCTAGCCAACCTGCTCTGCATGAGAACAAATTGGTCCTTCAATCTCTGAATTGGTTTTGACAAGCAACAAGATTTCATTTTGACTTGTGAGGGCAGTTTGATTTGATCGATGATCTGCAACAAACCTGTCAAGACGTTTGTATGTTCCAGGGTATCTTGTGAAACCCGTTCCGAGCCAATCTGGCATGATCCTATATTCCATGACTTGATGCCATTCTGGGTCCTGTTTTACAAAACTTGTCATCGGAGTTCAGTAACGAGCCATTGTTAACCTAGCTTCTGAAATGATGGCATTTGATTGGCTGAGAGCCAGTTTGCGATGCTTGTTATCAATAACAAGTGTTGTGAAACACAGGCCCAGAGTTGATTCATTAAACACTAAAATTAATTTGAAGACATTCAAAAAATAAAATTAATTTTGTTTTGACATTTCATCAGTCTAGAATGATTGGTCTTAGAATTGATGTTACCTATTAATGAATCACATCCTGGTTTTCCTACTAAAAGGAAGCAGACCTTGATAGCTTTTAATGATAATCAATTTGTATTTTTTTGCAGAGCAGGTCTGGAATATGAAGGCAAAAATGGGAGATCATATTAGTCCATTGTCACAATTTTTTTCTGTCACCTTCAATTCATTCAATTGGTCTTCTTTTTTTTTAACCATAGAGGCTGGTCTTGGCTGATTAATTATCAAGGGGTGGTTTCGCAAAGAGTAAAATCTAGATTACAGTTAAATTGTATCTCCAAGTATTGTGTGGTAGATAATGCAGTAATGTATTGTTCAGATATGCAGAGGGCCCTTGTTCTGTTAAATTATCAATAAGATTACATGTTGAATAACTATCATATAATGCCTACTAAGCTTGTTGTATGCAAGCTAATGGGAAGCCGAAAGTCTAACCTTCATAACCGTTGCACATGTACCTTCCAAAATGTACCGTTGCACGGCTAAGGAGGCGACTTTACAATACAGTGCAATTCAAATAAATGCAGGTGCAGTTCGCATTTTGCCTACTGGCTAAATGCGCTCTGTTGCTGCTGATGCGTGCTTGATGCTTACAGTAAAACTGTCCTCATTTTCATTATTGTAGGAAAAAAAATTATTCTTAATTTCGCTAACTTCCAAGGCATTGTACTAACACAAATAGCAAATATTCCTATTCCTGCAATGGTACGACATTTCGCATTCTGTGATAGCGAGACACACCCTTTTCAACTCGGCTATGCCTCAACGAAAAGAGCATCTTTCTTTTGTGTCATGCAAAATCTTGTACCATCAGACTTATGCCTCTTCCCTATTTGATTACATACGTACATTTTAGTGCTCGGAATCACTTTAAGCCACAATTCATTCTTTGTGAAATCATCCCCTGATTATAAAGTGATAATTGCAGTGACAAAGAATTCTCTTGAAGCAATGGTACATTGAATTAATGTTGCCATGATTATTACCATGTCAGTGCCATTTGAGCCAAGGAAATCAATTTCCCAAATCCCATTTTTGCCTGCAAAATTATGAAATACAAACAAAGTGATACGATTTACTGCTATATAAGCCTTATTTATGTGTACAGAGAAAGAGAGTAAATTATGAAGAAAAAAATACCAAGTGTTTATTGATATATATAACAGATAACGGTCATCATTGTTTACTGTGTATTGAATTGGCTGCCCCTTTGTATCTCAGAATCTTTCAAGCTGTTCATTTTTATATCCAATATGTGTAGAAAAAAAAAGGGATGGCATTTGATCTTGTTTATGCTTTGAGCGAATTCAAGACATTGATGGAATATAGGTTAATGTAATTTCCTTGGGCTTTTGAGGGTATTTGTGGCAAAATGGAATTGTTTAACCCCATTGCTGGAGTGGTGTGGCAAAATATATTGTTCCCAAGAATCAAGATTGAAAACTTGTTTGTAATTCAATGCTGTATTTGTGTAGTCAGTAGAAAGTTATCGTAGGCCAAGAGCTAGAAAGACATTATCATGTATATCATTTTGTAAAACAGGGTTGTCACACCCTTCTGGCATTTAAGAATATAATTCAATTACAATCAACCTGATACATGTACCGGTAGTATGATAAGTACGTTGCATTTTGATTAGGTTGCCACAGCTATTCTCAAGCTTGTCTTAAAGGATGGAATTCTTTCAGCAGTTACATTCATATTGCCAGGGGATGGATTCTTTTCTTTGAATAATGTCATGTTATTTGACCCTGTTTTGGAAGTTTGGAATATGTGAAACCCTCAGGGTCTCTTTTATTTAATGAGAAATTGAGCTCGTGCCATCGTTTGTTTGGGAGACTCAATCCAGCAGTATTATTTCATTGAACAGCTTGGAGGATTGTGAAAAGAGAGAAAAATAAAACCCTTGCCTGTCAGATACTTAACGCCCTCCATGAATAGTGACCCTCTTGTAC
Organism: Lytechinus pictus; assembly: GCF_037042905.1. Lineage (NCBI taxonomy): Eukaryota > Metazoa > Echinodermata > Echinoidea > Temnopleuroida > Toxopneustidae > Lytechinus > Lytechinus pictus. The sequence goes on from NC_087249.1 coordinate 10,055,399, forward strand.
CCCTCGGGGAGTGAGTGGAAGAATCCTAATATGTATACATGCATTGATATTCCACAAGGCATATTAGGAATGTTCCACTCCAGGTCAGGGGGTTGACTGAACAAATTATTTAGGAGGGATGATGTTGTGATATACCGCTGTACAAGTAATATAGAGGCATATAATGAACTTCCATTCAATTCTTTGTGAGGAATTTAATTATTCCCGAACAAACTTCAAATTCGGAATGATTTCAATGAAGTTATCTAAACTGCTTTTGTTTTTAAATTAAAAAAAAGATATCATTAGATTTTCTTGATAATGATAATTTTTAATGACCTCCCATCTTACCCTACCAGTGACCCCTTCATAAGTCCATTCATAGACAGCATGCTGTTGACATTCCTTACATTCCAGAGCACCGTGTCCATTACCCTTAGGAGAGTGTACATTGCCAGACTACACAAATGTTCTTGTCTGGTAGTCTTAGACAATCAGCCCTTGTACTGTACCTGACATGCCTTCTTATGGGAGAAGACAGTTTAATAGTCTATCGGCATGAAAGTTGAGGAAGGAAAAGAGATGCCGATATTGGATCTGTCTAAAGAACTAGTTGCGTGATTCGCCGACTGACTGATCACGGTGTCCTTATTTGTTTTAGTGTAAGCCAAGTGCCAGACTGTTGAAACGCTGTGACAATCGCTTGGCATGTGTAACTCGATTCATGATGGTAGTATATGGTAGAGCAGACATTTCTGGGTATCACTGACTTTTAAGGTCTGGTGATGGAGACTACATTTACTGACATCGTTTTCCAAGTGGTCATAGAGTATGCTGAATCACAGGGAAGCGTTGCCTTACTTTTCTCTTTTCCTGTCCTCTTTGCCCTTCCCCGTCCTCCTCCCAATCAGCGGTTCACATCGTTGTTGATGTTCGGTTATAGACCTCGATAAGCCCTTGTTATGGTAATAGCTCTGCATTCCGGCGATGGGGTATCCCCTACCGGTTAAAGTGGAACAGCTGATTGGATCCGAGAGGTTGATATCGGAATGAAAGCCCGGGGTGGGCCAGCGGGCTGATTGATCGTCTCAGTTTAGTCTTGTGCTGCCACGTGACACGTCACGCTTTTTTGTCCTTCACCCCCAAGCACCTATCAACTTTCTCCCTCTCCTTGTCTCTCTTCTCTCTGTCTACCTATTCTTCTTTCAGCTCTAGCTGTATGTGTAGCCGTACATTCCAGTGAGTAAATAGTGCATGTTAAATTAGTCATCATTATATTAACCCCCCCCCCCCCAGCAAAACTACCAAAACATATGTTAAGAATAATGTACGCGTTGCTTGATATTCAGGTGTCTTCCCCTTGTTTGGTTCCCGACATGTCATGTACGAGTATACATGTACTTACGAAGATGCATGATCCTTACAAATACTTGCCCCCTTTCAGTATAGTTCACACCCCTGAATTCTTTTCTCCATTAGATGTCTTCACGCCTATGCCCCTCCCCTTTTGTGTTGCTCCTCCCCCCTTCAAGGTCTTCTTTGTGTTTAGGGAATTTCCCCTTTGCCTGTTTGAAGGTTAATTAGGTCAGTGGAAGGTTTAACTGGATGTTTGTGCGTCATTAGAATTGGCCATGGTGATGGGCAGTGAAATAGGACGTACTTATGCAGCCTTCCACGTCCTCTTGATATGATGAAATACACAAATCTTGTAGAGATGATACTGTGAAGTGGCATACTGTTGCTTTGAAAAAATATCTTCTTTCATCCCCCCCCCTGCGTATTGTCTTGGTTGCTTCTTGTAGACGTGAATGGTTCGTCTGAGTATGGACTTGCTCCTCTAAACGATGTCATCCTTATATTTTCCAAGCTTTTCCTCGTTCCCACAAAGTCAGTATTGGCAGCAATCCTCTTGTCACTAATTTGGTCATGGACGCTCGTAGACCATGATCCAAGAGACACGTTACTCGTGTCAGGATGTGTATAACCGTGCACATATTGTGAGTGCTTCTTACCAGATGTACAGTAGCACAAATGAAAATCGCACAGCAAGCTCAATGAAAGAGTTTCTTTCTTTCAGATGTTAGTGAATCAACCCTACCCTCCACCCCTCCTCTTTAGTAATAAATTGTCTCTTAATTAAAAATGATATCACATGTAAAAGTTTGAGTATCTGACAGGCAATGGTTTTTTTTTTTTTTTAAGTATTCTTATTTTTTGTGCTGAATATAATGTGAACCATAATGGACAATGTTTTCATGACCATGGACTACGGACAATGTGTATATTGGCCCTGAGGGTCACTTTTTGAATAATTCTTTTCTTTTTCTTTCTGAAATTGATTGAACATCTGTCGATGTTCTCTAATTGTGGCTAATCTTCTTGTCATCATCATCTTTCCTCCTTGGTGAGAGTGCCTATGATATAATCACTGCATGCCTAACTTTTATGCTAAATGTATCAATTTTATTTTATTTTTTGTATATTTAAAATCCTTTCCCCACCCGTACTTGCGATAAGAAGTGCCGAGAAATGTATCCATGCTGCCTGAACCATATGCCTCTTTGTAAACCCTGCCCTCATCTCACACTTTGATATTGCCTGTACCTTTTGAAATATTCTAATTGTTAACACCGTTATGAATTTGAAAAATATCAAGCCGTCATAATTTCGTATAGGTTTTTTGAGCACTCGTGCATTTGTAAAGGGACAGTTCCTTTGCATCTTTGTGTGCACAAAGCAATGAGCCTTCTCTGGCCATTAATACTACATTACTAGCCAGAATTCCGTACTTAGATGGGCATATGGGAAACCTAGAGCAAAATTTTCCATTCTGAGTGAATATCCTCGCAATGCAGGATAATGTTTTATAATTAAGAGAGTAAATCAACGAAATATATTTCATGCATGTCGAATATATCTACCTTCCTGTAAAAATATATGTACTTATATCCGTAAAATTTTGAATCGTTATCCTCAGTAAGGCTGATGTAACGTGTGTACAGAGAGGATTTTTGTTGTTGTTGTCGTCTTAACAAGATATGCATGAGATAATCTTATGATCCGTTATTGAACTAAAGCACAGTACTAATTCAGCCATTAGCTTGTTGAACTTTTTACATGATGTGGGTGGGGTTTTGTTCATTAGTTCACACTTGTAAGATTCAGTAACGATCAAGGTGTGTTTTTACCTCTGGTCGATTTTACCGTAGTGGCCGTTGATACTGTTTGCAACACCTTTAGCATGCTGCCTATTGGTGAATACTTCTCTTGTTTATAGATAATAGCTTGAGTCCACAATAGGGTTAATCTAGGGTACCCTCATCAACTTCATAGTCAATCTTACACATCAACAACTATAAAACTCAGTTGGTTGACCATTATTGTGGTCATCATTTGGTTAAATTCCTTTTTATTTTGCCAACTCTTAACGATCATTAGTAGTCTTATTACCTCTTTCTACAAACCTTTCCCACCGTATTGGTGTCCTAACTAGCTAGTCTGTTCACATTTAAAGTGTCTTCAGAAGTGGTGTTGGTACAAGCATGAATTGGAGAAAATGTGCCTGGATTAATGTGATATTTTCTGAAATTATAATGAAAGGGATTGATGTACTTACGCCAAATGGTTATGGGATGAACTGGGTGCTGACAGGAATGCGGTCAAATCGTATGGGGCGAGACCCAAAAGAACGATTCACAATGCGGGGTTAGGATAAGTGTGTATCCGGATGTGATGGGATCAGATAGTCCTTATCCTGTTTTTTTTTAAATAATTCTTTACCCTATCCCCCAGCATGTGTCTCATTGCATAGATAGAGCTTAAACCTGACAAAACATTGAACAACCACAATAAACAAGAATTGATCAATTTCATAATTATTTTTTTGTTAATCCACCAGTATGCCAGTTGTACCATGTTTTTATGTCAATTGTTTTTAGGGTTAGGGTACTGTTTTAAAGGCTATAATGATAATGTGTGAACTATTTGAATACTTGAATTATGATATCTTGATATTTGCAGCCTGATCAATCTTTTCTATTTTGAAATTAATACCTTGTTGTATACAATGCCAAATTATTATTTGTTTGAGGGAAGTGTAGGTTTGCTATGACATTGTGAATAGTTTTTAAAAATCACCTTAAAAAAAATTTATTCAAAAGAATCTTGCTAGTCGCTGATAATTTTTTTTTTTAAATCAAAAGGGATGAAGAGAGGCAAAATGACTTGCTCAGAAGTGTGTATTAGAAAACTTAAATTCACTTTGCAGGAAAATGGTACCTTTTATAAGTCACCAGATCTGAACAGTGAATCAAAATTATTGTAATTTTCAAAAAGAGGCTATATTTTCCGGTAACTGTATTTTTGTATCAATGTATCTGAGATCTACAGGTTAAGCCATATTCTGATTATCTGAATGGCCTCGAGTTAATGTTGATATTACCCTTGGGTTTTGAACTTCAGACGCCGTCACGTAGAATAAGGTATCAAAACCGCTCTGCCTTATTTTCTCCGTACGATTACAATTTGAGCACATTCCATTTTTACCCAAAACATATTCTGTGTCTTTGTGCCAACGAAGCCATACCTTTCAATGTTGAGGTGAGGGGGGGGGGGGGCTGATAACATTAATTGAGTTACCGATAGATGTATCAGTTTGTCTTCAGTGAGCTACCTAGGATTTGTAGGCAAATTTGAAAATTATTTTTAAGCTTATCTTGAACAAATTGAATAGTGAAATGTAAATCCATTCAGATAGGAAACAGAAGGATAGTGACGTACAGTGAAATTTCCAATAACATTTTTCCATATTTGACAGTATTAAGTCACTTTCCGGTGAGGCATATTGGTTAAGGATTTGTTGTATATCTTGAATATATATGTTGATATCTGTTGAAAATATTTCTGACAAAGATTCTAGATTCTATTCTCTTTCTTTTTTTTTTCCAGAAAGACAAAGATTACTGTACAGATTATCTGGCATTTATTGTTGTAATTTCCAGTCTCGGACCATTCCAAGTCAATGGTATCTGTAAAGGTGCTTTAGATATCGGTGTGAAGGCGCTTTCCTCTTGATTTTCTGAAATGGCATGGTCTATAATTCTCCTGTTTCTATTTGAATTTTTCTTGTATGTGTGTGTGTGTGCGTATGTTGAAACCATCCGAGATTTGTTGATTTCCTTAATTGCAACGTTAATTGATTGGTCATCGATGTTATATGATGAATTTTACGGTAAAGAAAATAACCATTTGCCATTGAAATCTCAATATTCTTTGTAATTGAATGAATTTGAGGAAATTGTGACTTTGATTTGTGATCCTCAAGTTGGCAGCTCTTTTACACTAGTGTACTGATTTATTGCCTTAAACTTGATGCCAACTTTTTTCTTCAGCAAATGAAATGCTTTTGAAGTAACTAACGTTATGCATGAAAAGAAGAATGATGATAACTGAATATTAAAGTTGTCTGATATTTTACTTCTGGTACCTCGAGGCAAAGTTGAGTGAAAAATATTTGACAATAAGAATTGATTTCTTCTGTGTGATAAATGTAAGAGGCTATATGAGACTATGAGTATCAGAAATAATGTATTAATAATTTCAATATTGTATCAGAATTTTGTTGATCTATTGATTATCACTTTATTGAATTGTAAAAGTGATAAGCAAAGACTTTACGTTTCCATTGTTGAATTCCAAGGTGCAAACACACTTCATTGTTTAACCCTAATTTTTTTTATGTGCTACTTTTATGTAACCTTTGACCTTGCAATACAAAATTGTGTGACAGAAACTCTATATCAATATTTATACTTCGAAATGCATGCACATAATATGTTTCGACCTACTATTGCTGTAATGTTTGTGTGCAAGGCGAGATATGTGGTTTGGGGACTTCAAGTTCGAATAATAATGATTTTGTATGATTTGATATCAAGTACATGTATGAATAGTATCACTGCTTTACAGAACTATTTTATTGTATGGAATCGATCATTTTGTTTCTGTAAATAGTCAATTGAAATGATAAAAAACGCAAAGCTTGCAACCTTTTTTTTATGTTGGCTTAATGAAAGCATGTGGGCAAATTTTGTTTTGTAGAGATTAAGGTCACAATGAGATCTCAATATTCATCTTCTACAATGTTTTACCCTGATAAAATATCAGCTAAGAAAATCTAAATATGCAACATCTACATCCTTATGCCTCGGAGCATGAGAGATTCGGGGCCCATGACACAAAGCTTAGCAATCATCTTAAGACTTCATTTTACGATTGATTGCATTGACTATAATGTACAATTAATTGTAAAAATTAAGCGTACGATTGATTGCAAACCTTTTTGTTACAGGACCCTGGTCTGTAAATAATGTGAGAAGGTTCTTGAGTGGGTGCTTTGGGGTGTTTCATGGAAAAAAACTGAAGATTGTTTCAAAATGCACAAAACTATGGCAGGCCAGGCAATCCACTCCACTTGTCCATGTAACTTTGGAGAATTTTTGTTCAACATGGTTGAAGACTTCTTTTGGTCCACATGATTTGGTAGTCTGGCAACCCCCCTAAAACAATAAATAGATATATAAGTGAATGAATACCGGTAAACAAATGAATAAACAAATAAATAAGGAAATAAATAAATAAATGTATGAACAAAATAAATAAATGAAATGAAATAATAACAACAATAATTTTGCTAAGCTTATAGTGCCATGCCAGAAGCCTTGATAATGAAATTGAGAAGAAAAAAAATGACTGGAATAGCTTGCCATAGCCATATGTGATTGAGTGATTGAAATAAATCCTATGTCTTTGTGAAACACCTTAGAATCAAATGAAAATACGGGTTACTGTACATGCTGAAGAAGAACATGTATGGAAAAGAAAATAAGTGTAAATGAAACAACATGAGAAACACACTATGCAGAGTTGTATGAAAATAGATATCTTGTACATTGTAACATCTTTATGCCATGCGTACCATGTTTCAAGGGATATAAAACACAGCCACTGAACATGAACTGCTTACAAATAGATTTAATCCAGCTTGTCTCTGAATATCATTTCAGATCGTTTTCGGAGGATAATCTTTTCTGTTCGCACTCTTATTCCTTGCTTTCGTATCTGTTGAATAAAAAATACTCATTTGTCACTTTTCAATGATCTTGCCTGGTTCGAGCTCTCACTTTTCTATCAGCTAAATTTCAAACGAGTCTTTTTTATAAAAACCTTATGTTAAAATGACTGTTTAATACATTCAAAGATTACAGTTTTTCTTGATCTTTGCAAAGAAGATATGCAGCAGTTTTATTTTTGATGGCCAGTAAATATTTCAAAAAGAAAATAAGAGAGCATGCATTTTTATAAATGAATACAGGTATGACAAATAACATTGACATATGTCTGGGCTTTTCCCCCTTTGCTTTTTACTTTCAATTAGATTATATAATTTCCTTTGCGCTTCCTTTTTAGATATAGATGTATGTATGTGTTTGTAATTGTATTCATTTACAAAACAGCAAGAGTATTAAGTAACAAATAACTACTTTTTGCAACAAAGAGGTTGCGTTTGAAGTAGTTTTTCTAATTGGAGAGAAATCTGTAACGATATGTCAGAGCAAATTGTTTGGAGTATGTCCATAGTACTAAACTGCAAGTATGCAGTACGATGTGTAGAGGTAATAATCAGTTATTATGTAGTCCCATCATCCCCTGTTTTCTTCATGCTTTCATTTTTGGTTAAGTCTCATTTATTTCATGTTTCTCTACAATTTTTTTTTTTGGCAACAGAGATCGAGATCTAATGTATTTTTCCTTACTCATTTGAAAGGAGTTTTATTCATATTTTTATTCTTATTCTAGTACTTTCAGTGGGGTATGTACCATTTTTTGAGCTGAAAGTCGGTGAATAAAAGACATAAAATATTTCTGCTTGTTTTGCTTTGATTCATTAATACACTGACAAAAAAGTATTACGGGAATAAGCAGTAAAATAATTTTGATAGTAGAAATGTATTGTACGCATAATATTTTGAGAAAATTCAGTGAAAGTCCCTCTTGAAATGCATGTTTAGTACGACCAGAGTAGAATGGAGATTTTTCTTTTCAATCTTCATTTTTTTTGTTCTTTAGATATTATGAACACGTACTCGCTTCATTATTTAGGCGTAAGAATTAAATTTTTGGTTCTTAGAGGGATTTATCGTTGTATTTGTGACCTCGACTGCTCCCAAGTCATTTTTTCCCCTTCCCTTTCTTTTCTTGGGTCTTTGTGATGACTGAATTATATTTGTGATGGCCGTCAATGAACTCTTCAATAAATATGAGCATTGAAAAATAAATTTGACTTGTCCAGTGAGTACTTTTGTGTTAACCCTGTATTCCAGTTTGAGGGAGAGTGATATTGGCCCGAATGCATGCAGGTGGTTTTGAAAACCAACCCATGGTTTTATGGAGATTTCCTTTATAAATGATGCTTGAATACCGCATATGGTAAAAAAAAAGTCCAATGCTGATGCACGCTTTTGTCACAGTGCACCAAATTGACGCCTTTTGTCATGGTTGAGTATGCTATTTTATTCATGAGTCCACTGGCTTGAGCAGTGGACTCATGAATTCAATACTTGGTAGCACCACTTTCCATTGTTCCGACTCAGTCATGTGTGCATTGTGAACGTAGGGCTTCAAATGAAAGAGGGGAAGCATATCTTGTCATTGATGTACATCTCATGAAGCAAATTTATGATTATGATGGCAAGAAATACTGAATTAAGGTTTCCTTTTTTTCTGGGATGCACTTTATATCGTATTTCCTTAACATGATCGCTACACAGTACAATCGATGCCAGCATACAGGTATCATGATGCATTTCAAAGACAAGAGGGTTTTAAGTGCATAGTACTATTTTTCAAGACCACTTTCAAGTTCAAATTATTCAGGAGTTAAAGTGAATTTCTTATTGTAACAAGAAATCCACTTGAATCCACATTTATGTTTGGGTGAAAATCCAGCTCAAGGTCTTATTTTTTTTTTAAATTGAAGACTATATCATATCCCATCTTGCACGATTTTTTTTTTTTGGGGGGGGGGATGGCAGGATTTGAACTGATTTTTTTAAATCTGATCAAAAGCTTGTGCTGACAGATTGAGTGACATTAATGATAATAATAGCTAGCTAGCTGGATAATAAAGCGCTTTTTGCTAGAGGATACAAAGTGCTGCTATTATTACCCCGGTTTTAGCTGAAGCTACCATCACCGGCGCTCAGTGCATGCAAGGAATTACTCCTGCCGGGTACCCATTCACCTCACCTGGGTCAAGTGCAGCACAGTGGATAAATTTCTTGCTGAAGGAAAATACGCCATGGCTACGATTCGAACCCACGACCCTCTGTTTCAAGGGCAAGAGTCAGAACCACTAGACCACGACGCACCCTTGGGTCAGATGCGTAAAAAGTAGCAATTGCTTTTGCTAGTAAGTTCAAGCAGTCACTATCTGACTGCTTGCTCATGTGGATTAAGCTATTGCTAAAAGTGTATGCATAAAGTGAACATTTCGCTTATGCGTTTAAGCGCTTGCTTGGGTTTTTTCAAGCTCCGTCGGAGCCGGCGTCGGAGCATCTTGAGCGTTTGCTTGATCAGGTGTTCACGTTTTTTAATCATGTTTTTGCACCTGAGAGAGAGCCCCTAAGTGTACTGTACAGTATACATGTTTTCTTCCTAGTAAGTGCAAACCAAAAGCCAAATATATAAATTTATCAAAGAGAAACAAGTTAGTTTGACACCATGTCAAAGGAAAAGATGTTATATGACAGAAGCATTAATTTGCACTGACAGACCTACACCATTGAAATGTTATTGTAAGGTAGCTATTTGAAAAGTCTGACTGTTAAGAGGATACTAATAGGCTGTTAATATTTTATGTTTATTCATTCAAATTTTCATACAGAAATTACCCCTGATGTCAAAATAAGGCATATCGCAGACTCCAAAACTGGGGCGCATGGTAGGCCTATACGGTAGTGGATCCTATTACTGAACACTGGCATATCAAACGTATATTTCTCATGAAATTCACCAAACTTTCACCATAAATATACAAATACACAAATACCTACAAAAAATTAATTTGTAAAAATTTTGCAGAAATCGTTTTTCTTTTTTTTACGATATCCACTTCCAAACGGACCCCGCTTCGCGTGGGAAATATTTTGGTCACTTGAATAAGGTATCGTATTACCGAAAATGTGTTTTCTATGGGAAAAGTTGAGAAAACAACAAAATCACGGATGAGCTACTTTGTTTTTTTTTTTTAGTTCATAAAGACTTTGAAAATGTGTTTTTGACCATTTTTCATCATCTTTCTATTCAAGTTCCCTTTGAAAGGATCACTAGCGAACCTACGGGGGGGGGGGGCACTCTGCCCCCCCTGACGAGTCACAACCCATGCAAAAACGTATCTTTGCCCCCCCTGACGGGCTTGAAAAACCTTTTTTGCCCCCCCTGACGAGCTTTAAGACCTTCAATGCCCCCCTGACGAGCTTTTTTTTTTTTTTTTTTTTTTTTTTTTTTTTTTGCTTGTCAATTTTTTTGGTGGACGGTTTTGCCCCCCCTGTGAAAAATCCTAGGTACGCCACTGGAAAGGATGTTGCGTGTTTGATTTTACAAGGCCGTTCGGTAATACAATGACAATAGGGGGAATTATTTTCAGGTGGGGTACGGTGTCAGTGCTGTGCGTAACAGTATCCTGTAAAGTTGTTCAACTGATAAACTATAATGTTTATTCAGTTAGAGGGCGCACTCATACTTTCTTGATAAAATGCCCTTCCTAATTTAACCTACAAATCTCTCTTTAAAAACTCAGTCAACAGCTTGAAACATGTTGGCAGCGGTCGGATTTTGAGTGGTTTCGGCATGCCGTGGTTTCTATTCCTGCGGAAAGAATGGTGATGTGACTAAATTTTTGCTTTGAAATTGAATTGGTGCATCTCCAGAGACAAGATTGATGATTTCAGCCCACTTCTTAATCTTAGCCCCACACATGTAAGTCTGTGTTAGTTAATTTTCTAACGTTACTTGTATTTTAAAACGTGCATGCCATTGTTACACTAAAACAGGAATAGTGTAGCTATTACACCCGATTCTCTCTCTCTCTCTCTCTTGTATCCTTCCTCCATTAAAGGGAAATGAAACCTTTGGAACAAATCAAATGGGCTTGTGTGGAAACAGAAAAATCAAAGAAGAATAAGATAAGATCAGATAAAATTTGAGAGAATCGGACAATTGACAAATGAGATGAGTCTGGAGACTCGCTTTCAGTCAGAGAGAGAGAGATGTGGATATGAATAACCTGGAGGCTTCTGGGGAGTAAAAGTCATCTACTATACGTAGGCTTACTCCCATGAAGCCTGACATGGCAAAGCATAGGCCCACACTAAGGAGAGTATTTGGAGACAACAATGTTGCTCCAAAATACTTGATTTGTTTAACTTGCTTATCACACAATTTTGTAAATGGAAAAGAAGTTCATTTCCCCCCATTAGGCACTTATAACGTTTATTTTACACTAATAATTATACAAATATTAAGAAAAATCATGTAAGAAGGAAGAGAGGGCGCCATCGCCACCATCGGACGTAACTTCTGGGAGCTCCGGCCTAAAGTTGTAAATATTCACTTAAATCTTGTCAATCCTGTTATCTTTGTATATTCTGTTGACATATATTCAAATTTAATGATTAATTCTATGCTCTGTTGTATATATTTTTAGTCATGTCTTGCTAAAAAGTAGGAAATAAGGGCCTCCCCTCGACCACTAAAACACCAATAGCAAACCCATGTAGAACTGTGTGTATTGCGTATGTATGTGTATGGAAAACCAGTAGTATGGCGTTGCGAACTGTACAGTCACCCTATCCATCTATTTGTCTGCAGTTTATTGTAGCTGTTGCTTTTCTATATGCATCCTACTAACCTAACCCCAAGAACTGTAAGATATATGAACCTACAACTCTCACTTCAGTGTCTGTCATTGTAAATCATGGGAAGCTGAGCAGGCTGATGTCAATGTCGATAGATATCTCTTCTTCACAAATACGACATCGTAAACATCTCTGTTTGACAACAATATTACTATTACTGGCAGGGGACATTCAAACTAATCCAGGGCCGAAGACAACTCCGGTGTACCCTTGTGGATTCTGTGAACGCCCAGTTACGTGGTCCCAGCTTGCTGTCTGTTGTTGTATGGTACCACAAGTCCTGTGAAGGATTAAATACGCAGGATATGTCACATCTGGGACATGATAGTGTGGTGTGGCATTGTTATAAATGTGATAGCATCAATGTGGACAACTTTACATTCAACCACTTCTAGCTTGAAACATCAAACACTTTTTACCTGCTCTCGCCAGCTGCAAAAAAGTTCTGTGATATCATTTTCATCTGATGACCTAGATAAGCTTTACCCAGTCAACGAGAGCAGTCCAAAGTTGCCTAAAGGCAAAAGAAGAGGGAAATGGAACTCCATTGCAAAATGTACGCGTAGCACATCGTCCTCGACATCGCAAGAATCTAGTCATAGCTCTCCGATTCATCCCAAAATGACTAACTTGAGAGTGCTTACTGTAAACTGTTGCAGCATCAGGAGTAATCGATCGGAATTCACCGCAGCCATGGATTATGTGAAACCAGACATCATCTGCGGCACCGAATCATGGCAAAAGTGGCATTAAGCCAGGGAAAGATCCGACGGATGATGCAATAAAGTCCAGTGAAGTCTTCCCGGACTCCCACTTTTTCCAAAGGAATGATCGTGAAACTGCGGAGGAGGAGTCTTTGTTGGCATCAACAGGACTATGACATCTGATTGTAGACCTGACCTAATCACTGATTGCGAAATCATGTGGACTAAAGTAAAACTCCAAGGAGGTGCGAATAGGGATTTATATTGTGGTTCATTCTACATGCCTCATCGTGATCTACGACACTTGAATCAGCTGCATGCTTCCCTGGGTCGGGTACTTAACTCAAGAACAGGGAACATATTATTCTTGCAGGGGACTTTAATTGCCCCGACATAGACTGGGACAATCTTTGTGTTCGACAAGGAGCATCCGATAGAGATGTACAGCAGGCGTTGATTGATATCTCTGTGGAATATAGCCTTACTCAAGTCCACAACCAACCCACTAGACAAGACAATATATTGGATTTGATCTTTACAAATAACCCTTCTGTGGTCAAGTCTTCTAGTATTCCTGGTATTAGTGATCATGCCATGGTGGTTACTGATTTTGACATCCTACCAAGCATCACTAAATACCACAAGAGAAAGTTTTTCTTGTTCAAAAAGGCAGACTGGAACGGAATAAGAGAAGAGATGTCAAAATTATCTGATGAAATTTCTCGTCAAGTAGAGTTAGACGGCAATATCCACGATATCTGGACTCTCTTCAAAACATCCCTCATGAAAGTGGTCGACAAAAACATACCATCGAAGATGAGGAGTGGAAGGAAATCTCTTCCATGGTTCTGCCACTCGTTGAAACGCATGGTAAAAAGGAAGGCTAGACTCTATAAGAAGGCTAAAGATCCCAGAAGGACTTCCAACAAAGCTGAAGATTGGGAGAAGTATAAGCGTTTCCAGCGTACTTGTAAGAAGGCCTTTAATAAGGCAGAGGAGGAGCATGTAACATCATCAATTGTTCAAGGCCTTGAAGAAAATAACCCTAAACCATTTTGGCACTATATAGCATCAAAACGCCAAGACAGAACAGGGCTACCCCCACTCAAGAATGCTGGAAACCTTATCCATGAAAGTAAAGCCAAGGCTCAGTTGTTGGTTAAGGAATTCAAATCTGTATTTTCAAGAGGACTTTATGCTCCACCTGAATTGAATAATCCATGCAGAAGAAAGATCGCTCCACTGCACATCACCGTGAATGGAGTTGAGAAGTTACTATCAAGGATAAATGCTTCCAAATCGTCGGGTCCTGATCTCATCCCAAACACCCTACTAAAAGAATGTGCAAGGGAACTGGCTCCAGGCTTGCGAGATTTTTGTCTCGCCTGCATAGCAGAGCGAGACTATAGGCGCCGCTTTTCCGACGGCGGCGGCGTCAACATCAAATCTTAACCTAAGGTTAAGTTTTTGAAATGACATCATAACTTAGAAAGTATATGGACCTAGTTCATGAAACTTGGACATAAGGTTAATCAAGTATTACTGAACATCCTGCTAGAGTTTCAGGTCACATGACTAAGGTCAAAGGTCATTTAGGGTCAATGAACTTTGGTCAAGTTGGGGGTATTTGTTGAATTACTATCATAACTTTGAAAATTTATGGATCTAGTTCATGAAACTTGGACATAAGGTTAATCAAGTATTAGTGAACATCCTGCCTGAGTTTCAGGTCACATGGCCAAGGTCAAAGGTCATTTAGGGTCAATGAACTTTGGCCAAGTTGGGGGTATTTGTTGAATTACCTTCATAACTTTGAAAATTTATGGATCTAGTTCATGAAACTTGGACATTAGGTTAATCAAGTACCACTGAATATCCTGTGCAAGTTTCAGGTCACATGACCATGGTCAATGGTCATTTAAGGTCAATGAACTTTAGTTGGTTGGGAGTCTTTGTTAAATTACCATCCTAACTCTGAAGTTTTATGGATCTAGTTTATAAAACTTGGACATGAGAGTAATCGAGTATCACTGAACATCCTGTACGAGTTTCACATGACCATGGTCAAAGGTCATTTAAGGTCAATGAACTTTGGCCGTGTTGGGGGTATTTGTTGAATTACCATCCTAACTCTGAAGTTTATGGATCTATTTCATAAAACTTGGGATATAAGAGTAATCAAGTATCACTAAACACCCCCTGTGAGTTTCAGGTCACAAAACCAAGGTCAAAGGTCAGTTAAGGTCAATAAACTTAGGCCATGTTGGGGTAATTGTTGAATTGCCATCATAACTTTGAAAGTTTATGGATAGAGTGAATGAAGTGTGGACATGGGTGTATTTGACCATATGAATGGTGTTTTTGTGAATGATTATTTTATAGTAGTTTTCAAAGTTAGCACTGCTGCTATATTAAATTGCGTAATGCAGGCGAGACTGCCAGAGGCGTTCCACTTGTTTCCAATTATCGGTTGATTTAGGCAGAGCACCATCTGACTGGAAGAAGGCACATGTTACACCAGTCTTTAAGAAAGGTGATGTACACTCAACTGGAAATTATCGACCAGTCTCCCTTACATCAGTGATCTGCAAACAGCTTGAGCATATCATTTGTAAGCACCTCTTCAAACATCTACAAGAAAACAATATCTTGTCGTCTCTCAACCACGGGTTCAGGTCCGGTCATTCAACTGAAACTCAACTACTGACCACAGTACATGATCTCCTTCTCGCCCATGACAAGAAAGTACAGTCAGACGTCATCATACTAGACTTTGCTAAGGCGTTTGATACAGTGCCTCACTCGCTACTCCTACACAAACTAGCGAACTACGGGATCGATGGCTCGATACACAAGTGGCTTACATCCTTCCTAACACACAGGGAGATGACGGTTGTAGTTGATGGAGAGCATTCCGACCCAGAGGAAGTAACATCAGGTGTGCCGCAGGCGACAGTAGGGGAGACCGGGGTTAGTTGGAACATTTTTGACAAAAATGGCTGTAAAATCCAAAAAGATTTTATTCGAGAAACAATCAATATATCAGCTTGAAGCATATATCTCAGGGCTTCAAATGTATCCCATAAAATTTTTAACTCTATTATGGTTACTGAAAAAATCCACCTTGAACAAGACTATCGCAAACGTTCCAACTTACCCCCATATCGGGGTAAGTTGGAACATGGTATGGGGTAAGTTGGAACATAGACAGCTGGCAGCCGTCTGTTTCGAGGAGTTTTTTAACATTTTATTTTTTTTTTATTTCTCCTCATACACAGACGGCTCGCTAGCGTGCAGCCACCATTAGGGGACTTGCAATGCAAAATCCCCCCGTCGGGGCTCTTCAATTTTTGTCTTTAATGAGTAAAAATTTTGAAAATTCACGCGACCAAAATGCAAATTAATATTCCCTCTTGGCATCAATTGCCAAAAAACTGAGAAAAATCAAGTTAAAAGGAACAAAAACAGTGACTTACCTCGGGTGTCGCGCAAATTCACTTCCCCGTTTTATCCGATCTTAAGTACATAAACATATGGCCATTGAGTCCCCTGTACAGATCGCGCTAGAACTTCGGTCTCTGTATTTGGTGAGTGAAGCCAACGGAGTTCAGCTGAACAACCAACATAACAGAGACCGAAGCTTTTGGTCTAGTTGGAACACTGCATGGTCAATTAAGAATTATACTAAAACTACTTAAAACTGTAATATTGCATGGTTTTAGCCTATTTGCTTTATCTTATTCAAGTTCAAAATATTAAAGTGTGGATTCGTTGAACTTTATGTTTTCTATTATACAGCGACTCACGCAAGCAGACTGTGTAGTAGAATTCCGCATATTTGGGTGCGTTTGAGTTTACATGCAATTAAGTGTACTATCAGCAATTTCATGTACTTCTGCATCAAATTTATAAGACAAAAATTGATTGTTTTTATTTTTTTCATAATTAATTATGCAAATGTTTTTGCCTTTAACTCTATTTATTAAGCTAGTAGAATTTTTGGTGAGAGTATCAATTTTCACATTTTTAACAAATATCCACCAAAAAATGCAAAAAATATAATTTCTTATGTATTTTTTGTTTTGTCGAACTTTGTTTTTTCCGATGGACTTTTTCAGGAGTCTTTTGCGATCATAAATAGCACAAAATGAATCTATTTGAACCAGCAAAAGTAAAAAATAATCATACATTTATGACTTTTGGTTGAAAAACACAATTTGCATTGACCTTGTACATGGAATCACCTTTTTGAACGATTTTGGGTCCGAACATGCACATACAATTTGTTGCGTAATTTTAAAACCACGCACACAGGCATCACAAATTTTGTCTCAAATGATGCGCAAGACTTGAAAGTAAAAAGTCAGCTAGCAGTGTAATAAAAAAATTCCTGCGACGGCGTAGTGACAAAATTTCTTGAGGGGGGCTCAAATTGACCCCCCCCCCCCTTTTGATAAGGGTTAACATTGCATTACATGTACGTGCCTACAATAGGCCTTAAATGCACACTCAGACCTAACTGATAAACAAAACAAGCATGGTATACAATACATGTTCAGAAGAGTGTGAAATACTTTGGTTTTTTTTTCTCATATCCAATATTTTCATTCATAATTATGTTTGGGGTGAGTTGGAACATGTTCCAACTAGCCCCTTCAATTTTGTTCCAACTAACCCCGGAGGCTCATTTGACATTTATAAGCTTACAGCACAAAAAGGGACTTCACCATGGCATATTAATAACCTCATTTTGTAGCTTGGTATAAGTGTCTATTATACCCCTAAACTGGCCAACTTGATCTGTAAACTTCTCTGAGATAATCAAACATTTCTGAACGAGAAAAAATTTACTCAGAAGGTCAAAAAACAAAAATTTGTTTCTAACTTCACCAGGCTTGTTGCACATGTGTTGTCTGTAATATGGTGGATGGCCGTTGATAATGACAATAACTTGAGGGCAGTATTGCAGAAATTTATTTAAAGACGTTAAAGAAAATTACAATGTTTCAACTTACCCCATGTTCCAACTAACCCCGGTCTCCCCTACTCAGACCCTTGTTATTTCTATGCCACATCAACGACCTCCCTGATGTTGTCCAGTCACAGGTTCGCTTATTCGCAGATGACTGTGTGCTGTATAGACAGATTACCGTAAGTCTCAACGAGACCATCATCAGCTGCAGCAGGACCTTACTGCATTAGAAAACTGGGCATCCACCTGGGGAATGAGGTTCAATGCTGGCAAGTGCCAAGTTATGAGCATAAATGCCAAAACCTCATACTTTTACACCATAAATGACTGTACACTTAAACATGTATCTCAACATCCATATCTTGGAGTAACACTAGCTGACAATCTGAAGTGGTCACCCCAGATCAACAAAGCTGTGAGGAAGGCAAACTCTGTCCTTGCTTTACTCAGAAGGAACCTAAGTTTCTGCCCAGAGAACTGCAAGCGCACAGCATACATTGCACTAGTCAGATCTATCCTGAAATATGGTGCATGTGTGTGGGATCCCTATCTTCAGAAGGATATTTAATGTCTGGAGAAAACACAGCGTAGAGCAGTACGGTTCATCTGTGGGGACTACAGCTCTCGAGAACCAGGTTCGATTACCAAGATGAGAGAGAATCTCAACCTGCCTACTCTCAAGACGCCAAGTCCTGAAACTTACATCCTACATCAAAGTGGTCGAGGGGTTGGTTCCTGCCCTTCCTGTTGATAAATTTCTTATCAAAGCAAGACCTAATCGTAATATCAAAGCTAAGAAATTTGTAAACTTTGATGCTACTAATGTGGTAGAGAAACAAGTAACAAATAACTCCAAGTGTTTCTCAATAAGACATTGTAACACAGAGCAGTAAAGAAATTCTTTTTTTGTGAATACAACGTTGGCCTGGAATCAACTTTCTAACAAAGTTTTCAGCAGTACATCACCAGAGGTGTTTAAAGCCAAGATCGAAGAAAGCCACCTACGTTTCGACTAAACTCATTTGCGCCCTCTCCTAACCCGGTGCATTATACCTGACGGTCCTGCACAGTATTACATCCAGATCCAGAAGATAAGCAGATACTCACCGATGATCTTGTTGCCATATTTTCGTCTTTGTTTGTAGCCTAGTTACAAGACACGTATAAGAGAGGGCGACGATATCATGAGCAGTGCCAATTAAAAAAAAAAAAAACTTCAATCGGCCGATGAATATCGTGAATTGTAAAATACTTGCATTAGCCCATAAATAATTATTGGCTCTTATACGCGTCTTGTAACTAGGCTACGAACAAAGACGGAAATATGGCGACAAGATCATCGGTGAGTATCTGCTCATCTTCTTATATGATTTTTCTTAATATTTGTATAATTATTAGTGTAAAATAAACGTTATAAGTGCCTAATGGGGGGAAATTAACTTCTTTTCCATTTACAAAATTGTGTGATAAGCAAGTTAAAAAAATCAAGTATTTTGGAGCAACATTGTTGTCTCCAAATATTCTCCTTCGTGTGGGCCTATGCTTTGCCGTGCCAGGCTTCATGGGAGTAAGCCTACGTATAGTAGATGACTTTTACTTCCCAGAAGCCTCCAGGCTAGATATGAGGGAGCCCAATGTAAAAGCAAAGTTTGTTGAAGGTTTCATGAATATGCGGCATTATCGTGATCCAAGTCCCTGGTGACTCAGATCCACTGACATTTTTTCACAATGTAAAACATGTCCTACCTAGCCTTGGCTTGAGGACTTCATGATGATATTTTTTAATATTTTGACGTATACTTACTACATCACGAAGCCTTGAAACTCTTCCCATAGACGCATAAGCAAGACTTACACACCCGAATGGATTTCCCTAGGAAATCCATAGTTAGAGGGTGAAATCGGTTTGTACGGGTGAATTTTATTTATCTATGAACCTTCATACGCCTAATGCGTATAAAGGGATAAACATTATTTCAATATAAATGGCAAAAATGAGAGGTTTCTTACCAGACCAATCTCGTGTAGATCCCTCGATCCGTTTGTCAACAAAGCAAATACAATAGGCCTGACCCTTGAACTGCTTCGTTATGATGTACCTTCGATTAGCGATGTTACAAAATGCCATTTTGAAGAACAGTTTATAGATAAAAATTATTATTTAACAAATACTAAAATTTAATACGGATTATAAATAATTATTAGTACCCCGTTATTATGAAAATTATTTATAATCACGTATTAAATTTTTAGTATTTGTTAAATAATAATTTTTATCTATAAATCGTTCTTCAAAACTGCGTTTTGTAACATCACTTATGCGTCTATGGGAAGAGTGTCAAGGCTTCGTGATGAAGAAGTATATGTCAAAATATTAAAAAATATCATCACGAAGTCCTCAAGGCTATGTCCTACCTGTCTCTACCAACCTCGCAGTCGCAATACATGTACGTGTTTCTGACAATTAAAATTAAGTTTTTTACTTTATTTCGTCTATTACGTTTTTTCTAAATATCAAAATAGCATCTAGGCCAATCCCTCTTCAGTCTCCATTGCTTTTATTTCGTCGATTCCTAATTTACTAAATAAATCAAAATTGCATCTACTTCTTTTTCAGTCTCTATTTATTGCTTTATTTTGTCAACTAGTACTTTTAATAGTAAATAAATCAGGATTGTCTCTTTCGTGTTTATCTGACAATTAAAATTTTGCTTTATTTTGTCTATTTCGTTTTTACTATTAAAATAAATCATCTAGCACTGTCCCTCTTTAATCTCCATTTTCGTCGATTCCTAATTTACTAAATAAATCAGAATTGCATCTACTTCTTTTCAGTCCTTATTTTGTCGTCTACTATACTTTTTATGCTAAATAAATCTCTTTTCATGTTTCTCACAATTATGCTTTATTTTGTCTGTCACCTTTTTACTAAATAAGTCAAATTGCATAACAGTCTCCAACGCTTTATTTCGTCAGGTAAAAAGAACATTAATTTCTGTATAATTACTCCTCATGATTCAAGTCCCCCTCGCTCCGAATTAATCCGCTGATATTCATGTACCCCTCATTTCCCTCCTCTTCAAAATCACTGTGCCACTTTTAGAAAGATTTTCAATAATATGAATTATTAAATCAATAGAATCGCATTGAAATGCTATTCTTCGTGATCCAAGTCCCCCCTGTAAAATAAAACGGCAATTAATCCGTTGATATTCATCTACCCCTCATTTCCCTCCTCTTCAAAACCACTCTGCCACTTTTAGACAGTTTCCTAGAGATGATAAATGAATATTTTCGATAACATGAATTATAAAAAATCAATAGAATTGTATTAAAAACATAATACTGTCTAATTACTCCTTGTGATTCAAGTCCTGCCATAAAACGGCAATTAACCTGTTGATATTCATCTACCCCTCATTTCCCTCCTCTTCAAAACCACTTAGAATAAAAGAAGGATGAAAGAAAGAATAAAGGAAAGAAAAAGTTTGCGTTGACTATTGAAATGAATAAAAAAAGAAAGGAAGGGAAGATGAATGAATGTGTAAAAGAAAAAAGGGGAGAAAGGAAAAAAGAAAGTGAGAAAAAAGGAGGAAGGAAAGAAAAATGTTTCATTCTTTGAAAGAAAAATAAAGAACAAAAAAAAAAGGAAGGAAGGGAAAGAAAGAAAGAATAAGGGAAATGAATTAGAAGGAAAAAAGGAGAAAAATGAAAGAAAGGATGAAAGAGAGGGAGGAAAGAATGAAGGAGGAGGGAATGAAAAAAGAAAGAAAATAATGGAAGGAGAGATAGAACGAAAAGAAAAAGGAGCGGAAGGGAGAAGGAAGCAAAAAAAGTTTAAGAAAAGAAAGAATGAAGGAATTAAAAAAGGAAATTTAAAAAAGAAGGAAAGTAAGAGAAAGAAGGAAAGATGAACAGAGAGAAAGGATCAGGAAAGAAAGCTATAGGAAAGATAGATGGAGCAAAAAAGGCAGGCGGGAAGGATAGAAAGATGATGAAAGAAGGATAGGAAAAAGAAAGAGGAAAAATTCAAACTTCAAGTAAACAAAAAAAATCCATTCATCTAACAAAAATCTTAAGGATATTTCGGTTTTTTAAATATATTTCAACAACTGTTAGAAAACTAAAATGTTTTAGAAATGAATAAAATTTCAAAGCGAAAAAACATTGTCAAACTTAAAAATTAGATGAAACATCACAGCAACACACGCAGGCATCTCTCATCCCATTACAAGATCAACTCTCAAAACGAAAGCTGAAACAACTAGATCAAGTTATGAAAACTCAATAACTGGCTCCTTCGATTACATAACCAAATCAGTTATCTGAGAATCCATAATATAATTATAATAATTTCCCGCCGATTTTGTGATTATTTTGGTGGGAAAACTGTTAATCATGTGAGGTTTATCATGGAGGTTTATCGTGAATTATCTAACATATTAAGAGATTTAGGAAGGAAAAGTTGGATACATACCAAAATATGGCTTTATTCCGTCAAAATATCAAGTGTGTGTAATTCCCAATGACATTGGTTTATTTCGTCAGAAAAAGAAATACCCAATACTCTTGGAGACTATACTAGTCATAATATTGGCTGATAACCATTATGAAACCCATGGCTTTCAACAATTCCTGCTAGCTCAGTGAGTAAGGCGACTGACTGGAGATGTCTTGTTCTGAAGCAAGAGGTTCGACTCCAAGTTCCAACCGGAAGTGAGAAAAAAAAGGAAAAGAGAATGAAAGTAGGGGATTTTGGAGAAGTATTTTCAAAACTTGAATAGGGACATAAGGAAATCATTCCTAAAAAAACAGAGATCAATGGTCAATGGTATCAGGGAGCAATAAGCGGAAGGGATGACCAAAGGGGATGGGGGCACTCGAAAAAGAGTAGGCACCACCCCTTCAGAACTCCCGTCTGATCAAAGATCCCTGCGCCACGGCATAACTTACAAGAATACGACCACCCATGCGCAAAGATGATAAAAGAGCAATAAGCAGATAAAAATTAAATTGAATTAAGAATAAGCCAGTGAAGCAAAAGGAATAAAGCAATATAACTGACGTACACTCTTAAATCAGTAAAATAATGAGAAATTTATAAGCAATTGAATATGGCGATCACTAATGCTATGGAGCTCTCGGCAGTGCGACAAAGATGTGTGATGTCACAGGTGACCAACTTTCCGTTTGATGGACTATAAAATACCCCCAAAATGTCTATTTTGCTCTATCTTATGTGATCTCTTCATCCTAATGTATTCTTTGAAAATCTGTATTGCATGCCCTCCTATAGAAAGAATACATGATCTACTGATGGATGTCATAAAAGGGCAGTTTAAGTGAAATATAAATTATTAAACTGGAAAGTTGTTCACATGTGGCATCACACATCTTTGTCGCAGTGCCAATTGGAGGATCTACATTACAATAATTTCCAATGCTCACAAATTTCGTATTATTTAATCAATCTTTCTCAAACGTTTGTTGTCCTGTTTCTTTGATTTTCCTGTTTTCGTACAAGTTATCTTGTTCCAAAGGTTTCATTTTCCTTTAAGGTCGGAGATTGCTGGTATCAGTAGAAATAACTGGAGACACTTTCTATGGGTCACAAAGTCATCAATTCTGTGTATATTGATTTGTGTAAAGCAGGTGAGATTATTAAGAGTCATTCCACTTCAGAACAAAGAACTAAGTTTTCTCTTAAATTTATGTTCACTACAGATGGTATATAGAGCACTATTCACAAGAACACAGACCTAGAAAAGAGGTTCCATCTGGCAGAAGTGGCCCAGCCGGAAGCGCAAAATATGGAGATAGATCAAGAAAAAGCTGCCGTCATGCTGGAGGATGAACTCAAGAAATTCAGGTCAGATGTCCAGAACATGCCCAGAAACCATTGGTAAGTTGTGCAGTATTTATCATTATTATTTAGATGCATAGGGTTTTAGAGGCGCAGATATTTTTTGACGTCTGACGAGGTTGTTTCAAAGAGACAAAATGTTAAAACTGATTTTTAATGTGTATGCCTATGAAAACCATCCAATATTTTCCATATTGGATGAAATGAATATTTTGCCCTGCCCATAAGATTATCATTGGTTAATAAATGATTGTGCGCATGAAGCTATTGTTACGTCACAATGAAATTGCATTGTGTATTAGTTGCGCTTTTCATAATTATGCAGATGACGCGACAGTACAGCTAATTTATGTGCTAATAATAAATGATTATGCCCATGAAGCTATTACGTCACAATGAAATATCCTCGTGATTTACAGGATTGACATAAAATGATGAATGAAAACATTTTTTTGGCTTTATTAATTTATGTTTAAATTTGTGGGGGTATCTAAAATATATTGGATGACCAATTTTCCTGGGATGCATTGAAATATTGTTACTCGCTGAAGAACAATATTTGTATGCATCCCACTCAAGGCCATCCAATATTTCCTAATTGTCTTCACAGTGTGTCCCAGAAGAACGAAACTTAAAATTATATAGGATATTTTAACATAAATTAATAACATAAAATCTTCCACTTGTTGTAACTTTGGCAATAAGCCATTCATGTATGAGTTAGTAAAAATGAAAATCTAAAAATGGGATGCCCCAAAATCATTTCAACTTCAAAAAAAAAAAAATGCCTCAAAAGGTTTGATATGATACTTCAATCAAAGAAAAGGATCGAGGGATAATAAAGTTCTGGGGTGGTATTCTGAGATCCATTTTATCTCAGATAAAATTAAATATTTTTTTATCTCTATTAAAATCAATGAGATAAATTACCCTTAAAATCTCAGTATTCTGAGAACCATTTTATCTCTGTAAGACACACCTATTTTTGAAGCAATATCCAATGAGAAACATTGTTTTATAGCAGTCTCATCTCATTCAACCAATAAAAATCCATTCCGCCGGGAGGTGTGGCAAAGGTGCAAGATTGCGGCAATTTATTGAATTCAATATGCTTGCACTATACGCTAACGCGTCTCTCCAGAAATTTCTTTTAGAAAAATGACAATACTCTCATCCTTTTTGCGATGACAATATCACATCATTACAAGAATCATTTCAAAGACAATATTAGCAAGAAAAATCTTATGAAATAATTTCTCATTATAGGGGAATAATGTTAAGGTATTTCTCTCAACGATTATATAATTTTTCTTTATTTTTGTTCAAGCATTTAGAGCTAATTCGCTTAGAAACAAAGCTGAAACGGACATCACAGAGATAAAAGAGCCCCCACCCTATTTTAAGTAACTTTTATCTTTTCTTCAAAGTAACATGGGCGCAAGCACATATATATGTGTATCAATTGCTTGATATGCAATTGATGTATCTATGTAGGCTCTGCTCTGTGGGGTATAATCTTTAGATACACAAGATAAAAAGCTACGCTAGATAAAATTTGATATTTTATCTAAGAGATAAAATGTCATCTCAGAATACCAATTTCATTTTAAGAGATAAAATAAAATATTTTAAAGATAAAATGACCTCAGAATACCGCCTTACCTTTTGTCTAGTGGATCCGTCATACATGAACTGTCTGGTTCCAGTAGGGCAATGGATTAAAATAATGCTGAATTTCAGTGATTTTAGCAGATGAAGATGTTTGCATGGTAGTTGTCTGACTTTGCAACGCTCTGTTTTGTGGATGATCAGCACAGCATAAATTCTTTGTTAGTTATGGTTGGCAGTCCATTTGTTTAATGAATCAAAGATGAGCATTGTTTAAGGAAATAGGACTTGTTTTCCTAAACAATTTTCTATAAAATGGAAAACAGAAAATGCTTGGTATTTCAATATCACAGTCATTAATCCTGCACATGAGACTTACAGAGCCATTTCACTTCAGAATTGAGAATTGAATTTTATTGTATTTTGATATTTGTCTTTACAGAGGGCATATAGTGCTATTCACTAGAACAAGTCCCTGGAATCAAGGGTTCATCTGGCAGAAGTGGCCTAACGGGAAGCAGGGAATATGTAGCAAGATTAGGGAAAATTTGTTGCCATGCTGGAGGATGAACTCAACAAACTTGGGTCAATGGTCCAGAAAATGCGCTGCAATATGCCACCAGAACCAGTGGTAAGTTAGGCAGGTTTACAATTATTGTCTACAGAGTGCATCCCCAGAAAATAATGAACCCAGAATTATCGATGCTTTAGCCTATCCTTCGTAATCAGTATAACAGGGATATCAGGGAAAATTCACTTTTTCCAGTCAGGAAAAATCAGGGAATTAGATTTTTGAAAATACATCAGTTCAGGGAAAAATACCTCAAATGAGGGAAAAATCAGGGAATTTTGATCGGCCCAAAAGTCGGAAGCATGGTGGTCATTAAGACTCTTGTTTTATTTTGTTGCATATCAAAACAAAACCCATTGAATGACTGGTTATGGTGGTTTTTGTCTCGCCCACCAGAGGTGAAGGCGATACTTGGAGATCCAAATGTCGTCCGTCCGTCACAAGCCTTATGACACATAACTTTACAACCGTATGTCACTTTTCAACCAAACTTGGATGGTAGATGGACTTGGGGGACCTGCATGTTATGCTGCAGTCGGAGGTCACATGGTAAGGTCAAAGGTCATTTTCAGGTCAACGTTAAAGTTTACATGCAAGACTCTTATGACACCTAACTCCGCAACCGTAAGTAACTTTTCAACCAAACTTGGATGGTAGATGGACTTGGGGGACCTGCATGTTATGCTGCAGTCGGAGGTCACATGGTAAGGTCAAAGGTCATTTTCAGGTCAACATTAAAGTTTACATGCAAGACTCTTATGACGCCTAGAAAGAAAGAAACAATCTCAAGAAGGGATACCCCAAAATCATTAGGTGGACGGTATCTGAACTTCAAAAAACGAAATCACACATCACAAAAATTTAATATCTGCTCTGTGCTGTGTTCTGTGCTGATTTAAAAATCAGGGCGATACCAGCACTAAAACGTTGACACCAAAATCACCCAATGTCTTTTTTATCATCTCAAACGGATGTCTCAAAGCGTAGTGTTCATATAACATCTAGGCTGTGTCACACAGAGCTTAGCAATTGAGTATCTGAATATAAAAACGGCCCAAGTCCAATTTTTGGCAAAATTGAGTTAAATATGGGAAATTGTTCCTTATACAATGACTCATCTTGTGTATTAATGATAAATCTGAAATCATCTCAGAAATGCCTTTTATAATAAAGGAGGAAAATCTGGTATGAGTGTAAGAAAAGCCGAAGTCAGGACTTTTCTTACATTCATATCATAGCGCCCTCATTCCTTTACTACTTACTACAGAAGTCTACCATGTATATGAATTTAAGAATGCCAAGTCCATATGATTCTAAAAACGACCCAAGTGAAAAGTCATGGAATTGCAGTTACCTCTTGGCTATGGCAGCTTTCCAGTTTGCTGTGTTTCGCAACTCTCATACTCTGTGATCATACTCTGCTATTATAATTGGTGTTCATGATTTCCATTTTTCCCAGTTTTGTGACATCCCAAATTCTACATAACTCCTGGGACGTCATGGGAAGTCATGGAAAGCAGCAATTTAGTCATGGAACAAAAGTTGCAAATATACATACATGTATATCTGGGGAAATGAACATTATGCCTTAAATTGCAATATTCAGATGTCTTTGCTAAAAGATATCTAATGTAAAATACTAAATAAGCAAGTGAAGTTTTAAAGTGTTGTATATGCCAACTCGTTGAAAAAGTGTTTCTGTATAATCACACTGAATTACCATTAAGTGCATTTTTCCCAATGCAGATATTTCTGAGAAAAAGGAATGTTGTTCAAATAATGTGGAGCCTTGTGGCCCAGTGGATTAGTCTCCGGACTTTGAAACAGAGGGTCGTGGGTTCAAATCCCAGCCATGGCGTAGTTTCCTTCAGCAAGAAATTTATCCACATTGTGCTGCACTCAACCCAGGTGAGGTGAATGGGTACCTGGCAGGAATTTATTCCTTGAAACGCCGAGCGCTGGGAGCTAGCTGCTTGAGCTACAGCCGGGGTAATAATATCCAAGTCCTTTGGAAGCGCATGGAGACGCTATTCATAATGTGTTATGCGCTAAACAATAACTGACTATTTTTTTTTTTTCTTTCACTTTACTCTCGCAGTCTTATCACTTAGTGTACAACATGGATGCACCCCAATCTGATGTTAACCATCTGCCAACTAAAAATGAGAGAGATAAGTCTACCAGAGACAAGGAGATAACAGCATTCTTGAAGTCATCTTCTCCTAGAGGGAGTGTCTGGTTTGAAAATTATATACTGGTATATCAAATTGATTAAACCAATTATCAGTTTATTCAGAATTTGTTTTATCAAATATGAGACTGTATATATTCATTTTTGCTGTATGAACCCATATTTATACGCCCGTCCTAGACAGGACGTATTATGGTATCACGTTCAGTGTCCGTCCGTCTGTCTGTCCGTCCGTTAACTTTTCCTTGTAAATGCGATAACTTCCGTTTGACTTAACCTAGTCTCATATAATTGATTTTGAGGTCAAAGGTCAAGGTCACAGTGACATATTGTCATCTTACCCTTCTGCAGTCCTTGTAAACATGATAACTTCAGTTTAACTTAATCTAGGCTCATATAATTTGGTGTGTATGATATTAGCATAGATCCAAGGAAGCCTATTTATTTTTTTAGGTCAAAGGTCAATGTCACAGTGACATGTTTTCATACTACCCTTCTGCAGTCCTTGTAAATGCGGTAACTTTAGTTTAACTTAACCTAGGCTCATATAATTTGGTATGTATGATACTAGCATGGATCCCAGGAAGCCTATGGATTTTGAGGTCAAAAGGTCAAGGTCACACTGACAGGTTTCCATCTTACCCTTCTGAAGTCCTTGTAAACGAGATAACTTTAGTTTAACTTAACCTAGGCTCATATAATATGGTGTGTATGATACTAGCATGGATCCCAGGAAGCCTATGGATTTTGAGGGTCAAAAGGTCAAAGGTCAAGGTCACACTGACATGTTTTCATCTTACCCTTCTGAAGTCCTTGTAAACAAGATAACTTTAATTTAACTTAACCTAGGCTCATATAATTTGGTGTGTATGATACTAGCATGGATCCCAGGAAGCCTATTGATTTTGAGGTCAAAAGGTCAAAGGTGAAGTCACCACCTTCCACTTTTCTTGCTTGAACAATAACTCCATTTTCCCCGTTACGGGCGGGAGTATTATGTGCTTGCCTTAGCGACACTATTGTTATGTTTCTTATGATGACTTTTGTGCAGTTCCATGCAGCAGGTCCAAGCTATTATCTCTTTGCTGACATGTCATTGTTTCTGAATTGTATCTGTTGTTTTATTATTGGATGCATACTATGGAGGTGTTGTGAGAGCTGATAGTTTGCATGCACATTGCCTTGGACTTAGTCTACATATTGTATAATTTTATTTGTTTTTGAAAATTTCTATTGATTATGTATGCTAATTTATGCATAATTTGTATACTTTTTGCCTTAAAAAAAAGGGTCAAATTGTCCAAATTTTTGGTGTAGAAACTATTCTTGGTGTTGTTATCAAATGTTCGTGAAAAAAATTGCGATATCAAGACAATATTTTTTTAATTAGTTTGAAACTGCAATTTCCTTTTTGTTTTTTTACTTGCTTTTCATTGATTTTTGTCTCGTCATATAGCAGAGCGAGACTACATGTATAGGCGCTGATTTTCTGATGGCGGCGGCTTCATCAACATCAAATCTTAACCTAAGGTTAAGTTTTTTGAAGGACATCATAACTTAGAAAGTATATAGATCTAGTTCATGAAACTTACACATAAGGGTGATGAAGTATTTCTGAATATCATAGTGAAATGACTTGTCCTCGAACTGTTTGAGGGATCAGTTCTCACCTTTAAATCTGTGTCACTCAACCCAGGTTAAGACAAAAACCCACTTTAGATAGGTCTAGTATTATAATTGAGTTAGAAAGTGCTTTCATATTATTTGATATTTTACTTTCCTTTTTATTGTCTCGCCTGCATAGCAGAGGGAGACTATAGGGGCCTCTTTTCCAACGGCGACGACATCGTCAACATAGAATTCTTAACCAAGGTTAAGTTTTTGAAATGTCCTCATAACTTAGAATGTATTTGGACCTAGTTCATGAAACTTACACATAATGGTGATAGTGTATCACTGAAGATCCTGCTTGAGTTTTAGGTCACATGACCAAGGTCAAAGGTCAACAAACTTTGACCATGTTAGGGGGTATTTGTGGAATTGTCATAACTTTAAAAGTTTATAGGTCTAGTTCATGAAACTTGGACATAAGAGTAACCATGTATCCCTGAATATCCTGTGCGTGTTTCAGGTTACATGACCAAGATCAAAGGGTCATTTAAGGTCAATGAACTTTGTCCGTGTTGGGGGAATTTGTTGAATTGGCATCAGAACTTAGAAAGTTTATGGATCTACACATATAGTTCATGAAATATATTCTACGTAAGGGTAATCGAGTATGAATGATTGTATTGCACATGTCATAGGTCACATGATCATAGTCAAAGTTCATGTTGGGTCAATGGACATAGTATTTCATTATCATATGAGTGTTTTCTTTTGTGAGTAATCAATAGCCGTTTTCAAAGTCAGCGCTGCTGTTATATTGAATCGCTTAATGCAGGCGAGACAGCCAGAGGCGTTCCACTTGTTATTGTTTAGCAAAAAAATTCTAGGAATGTTTCACAAAAAACAAAATCTGACCTAAAGTCAAGTCATGCTGAAGCATTAACATGCTCATGATATTTGATATACACAGTATAATCGTAATCAATCGTAACTCTATGGAAATCCATTAGTTTCATAATTTTTTCCACAGGAAATTTGCAAAATGTCCTTCGTGAACGAAGGATAACTCACCAAATTGTCAAGAAATCAAGATACATGTATACATTCATATCTAGACATTTTTTTTAACAAACATGCATTTTATATGTTAACTTTGCTGGCTTTCCATAGTTGCAATTGATAGGATTAACCGCAACTCTATGTAAGACGGGGCCCTGTTATTTTCCACACGCAAGTAGAAATTTAATCACACTTAACTTTTTGTGAAACACCTCTTTAATTTGTTTCTTAAGGCCTCCGCACACCTTTCGAATGGTACACAATCTGATTTTGGAGCAAATCACATATTGTTAACTTTCTGAAATGTGAATAACAACTACCTTTTTTTTCGAGGCTTAAAATTAACTGTGAGTATACTAAATAATTTTGGCTGATTTTAAACCTTTATTTTTTTATTAGTAAAGGCCAAATTGACTTTAATTTGTAGTAAATTGTATGATTGCTGTGACATCACTTCAACTAGATGTTCATTTTTCAATGCAAACGATGATGCTAGTATAGTCACATATTTCAATATGAGTATTGGTAGGATGACTTTGTACAGCAAGATGTCACATGTACCCAACGTTTTTCTCGGAAATCGGGTCGCAGAACAATCAAAAGGTGTGCGGTGGCCTTTACATCTATGTCAGATAGCTTGGACCTGCCCTACAGTGTACAATTGTCTGTGCTATATACTATACTTGCTTTGTATTCGTGAGGTGTATTTTTTCCTTTTAAAAAAAAAATTGTAAGACCAGCAGCCTGGAAGACTTATTCAAGTTGCAGGACCATAGCAGTTGACCTCGATTGATGGTGGTAGGCCCTAAACCTTACAAGCATGGCTTCCTGTCTGGTTTGAGCTGAGGTCTTCTTGCCAGAATCACACAATTAGTGACATCACTACCAAGAGATCTATTTTTCAGTGTGCAGAGAAGGACACTGGACAATGTGGTGCATGGTATACAACTTACCACAATGTAAGTGCTTTAATTATGATTTTGTGTTGCCTAAAGTATGTGAGACAATGCAATAGGTTTCCCAGTAATTTATTGAGGGCAATAGAAAATATTGGGCGGCAATTTTACCCATATCAGGATTTCTGTCTTTCTTTATATACCTCCCAGTACTATTTGTGCCAGCTGTTGCTCTAACTTTATCTTTGTTTCACATTGTTGCAACATTATACATTCCATGACTGATTTAATGTGCTAAGAATTTAAACAATTTTTATAAGAAATTTATATATACAGACATTGATCCATTTTTTTTAGCTGTAGAGCAATGAAAGAGCAATGTGAATTATTTTGCAATATATACTCCTTTTCTGTATGTGTCATTTCAATTTGAAATACACTGTACAGTATTATTCCACACTTACTGCGGTCATTTTACCATGTACCTACATAAACCTCATGTTTGTGCTAATGCCAAAGGCACCACCAAAAACATAGCGTTTGTACAAGTGCCGAGTGTGTATCCATCATGACATCATGAATGTGAAGAGATAATGTGGACTGCACGAATGTTTAGATATGTGATGATAGATGGTAGGACCTAAAAATTGGTTTGTCTGCCCAAATCTTCAACTTCGGATATAAAATTTTCAACAATTTTTATGAGGGTGTGCACTTCAATGTTTTTTTCCACAATGTGTAAAAAAAAATGCTCCTTCAATCAGAGCAATATACATGTATGAATCTTGTTTCAGAAGTGCAATGTCAAATTTTTACTTCTAGAGCCTTGCCAATGTAGTGTTTCAAGTTGACCCATTATCCATATTGTATTTGAAATATTGACGGAGCAGTTTAGCCAATATGGCTTTGGAGCTAAGTGGCATTGATAAGATCGATCAAAACCTGGTTTGCTCTCCATATGGAGCAGGTAACCATTTTTTCTGCACAAAGAGAAGACAGAGGAACTGGTGATGAAAAGAGTGCTGCTGACTTTCAGAAGTTTATTTCAGTTGCGTGTGTCATCTTTATATTTGGTGTTTGGAATTGGGTAATGTTGCGATAATCTTCAAGTACTGTGTGACCACAGGGAATGGTGTTCCTTTCAGCTTACGCATGATATCCAGAGCTCTTCAAGACCTCTTTACAATTCACACGCCTCTTGGACTCACAAATGCTAATATCTTGTGAGAGTGTTGGCCTCTTTCTGGTGGCATTAGAGGAATTCTCAGTGGATCTAGTTCCAGTTAGTAATTTTTGTCTTTTCCAGCCATTTGATATTTTCCTGTGTTTATTGGATTTTCCCGGATTCATTTGACTCTGATGGAATGAAAGGCAATCTGAAGTCTTGGTATTATAGATTCAGAGACAACAAAGACTATTTTTTGCTCCTCATGCGTGCCGATCTTGCCACCAAAAGGGAATACATCTGATACATTTTCTGGCTTTGTAACTCTACTTTTTAAACCACAATCTACTTGTTTGAATTCTATAAAGGCAGATTCTTTAAGTCTTTGTCAATATTCATTTTCTGTGTCCAGGAGAAAACGCTCTTTCTTTGGAATGAATTTTGAATAGATTTCCTGTTCAGAGGAATCTTCATCATGTTCAGGCATTCAGAAATGTAATCCCTAAAAGTGAAGGGAACTTTCTGGCCCGTATTCTCATGTCAGGTTTAACTTAAACTCAGGCTTAAAGTTGTGGTTGAAGTATGGATAGCCAGTTACATAAATCACTTACAGTAGAGATATCATATTTCAGCTCATTTGGCTCTCAAATCATTCATAATTGTCTAGGAAGTATAAATAGATGATTGTTTTCACCATTGAAGAATCAGGAAAGAGCCCAGCAAACATCAGAAACATATAACTTAATAAAAATTTTGACACTTTTGGCTTCCCATAATTTTAGCACAGAGTTAGACCATGGTCTAAGACAGTTAAACCTGACTTCAGAATACGGGCCACTGTG
Organism: Lytechinus pictus; assembly: GCF_037042905.1. Taxonomy (NCBI): domain Eukaryota; kingdom Metazoa; phylum Echinodermata; class Echinoidea; order Temnopleuroida; family Toxopneustidae; genus Lytechinus; species Lytechinus pictus. The sequence goes on from NC_087249.1 coordinate 10,088,832, forward strand.
TTTAACCCTACATAGCCCAGGCTATTTTGAAATTACATAGACAGTGGGTTGTCATCAATTTTTTTTGTCAATGAAAGTTGTCATCTCTATTTTCAGTCATAAATACATGAAATCAATAGCTTGTAAACAGCAAAGGTAAAAATGATGATACATTTATTAATTTTGGCTACATACAGAAATTGCAGTGAATTTTTCAAATTAAATCACAGGTTTTAGCAATTTTGGATCTGATATGCACTTACAAAACGTTGCCAAACTTTGTAACTGCATACCATCGCATTGTGAATTTTGTCTTAAAATTTGCATAAGAAATATTTCATTAAATGTGTCCTGATCTTTACAGATTGATCACGAAAAATATCATGTGGGGCTAAAAATAAGCCCCACCCCCCTACCCAGGCTAGATAGGGTTAAGGTACATGCTGAACATTACCAGTTACTGGAGAAGGGCCTCCACTCAATGATCAATTTGCGTATGATATGGTGCTATTTAAAAAATCTCTTAATGCGAATTGGTGAGTCTTTCACTTCCTTGCAGTGATCATACAATGCATAATTTGCAGACAATCGTAGAATTAGTTCCTTCTTGCTTATGTAGTTCCAATTATCATGTCAGAGAAGCTTGTCAGCCAGGTCCTGAAGCTTGACATGAAGTGATGCTAGCCTGCTCATTCATCCATTTTCTGTCTGGGTAGGACAGTGATTGGTAGATTTTTCCAACAGTGTCAATGTGGCTAAAGAAATGGTTTCCTATATCCAGCGGGTGCCGTGCGGTCCGTCAGATTTGAAAGTGCATGTTTTGGTAGATTTTCCTAACACTCCCATGACATTTTGGCAAAAGAAGTGGTTTTCTCCATCCAGTCTGGAACAACTTTGGGCAAGTCTATTGGGTGCTGTCTGTGAGAGTTCTCATTTGGTTCCTGATGACCATTCGGCTGAAGAAATGGTTTCTTATATCCATGGAAAGATTTTTTTGGAAATTTTATTGGGTGCTGTCTCTGAAATTTGACATTTCGCTTCACTACTATGGTTCATGCATTGTATTGTAATGATTGATGGGGAATTATAAACCATTGTGGGATATGAACTGGACTCCCTCAGGACAAGCCTATGTTGAAGTCCTAACCTCGTTAGATCTATCTATCATTGTCGGTGCCTCGCCTGATCTCTCAGAGTTCATGGTGGCATGATGGATACAGAATGCACGCAAACATTTGGTTCTTGTATGATGGTGAATGAATAGATTAGCTTGATAGGGGAAAACTTAATTATTTTTCCTGTTGGTTTCTATTTTGATAAAATGCAGTATTCATTGAAATTCATAGAAATGAAAATGCATCATGTACAGAAAAAGGTTTATTTATTTGCAGAATCGTAATAGATTTGCTCTTTTAAATGAAAAGCTCCCCCCCTAAAAAAAAAAAAGAAATAGCCAATCAAAATGTTTTAATGATATGAATTTAATAATAAAAATCTGAAATGTGAAAAAACGATTTGTTATACTAAAAAAGGATTTTATCCTCCCAAGTATAAACCATAAACAGAACACTGTGCGCTTAGAAACCCGTAGCAAGTGCCTTTTAAATGTTATGTATTTTTATTATGTGAAAATTTAAACATTGTAGTGTCAGTCATGGATAGTTAATGTTGAAAGGATGTGAAATGGATTGAAAATGGGCAGATACAGGGAGCATTTCATGACAAGTTTTGTTAGTGATTATCACTAATTGGCTCTTAACCAATCAGATGCAAGGAATTGGTGGTGAAAATCAGGGACAAACAATCTTCATGAAATGCCTCCCTGGATGAATAGTACAGGGAGGTATGGGAAGAAAGCACAATCAATGGAGAAGGGGGAGATGGTTGTAAGGAAGGGAGCAGATTAAAGGAAATGAGGTGGTGTTTTTTTCCAAGGGTGAATGAAAAGACTAAAAAGGAGATTGATAGATTCTTCCGGCAAGGAAGAGGGAAGGGGAGTAGTTGGGAAAGAGGATGGGGGGTGGGGGGGGGGGGGAGGAAATTTCTTTTTGTGAATGAAAGTTCCCCATAAAAAAAATGAACTGTTGCCCCCAAGAACATAATCAATTGGAAAGTTGATGCATTGTCTTGCATACTATTGGCTACACAAAATATTAACAAAGCACTGTCATGGAAAGTTGTATACCATGCATAACAGTATCCAGTCCGCTTCTTTGTGCACCAAAAAAATAGGTCTCAAGGAAATGTCACATATTGTGTGATTTTGTCAAGAAGAGCCCAGCTCATACGAGGCTGCTTGGTCATTTTGTGAGGGATGGGGTTTGCCCCATTGAATCAAGAGGTCATTAGCTGCTATGGTATCTTGTATATTGAATTAATCTTCTGGGCTGCTGGTCATTTTTTTTTTTGCTGTTTTTTTCTTTGAAAAATTCAATAAACGTTTTTGGAAAATGAAAATTCATTGCTGTTCAAATATGCTTACTCTGTCCCCTGTGAATATCATCTATACACCTGCCCCCTTTTCATCTATTATAAATCCCCCCTTTCCCCATGTAAAATGTGGCTTTGTTCCTTAAACCCCCTTGGCGGGCCCCATTACATCTACTATTACTGTTATTTTGCCATCCATCCAGTGGTGTAATGACCCCAAAAAATTTTAAGGGGGGGTCAGAAATGGTGTATGGGGAAAGTTTTTACTTTACCTCTTTTTGTCAATTTTTTTTTTGGAGGGGTCCATGGTATACCATTGGATGGCAAAATTACATTAATAGTATACACGCATTACACATCTAGGGCATTAGTAAGAATTACAAACACAGTGTGCCTTTGGGAAGGTTCTAACATGCCCAAGGCAGAGCTGAGGGTATTATGACCGTCTCAAAGGTAACAAGTATGTGTAATTATTCCAAGCAAAATGATGTGTATTATTTGTTTTATAAGATCATAGTGATGTGGATCCTTGTCATTTGATAAGCCACCCTCCTCTCAATAGGATTTTTTTCTTTATTTTCGGGGGCCACTTTTCACAACCTACTGCCTAAATCTGCAACATTGGACAAGCTTTAACATCGCAGTGAATGGAGGAATCTTTTAGGACTCTCGGGCATTTTAATAACGGCAAAACTCCTCCCAAGTCCAATTACCACCTCAAAACTCCATGACATAACTGGTCATGTGATTGAAATCAGCCAATCAAATGATAAGGATCCATATCACTATTTTATATTAAGTTTTATGCAACAGGACCCAGGGCCGTTATTCTGAATATTGTGTTATCTTAGCAACCCTTTTGTTAGCACGTATGTCATTTCCTCGCACAGTGAAGTTCTTTATTCTGTGAATAGGTCTTATTTGTTAAGTAACCACAAAATACCATTTAAAAAATTTTGTTTGGGTAAATAACACAGAAAATGTCATACAAAAGATAAAACAAATTTCAGATTACCGGCCAGCTTTTAGGTTGTCATGGCTGCTGTAAATATGCAGAAGGTAATCAAAATGTAGAAGGCTGATGTATATATATATTCAAATTGTTAAAATATAGGTTTCCTTTTTTTTCAAAGGAAATTCCTAAGTAGGACTGTATTTTCCTGGTACACTTTCCATCTTTTTCAAGTTTTCAGAAGAAATATAAAATTTCATTTTTATGCCTTCACTGAGTGATTTGTCACTGAATATTTTGGTGATCACTATAAAGGAATTTGCTTTTTATTTTCAATGACCCTCACGATTTGTTTCTGCACTGTACAAGCCAAATAACCTTCAATTAGCCACCCCCACGCGCCTCTTATCCAAATTCTTGTCTCTTTAGAAATGTTGCAAAATGGATTGAAATTGATGCAAACTTTTATTCCCTTAACAAATGATAGTTCATGATTATAGTAAGTACTTCGTTATCCCCTTATTTTTGTGTCATCAAATATCACAACCCAAATGAAAGTAAGCCCCAATTTTTTGGTTCATCATCATCCAAAAGAAAATTCATGAAGAGTAAAATGTTTAGTCATTGGTGAATGCCGCAATAACAAACACTTTGCAACATTCCAGGTATAATTAAAATTGAAAATATGGGGTACATTGTCTTATTTTATTTCACAAGAGTGAACTTCAGAAAAAGAACATGATTTTGTTGAAAGTTTTCAGGTTTTTTTTTTTTTTTACATTTATCATAGGGTTTGGATCTGAGGATAAATCGGAAGTTTGTTCAATTCCATTGCAGAAGTTATTAGATCAGGTTTTTCAATGTAAACATTCATTTTATGAAGTTCACTCTCATCTTCTTTGTTCATGCAGTGCAAAAACTCCGGTGTTGATTTAACACCAGCCCGGAATCTATATATGTCCACACCAGAGAAGTATTGAAACAACACCAGTTTGGAATCAAACCGATGCTGTTTTAATATTAATTGGTGTTGTTTAAACACCTATCTGGTGTTAGACCAAAACGAAAATGGTGTTGTTTAACACTTCTCTGGTGTGGTCATATATAGATTCCGGGCTGGTGTTAAATCAACACCAGAGTTTTTGCAGTGTGTGCCAAAAAAAAAGAACTGCCGAGGAAGGGAGAGAGGGAAGGAGAGGTGAGAGAGAGACAGGGGGGGGGGGGAGCGTGTGTGAAGATGTGAGGGGAATAAAACATGCAAAGGGAAATAAATCAAGAAAATTTGTCATAAAGAAGGTAAATGGGATGGAATTTTTTGACACGGGAGAGTGACAAATCCATGAATTTAAACGGGTACGCCGGGCTGAAAATATTTATATCTTAATAAATAGAGTAAAATTCACATAGCAAAATGCTGAAAATTTCATCAAAATCGGATAACAAATAACGAAGCTATTGAGTTTTAAACCCAGGGGGCCACCTACATTGACGAGTGGATACCATGCGCGACCAAAAAACACGTAAAAATTATGTCTTTTTCAAGATAGGGCACATTACGTACGTAACGTGAAAAGGGTGTCAAAAACACATAATTAATGAAAAAAGTGTATCTATTTCGCTTGGAAAGCTACGTGTTTAGGGTCAAATTTGAGGGGATGATAAAACAAAATTAAAATGTTTTATAAAGGATGTCCTTTTTGCTCCAACACTACGTGTTTAGAGTCCGATTTGCGCGACGTGTGGAAGGTAGGGCCGTCCTAAACCAAGTGATGTGTAAAAGTAACCGACGACCGACGGACCCGTGACATATAGCTGTACTTGTTTAGGGGTTCATTTCAGGGAATACTTGTCAAGAGTATCGTTTTGTTTCCAATACTTGTTAAGGGTAGGGTTTCACACGCCAATACTTGTTAAGGGGTGCATTTTCAGAATATGGAAAATACGTGTTTAGGGTGCTTTTCGAGACCCCATGGTCGCGCATGGTATCCACTCGTCAATGGAAGTGCCCCCCCCCCCCCCCCCGGGGTTTTAAAGTTTAGTAATATATTGTAAAAACAACTATATACACATTATCATGAATATTCATTGAGTGGGCTGATGATGTCACATCCCCACTTTCCTTTTTCTTATGTTATAACATGAAATCATAACTGTTTCATTTTTTCATACATGTGTGAATGATGTGTCTCCTTTATAATGAAATAAGTTGCAGCAATGAATATCTAATGCACTAAATCAGTTGTCAATCCAATTTTTCAGTTCTTGGTAGAAAAAAAATGGAATAAACCTAATTTCATATGATAAAATACAAAATAACAAGTGGGGATATGATATCATCACTTTGCTCATTTAATGTTCATGAAGACATGCCTAGAACTGTTTCATCGGAATAATGCAAATCTTTAAAATGCCAAACTTAATTATTCCTTGTCCGATTTTGATCAAATTTTTAGTGTTTTGTCTGATTTTCCTTTATCTGTTGAAATCATATGATTTTTAGCCTGGAGCATCCCTTTAAGTTGGATGTAATGGGAATAGAGTAAAAAGGGTAAGAATATTTTCAATGAATTGAAGTGGGAAGAGGTCAAGGGTTACCGAAGTTGAAATGCAAAATGAAAAAGGGGATGAGATATATAATAGGGCGGTCAAGATAATGGCCCTGAATGTGAAAGGGTAAAGAATTGACGAGGGGATTGATGGGGGATATTAGTAAAATAAAGTTTGAATTTGAATTAATAATGATGGACAGAAGAATGAACGGTTATTAGTTGATGATAGGAAAGATCGTCTTACGTAAAGAAGTGAGCTGAGGGAGGGGTATATAATTTTAATGGGTCACGAATGAAAGTTGAGAAGATTTACAGGGAAGGGAAGTGTTGAAATGATTAATGCTAATAAGTAGATGTGAGGAAGTATATAGATACAGAGGGTAAGAAATACGATTCAAGAAAACTCTTGAGCAATATCATGAATATAGAAGTAAATGAGAAATTGCAGAGTTTAGTGATGAAAATACAGCAAATATGAAGAGAGGTATCGTGAGAGAGAGAGGGAGATACTAAAAAGAGGATGAGACAGTAGGAGGGGTGAGAGAGGGATAAAGGTTTTTTAAGGAACAGGAACAAGAATAAATACAAGAAGCCAAAAGAAGGTGTAACACGATCATTTACTAATCAATCGTCCTGGGTGTTGTTCCATAAAGCTGTTTGTACACTATAAACACCGTGGTGTTCAAACTGATACCAGTTGGTGGTAATAGAGGACCACACCATGAGGTGTTAAAATTACACCCTAGAGATTGAACATAACACCAAAGAGTGTAAATGCAACAGCCAAATGTGTTGTAATAACACCTATAGGTGTTAAACTAACACCGTCAATTTAACACCGATGTAAAATAACTGGCGTGGTCCTCTACGCCGGTTAACACCACATTTTTTTGCTGTGTAAGTTACGAATGACTGGAACACGTTTTTAGGTGTTAAGTCAGCTATACATTCAGATATATCATTTTAGCACAAGAAAGGGTCGCCAGTTTCGTAACTTACAAAAGGCAGTGTGCAACAACACTCCAGACAACAAAAAACGAATTCGAACATTTAGTGCAAATATCTTCTTCTTCTTTTTTACAGGAACTTGTAGGTCCTACTAATTCGAATTACAAAGTGCAGAAAATAGACCCGTCTTAAAAGGTTGCGGAAGACACCAGCAAGTGAATACATAAAACATGTAAAATGAAACATTTTTACTTCTCGAATTCTATGCATAATTTATTTGTAATATTTTTGTTGGTCAAATTATAGCTTACCAGGTGATAATTCAAATTTTACCTCGCAAAACGCATTTTTTTTTTGGCGCTTTTATGCTCATGGAGTAGAGACGGTAAAAAAATATTTTAAAAGTTGTCTGCGTTTTTCATAATTGTTCTAACAGATTGGGAGAAGAATCAATTGAACTGCCGGCAATAAAAGCCAGTTTTTTTTAGTAACGGTAGCAAATATTTAATCTTATGAGAATCTGAAACCCCCAAAACAAAAACAAAAAATATTGCGAGTGAGCAAGGAGATTGGGCTAAAAAAAGTGAAATTTTAAACTCCTAGAACTTTATAAAAGATGCATTTACCTTTTGTATAAAAAAGATTCTGCGTTCTTTTCCCCATTTTTTTCTTGAGTTTCGGTGCCTGCTCAAATCGCCGCCTGTAAGTTACTTTTTTAGAACTGAATTTTCATCTTTTAAGAATGATGTAAACTCGTATTATGCCTATAAAATTGCAGATTTTAACAGGGCTGCAAAATTATGCGATCCGAGCTGTACAAAACATTACCCCTTAAAGGAGAATAAAACGCTTGTACATAACTCGTAGAAAACAGAAAAATCAACGAATAAGATCAATGAAAGTTTGAGAACATTAATGGCAAAACAATACGAAAGTTATGGGTATTTGAATGTTGAAATCACTTCTTTTATGGAGATCCTCCGATTGGCAATGCAACCATGATTTGTGATGTCACAGGACAAATCTCCCTTTCGTTACACTGATAATATAACCCAAATTAAAACATCTATCTTAGCCCATTCTTACTATTTGTTAATCTTAGTTTCTCAAACTTTCATTGATTTGTTTTCTGTTTTCACACAAGCTAACTCTTTTCCAGGGTGACATTCTCTTTTTAAAAGTATGTAAAGACTAGATTAATGCATTCACCTACAACCAATCGATAATGTGCCAGGAGCGGATCCAGGAGGGGGGGGGTCGGAAAGTAATTTGTGGGGTGCTTGTCAGTTTTTGTTGAGATCAAGCGCCTTTCATTTTGTGAGTGATGCCCGGGGGGCCACTTACATTGACGAGTGGATACCATGCGCGACCAAAAAAAACCACGTAAAAATGATGTCTTTTTCAAGCTTAGGGTACGTTACGTACGTAACGTAATAAGGGTGTCAAAAACACACACAAAATGAAAAAAGGGGATCTATTTCGCTAGGAAAGCTTTGTGTTTAGGGTCAAATTTGATAGGGTATAAAAAGACAAATGTTTTTTTAAGGATGTAAATTTTTGCCCAAACAGTCAACACTAGATCTACATGTTTAGAGTCCGATTTGCGCGAGGTGTGGGAGGTGGGGCCGTACTAAACCCAATGATGTAGGTCAAGGTAAAACCGACGTCCTTTGACATATAACAAATAAAAATATCGCTGTACTTGTTTAGGGGTTCAATAATTTAGGGAATACTTGCCAAGGGTATCGTTTTGTTTCCAATACTTGTTAAGGGTAGTGTTTTACACGGTAATACTTGTTACTTGTCAAAGAACAATTATGCACAATAAAGTGATGTGAAAATAAAAACGTCGTTGATGTCACTCATCACTATTTCTTTTTACTTTTTGTAGTGAAAGATTTGACAAGAGAGTAACGGAATCATAAGATAAAGGTTGCAACCATGATAATCCCTCACTTTCAAAAAGGAATCAAGCCAGGGGCGGATCCAGGCTTTTTCGAAAGAGGGGACACATATAAGAGGGGACACATATTCCCGAGGAAAAATTTGACAAAAAAAATGTTTTAACCAAAAATTTAAAAAAGCTGACAAGCAAAAAAAAGGGGTATTCACTTTCAAAAGGGGAAGGGGGCACACTTCTATTTTAACGGCATTCTTACATACAAATTCTAATTGTGCCTCTCAAAGTGGGGGGGGGGCGGCACGGGCCGGCTGTGCCCCCCACCCTGGATCCGCCAGTGAATCATGCATTGTATCACATTATAATGAAGAGAGATATCTCATAAAATACCATACAAAAGAAATAGTGAGTTGGTGATGTCATTGTGCAAATAACTGTTTTGTGAAAAATAAGCCCCCCCCCAAAAAAAAAAAAAAATTAATGCGTCATAACTTACTTATTTTACATCAAATTTTGATGAAGTTTTAAGCGTTGTGCCAGTTTCATTTTCCTATTTCCATGTAATTATTATTTTGCTTGAGGAGTTGCCGACCTGATAGTTTAATATACCGTCCCGGGAACATTTCCGTTGTCATGGTTGTGTAACGTAAAGGTCGTCGATCTCGGGACGGCTAAAGACCAACTGGATCCTTGATAACCCCTAAATGATGTGACTGCATCGGATGAACTTTCAAACCAAGGTATCAACATGCTATAGATTCGTCGATCAAAGTCCACCATCAACGTTCTACTCCTCGTAGTATAGTAGAGGAGTAATTTAGAGGACTTTTGATTAAAGGAAAATGAAACCCTTGAAACAAGATAGCTTGGGCAAAAACAGAAAAATCAAAGAAACGGGTAAACGAAAGTTTGAGAAATATTGAATGAATAATAAGAAATTTATGAGCATTTGAAGTTTAGATCATTATTGTAGTGTAGATCCTCCCATTGACAATGCGACATAGATGTGTGGTGTCACATGTGAACAACCTTCCCATTACTTTTCTATATATTTCACTTAAAATGCCTCTTTTATCACATCTATCAGTATATAGATATAGTATATAGATCACATTTTCTTTCTATAGGAGGGCATGTAATACAGATTTTCAAAAAATACATTATGGATAAAGAGTTTGTATCACCCTAAAAAGAGCAAAAATTGACATTTTCAGGGTATTTTATAGTTCATCAAAGGGAAAGTTGTTCACATATTACATCACAAATATTTGTCGCATTGCCAATAGGAAGATCTCCATATAATTTTGTGATCGCAATATTCAAATGCTCATAACTTTCTCATTATTTGTCCGATTTTTTTCAAACTTGCTTTGATCTTATTCTTTGATTTTTCTGTTTCCACAAAAGCCAACTTGTTTCAAACGTTTCATTCCCCTTTAAAACGAAAGAGGTACCAGTATCCGAATTTCGGAACATAAAGGAACCCCACATTTACCACATCAAACGTCTGGCAGTGCATCTCTGCTACATGACATCCCCTTTGATCACTATTAGATAATATGTATTTCCTCACACTATTGGATGATTTGGAGCTACAATAGAGAGTATCAAGTCACCTTTAGGTTTACACTATTTTTGAGAAGGAAAAACCTGTATTTTAAAAGGTCAAGTCCACCCAAGAAAATTGTTGATTTGAATAAAAAGAGAAAAATCAAAACTAGCATAACACTGAAAATTACATCAAAATCGGATGTAAAATAAGAAAGTTATGACATTTTAAAGTTTCGTTTTTTTTCACAAAACAGCTATACACGACTCGGTGACATGCAAATGAGTCAGCTGATGATGTCCATCACTCACTATTTTTTTTTGCTTTTTTGTTTGAATTATACAATATTTCATTTTTTTTTACATATTTGACAACTTGATTAGGACCAACTTGACTGAACCATATAGTATTAAACAATGCTCATTCCACATGTTCAGGGAGGAATTAATCGTTGTTTCACTTGACAATGAGGAGAAAATTAGAATATTTCATATTTCATATAATAAAATACAAAAGAAAAAGTGAGTGGATGACGTCATCAGTCTCCTCATTTGCATACCGTCCAGGATGAGCATTATGAAATTAAGCGAAACTTTAAAATGTCATAATTTTCTTATTTTACATCCTATTTTTATGAAATTTTCAGGGTTATGCTTGTTGGATTGTTCTCTTTTTATTCAAGTAGACATTTTGTTGGGGTGGACTTGTCCTTTAAGCAAAACATTACATTTTCTTAATTTTAATTTTATTTCTCTTTTTGTTACACTCTTGTCGTTTGTTCATGATAAAACTCATATTACAAACTGATGTTTGTATCTTTCTGACAAACTATCCACAAAGCATGAGGAAATCTGTAAAAGAAGAGAGTAATATTATCATATTTCCAGTATGAGAGAGTTTTTATACCCACAAGTTATGAATGCAATATTATACAAAACCACCATTTACGGCAAACCTTTTTTTATTCAACCTAATTCCTTTAAAAATCAATAAAAAATCGGGCGCTCCTTTTGGGCGTCCCAGCCTGTAGGGACTACATGTAGAAGAGATGCAATGTCAGACATTTACGTTTGGTAACTTGGGCCTTTTTTCCACATACTTGTTCCAATGTTCAGATACTGATACCTAGTATAGTTCGTTTGATAAAAAATCACCTTGCTGTCTGATTATAAAACTGGGTCCTAGCTCTCAAGTTTGGCCAGTCAACAATGACGTCAGACCTCATCTCACCGTAATAGATAACCACATCACATCCGGATGCCTTCTAAGCAACATTCTCCTATTCGCCTGACCCGCCATCACCTCCTGGTGAAATCTTTCCAAGTTCCTCACTAACCTGACTGCATGCATGATTGGCGGTTCGATCCACTTCCAATTCTGGGTCAGGATCGAAGGGGTGGAAGTCTTGGCCGACACCAGTTAATTCTTGCGCCGATGTAAAAAGAAAAGAGAACGAGCGAAACAATCTTATATTATTATGTTCCGTTTCTCTTCTAAATTTATATTATCCAACAAAATAACAGACCATGTAGGGCCCATTCTTCTAAGGTAACAGGGATCTGCAGCCAACCACAATAAAAGTTTCCATGATAGTTACAATAATACCAAATCAAACATAATTTGGACTTCTGGTATCAAATTAAAGTTGATTCATATCGACGCACACCATGCTGATTACATGTCTGTTGATATTTCTGTAATACAGGGGCCGCGGAACCGGGGGGCTGGGGGGCTTCAGCCCCCCCCACACTTTTTTCCATAACCGTGTACAAAAACGTAAAAATGACCATACGATTGTGATTTTTAGCATGGTCAGCCCCCCACTGTTGGCTCAGCCCCCCCCCCCACTTTGAAAACCGTTCCGCGGCCCCTGTCAGTACTATGAAAAAAATATTTATGTTTCGTAATTGTATAATTCACAAAATATTATTTTTCAACTTGCTAAACGAGATCTTTCCAAAAAGTTCCAGATCTCAATCCTACAATGATGTCAGTCTTTAATAAGAACATTTTATAAATGAAATACACTAACCGCAGAATCCTTAAAAAGCTGAAAAAAATTCCATGCTTTATAATATATACATTTTCTCTTGCTAGTGATACTTCAGTATGCCTGACATTGCAGCTTTTCTGTTATTACCAAGGGGTGCATGCTTGACTCGGGCATATCTATACTTACCATTGTCCCTTTAGCTCAACAGCAATTGGGTGATATCACTGCAGGAATGAGATCTGGGACTCTGGTTATAAGAAAAGTCCACCCCAAAAGTTGACCTGAATAGAAAGACTAAATCAAACAAATAAAACGCTGTAAACTTCATCAAAATCGGTTTTAAATCAATAAAGTTAACTTTTACAATTATATATACATGTACATGGTGATTAGCAATTGGGAGAGTTGCCGGAGAGTTGAAATTGAAATATTACAATTTTTGAATGTTCTAAAAAAGTGGTATTTCCCTTTGATATAGAAGTAAAATGAAATTAAAAGTCCAGTGAAATGTTGAGTAATCGTTAAAAACTAATAATTTGGCAGTTATTGAAGTTGTTTACCGGTATATATTTCAACTTCACTTATGCAGAATCCCTCACACCGGCCTCAAAGCATTTATGAAAATTTAGAAAATATAATTGGTTAAGTTCTGCGTGTGTGTGTGTGGATTTCTTTATGTATTTTTCTTATACACTCTCTAGAATTTCTCATTAGGTGCAAGGTAAAAAGGGCAGAGGTAAATGTGGCATGCAGAGGTAAAAATAACAGAGATAAAAATGGCAGAGGTAAAAATGGCAGAGGTAAAATGGCAGAGGTAAAAATGACAGAGGTAATATTTGCAGAGGTAAAAATGACAGAGGTAATAGTGGCAGAGGTAAAAATGGCACTATGGCAGAGGTAAAAAAGACAGAGATAAAATGGACAGAGATAAAATGGCCAGAGATAAAAATGACAGAGGTAAAAATGGCAGAGGTAAAAATGACAGAGGTAACGGTGGCAGAGGTAAAAATGACAGAGGTAATAGTGGCAGAGGTAAAAATGACAGAGGTAATAGTGGCAGAGGTAAAAATGACAGAGGTAATAGTGGCAGAGGTAAAAATGGCACTATGGCAGAGGTAAAATGGCAGAGGTAAAAATGACAGAGGTAACGGTGGCAGAGGTAAAAATGACAGAGGTAATAATGGCACTATGGCAGAGGTAATAATGGCAGAGGTAAAAATGACAGAGGTAACGGTGGCAGAGGTAAAAATGACAGAGGTAATAGTGGCAGAGGTAAAAATGACAGAGGTAATAGTGGCAGAGGTAAAAATGGCACTATGGCAGAGGTAAAATGGCAGAGGTAAAAATGACAGAGGTAACGGTGGCAGAGGTAAAAATGGCAGAGGTAAAAATGGCACTATGGCAGAGGTAATAATGGCAGAGGTAAAAATGACAGAGGTAACGGTGGCAGAGGTAAAAATGACAGAGGTAATAGTGGCAGAGGTAAAAATGACAGAGGTAATAGTGGCAGAGGTAAAAATGGCACTATGGCAGAGGTAAAATGGCAGAGGTAAAAATGACAGAGGTAACGGTGGCAGAGGTAAAAATGACAGAGGTAATAGTGGCAGAGGTAAAAATGACAGAGGTAATAGTGGCAGAGGTAAAAATGACAGAGGTAATAGTGGCAGAGGTAAAAATGGCACTATGGCAGAGGTAAAATGGCAGAGGTAAAAATGACAGAGGTAACGGTGGCAGAGGTAAAAATGACAGAGGTAATAATGGCAGAGGTAAAAATGGCACTATGGCAGAGGTAAAAAAAGACAGAGATAAAATGGACAGAGATAAAATGGCCAGAGATAAAAATGGCAGAGGTAAAATGGCAGAGGTAAAATGGCAGAGATAAAATGGACAGAGATAAAAATGACAGAGGTAAAAATGGCAGAGGTAAAAATGACAGAGGTAACGGTGGCAGAGGTAAAAATGACAGAGGTAATAGTGGCAGAGGTAAAAATGACAGAGGTAATAGTGGCAGAGGTAAAAATGACAGAGGTAATAGTGGCAGAGGTAAAAATGACAGAGGTAATAGTGGCAGAGGTAAAAATGACAGAGGTAATAGTGGCAGAGGTAAAAATGGCACTATGGCAGAGGTAAAATGGCAGAGGTAAAAATGACAGAGGTAACGGTGGCAGAGGTAAAAATGACAGAGGTAATAATGGCAGAGGTAAAAATGACAGAGGTAATAGTGGCAGAGGTAAAAATGACAGAGGTAATAGTGGCAGAGGTAAAAATGGCACTATGGCAGAGGTAAAAATGACAGAGCTAGTAACGGTGGCAGAGGTAAAAATGACAGAGGTAATAGTGGCAGAGGTAAAAATGGCACTATGGCAGAGGTAAAATGGCAGAGGTAAAAATGACAGAGGTAACGGTGGCAGAGGTAAAAATGACAGAGGTAATAGTGGCAGAGGTAAAAATGGCAGAGGTAAAAATGACAGAGGTAACGGTGGCAGAGGTAAAAATGACAGAGGTAATAGTGGCAGAGGTAAAATGGCAGAGATAAAATGGACAGAGGTAAAAATGGCAGAGGTAAAAATGACAGAGGTAACGGTGGCAGAGGTAAAAATGACAGAGGTAATAGTGGCAGAGGTAAAAATGACAGAGGTAATAGTGGCAGAGGTAAAAATGACAGAGGTAATAGTGGCAGAGGTAAAAATGACAGAGGTAATAGTGGCAGAGGTAAAAACGGCACTATGGCAGAGGTAAAATGGCAGAGGTAAAAATGACAGAGGTAACGGTGGCAGAGGTAAAAATGACAGAGGTAATAATGGCAGAGGTAAAAATGACAGAGGTAATAGTGGCAGAGGTAAAAATGACAGAGGTAATAGTGGCAGAGGTAAAAATGGCACTATGGCAGAGGTAAAATGGCAGAGGTAAAAATGACAGAGGTAACGGTGGCAGAGGTAAAAATGACAGAGGTAATAATGGCAGAGGTAAAAATGGCACTATGGCAGAGGTAAAAAAGACAGAGATAAAATGGACAGAGATAAAATGGCCAGAGATAAAAATGGCAGAGGTAAAATGGCAGAGGTAAAATGGCAGAGATAAAATGGACAGAGATAAAAATGACAGAGGTAAAAATGGCAGAGGTAAAAATGACAGAGGTAACGGTGGCAGAGGTAAAAATGACAGAGGTAATAGTGGCAGAGGTAAAAATGACAGAGGTAATAGTGGCAGAGGTAAAAATGACAGAGGTAATAGTGGCAGGAGTAAAAATGGCAGAGGTAAAAATGACAGAGGTAATAGTGGCAGAGGTAAAAATGACAGAGATAAAATGGACAGAGGTAAAAATGGCAGAGGTTAAAATGGCAGGGTTAATTTGGCAGGGGTTTAAAATGGTAGAGGTAAAGGAAAAGTCGCTACGTACGGAATAGTTTCAATACCTTTCTCATTGACAACATAAATTGCTTCTAGACCACGTAGAGGTACATATAATATATATTTGTTTCTATCGTGTTTTATCACGGGTATACAGATGGGGCTCGGGGACATGGACCCCCCAAAAAAAGAAAATTAAATAAAATAAAAATATAAATAAATAAAATTATACATGTACCAAGAAAATGGGATGGAAGGGATGGAATATGATATTATTTTTTTTATATGATGTTCAAGCCTATCACAAAATCAGACTTTTGTATGGCAAAGCCTTAATTTTTTGGGGGGCGGATGGGGGCTCATATATATCTCTATTTTGTATAGGTTTGACCAAAGTACACAGAATTTATACGATTGTAGGAAAAACAAAATGACTCCACTCGTATCCATATTGTGTCCACATGAAAACACATTTTACAATATTTTGTAGTCGATTATTTATCTCATGATTCATGTCATAATACGTTAATGACCATTTCTAGTCGATATCACCATGAAAATACTTTTTAAGGTTAAATATGCTCAATGATATTGTTAGGGGCGTAGATCCATTTTTGGATGACGGGAGGGGCAAAAGCGAGAAATTGTCCAAATTTCGGCGCACTCTGCGCGCTAAATTAACACAATTTTCACAAAATAATGATCAGATTATAGTTATGTTTTATATTGTATTTTAATGCCAGGTTTAATGGTTCTATAGCAGTGTATAATGCTTTTCCATGCTGTTTAAAACGTACATTTGCATTGCATTTTGTAAACATTTCTAGGTGTCAAAATTATTGGGGGAAATTTCCCCATATTCTCCCCACCAGGCCAGGATCGACACATCCATATCGCTAAGATATTAGGCCCCATTCATAACTGAAATCACGATTTATTTCAACATGACTTCTTAATTGTACTCGACCAACCCTTCTGGTAACTTTACCATTGTAGCAAACTGTCATCACGATGGCTAAGGGCAAATAAATCACAGGCTTCCCACATTGGCAATGTTATATTAAACCTACTTATGAAACAGACTCCTTGATTAATGTACCTCTTACAATGAATGCACAATTTCATTTATAAGGAGAACGACACTTTCACTTCCGAAAAAAATCTCATTATCATCTTCATAATTATCAAAGGAAATATCTCTTGAGGCCGCCACTTCCCTTTGTCTCATGAGGGTGCATGTACCACAACCAAATTCGGAGAAATATTTTATCTTTCTTGTGAGATTTCCCCCAAAGATTGCATAGTATAACTGACTGACTGACAAACACTTATGGTTTCCCTTTTGTTTTGATTTTATCGGTACTTGGTCTTGGCAATTAAAGGTCCCTTTACAAACATCTATTTTTTAGCCATTTTAAACCTTCCAAAATGTTGAACTCTCGTCTGCTTTGTCTTGCGTTAGTCAGCCTGTTTGCAGACTTGCTGTACTTCACCAACTTTCTTGGATTGTGGAGTCACTAAACCAGCAGGTTAAAAATAAGATATTGTACGATTTTTTGTGATAAAAAGTTTGTTCGAATTGTTAGAAAATAACCGTATTTCACATGTTTCACTTACCTGGTTTTCACCACAGTGCACTTTTCATCTTTCCCCTTGATATAGGCACAATTTCGGGAGAAGAAATCCTGGCTGGTATACAGTTTGAGAACAAATATCCGGTGTTTAAATTCTGTTGTCGTGTGCCGCTTTGGTCGGACATTTAAAATGCCATTGTTGTTTCCAAAGGCGGTCCTACTTGCATTCCTTTCGGCAAAATACATCCACATTCACCTGCCTATCAGCTACTAGTATTCAAAATGTTCCCGCCATTGTGCGCTCGATCGTTTCGCCCAAGTGCGTAACCATGGGCGTTTGCATGTCGTGATTGCCTGCGTCAATGTCGTTTATCACTTAAAAGACAGGTCCACCTCAACATAAAGTTGATTTGAATAAAAGGAGAAAAATTCAACAAGCATAACACTGAAAATTTCATCAAAATCGGATGTAAAATAAGAAATTTATGACATTTTAAAGTTTCGCTTAATTTCACAAAATAGTTATATGCACATCCCGGACGGTATGCAAATGAGGGAATGACATCACTCACTCACTATTTTTTTTGTATTTTATTATATGAAATATGAAATATTCTGATTTTCTCCTTATTGTCCTGTGAAACAAACTTGCCCTGAACATGTGTAATTAGCATTGCTTAACGTTTTACGGTTCAGTCAAGTTGGTTCTTATTGTCAAATCTGTAAAATTTGAAATATTGTATAATTCAAACAATAAAAAACAAAAGAAATAGTGAGTGAGGGTTATCATCAATTCTCTCATTTGCATGTGACTAAATTGTGCATATAACTATTTTGTGAAAAATAAGCGAAACTTTGAAATGTCATAACTTTCTTATTTTACAACCGATTTTGATGAAATCTTCAACACTTTGCTTGTCTGATTTTTCTTTATTGATACAAATCAACATTTCCTGAGGTGGACTTGACCTTTAAATACTTGATTACTGGAAAGGGGGGGGGGGGGGGGCTTCAGCCTGCCAAAGAAAATTCAACCAGGGTTTATTTCAAATTCAATAAAGGCGATATTACGTGAATTTAAAAGTTATTTTCTCTCTAACTCCATTTCTCGTAAAATTACGTTATGCATTTGGTCGCATTTCATAAGTTGGGTATATGCGAAAAGGGTGGCGGATGAACAAATTTCCACGCAGATCCGTGGATAAATTGTACCTACATCTCAGCCCCATGACCAAATTTGTTATGTGATGTCTCATTTTGAAACTAGAACTAAAGGCTGAATATATTGCTTTAAAATTAGATCAATACAATATCAGCAACAAAAACTACAGCGCATTAAGTTTGAAGTTACAGGGGTGCATGGCGGAGCCGGTGGATGCGGTGAATGATAATCATGTTGAAATGTGATGCTTGACTCACGATTTTTGTTCATTTAAAGCAAATTGTTGCATGGGTTAAATGCGGCTACTTTACAAGATAAAGTTCAATTATTGTCAAAAAACTTTTGGAATTATTTATATACAGTTAAATTATTAATGATCTGCCTAATTAATATACTCGATTAAAATGTTTGCCAATAATACAACTTTTTTCTTAATTTCTTTTAATTTCACTTTAATTTGCACTTTTTTAAGTTGATGTACATTTATATACAAGGTATAGGCATGTAGGTAGATTATGTTAAGTTGATTAAACTTAATTAAGTAACAACTTAAACATGTAGGCCTATTATTATGTCATAATATATTTTGATATGTATACTGACTGTCAGCCTCGTATTTAGTTTAAATGCAAAGAACAACTAAACTTGTATTTTTGCAATTTATAAGCTTTTTTTTCTGTCCATGGTACAGTGACTTTGCCAGTCATGTAAGTGTGACAGTCATTTGTTGTTGTTGAATAATTGCGAAATTAAACATTAAAAGTAGATGTAATTAATATGAATTTTTTCATCTCATTTCATTTATTTATTTCAAATTCTCATGAAAAACATACAACATACTGACGTGTAAACGTGTATTATTTTAGAAGGGGAGCGTGAATGACGAATCTTTGGAGAAATTATATGCAGTTCAAATCAAAAGCATTTATTCAAAGTTCGAGTATAGTTGAGTAGATATTACTGAAGAATCAAAATAAAGCAGGCGATGGAAACAAGTATTCAGAAGTATAATAGTTGATATTTAAACTTTAAGTCTTGAAGTCAGTCAGTATATCTGGATGAGTGTGGGTCTAGTAGTCGATGTCTCTATAATAATCAAGAGGTTTTATTTAAATAATTAGTTTTGGGGTGTAACAATTTAAGGTGGGAGTGATCTAAATTTCTTCTGATTGGTCTAAAGGTAACTGTCTATCAAACTTTCTCTGGTATAAGGGTGTTGTGATACTCTGTTCAGTGACTGGGGCTGGTATTATGAGTCATACTTCTTCTTAGAACTTTAGTTCCTCGAAGTTAGCTGACGTCACTGAGGGTTGGTCTTTTATGGTCAGGGTTTAGGAGTTAAATTGTATTGGGGGTTTTGGAATTCTAAGATGACATTGGGAGAGTTTTTAACAAGTGAAGGTGAATGACTGAAAGGATAACAGGAAGTTAAACTACATACTACATAACAATAC
This sequence comes from Lytechinus pictus, assembly GCF_037042905.1. Lineage (NCBI taxonomy): Eukaryota > Metazoa > Echinodermata > Echinoidea > Temnopleuroida > Toxopneustidae > Lytechinus > Lytechinus pictus. The sequence continues at coordinate 10,108,673 of NC_087249.1, forward strand.
AAATCAAAGATAAAGAATACATTGAATACAAATAAAGATACAAAAATGGAAATACATAAACAAGAGATTAAATGAGAAATTGGTTAGCCAGCATAGGCCTCTGGCCTTTCTAAGGCCGGGCTCCCAAAACTATGATAATAATCATAATCATAAGAGAGAGAGAATGTACTGTAAACATCTAAGAATGTGGGTGGGTGATGAGGCAATTACAATTATTTTCAGATTTATTTATAGGCGCCAATAAGGTATTTTTTCATAGCTGTTTTTGAAAGAGGCAAGATTTGGGCATCATTTTGATTTCTTTAGGTATTTTTTGTCCCATAAAATAACTCCGGCAGCATAATTGTACAGATTTTCTAGAAGTTTCATAGTTTAACAAAGGTAAATATAAATCACTAGATTGAATGGACATTTTCAGTCAGTTTAAAATATTTTGTGAATATGGGAGGAAGCAACTGGTGCTCAAACATATGCATAAAAGAAGCTATTTGTAAATTGTATAAATGCACAAAATTGTAAGAACTTTAAACTTGTAGAATAGTTGTCCAGAAGGCGTTCTTGGATGGGATGCTCGTAATAATGCTCTTTTCTGTACTGAGAACAAAGACTCTATTTAAACATGTTTTATAGCACAGCTACCCCAAGCCATCGTGCAGTAAGATAGGCCTAAATGTGGTAAAGTTGTTGCATTATCATGATAAATTAATATATATATAAAATTTGACGTTGTATAAATGTCTTATTCTAAATATAACACTAATAGCACAAGATATTTTTTGTAGAATTACTTCTACATGAGAAGACAAAGACAGGTTTTCATCAGAACGATTCCAAGAAAATTAATTGTACAAACTTGTAATATGTTTTTATCATTCAAGTCATATCACTACATAAGATTATTAAAAAGTTTCTTATTTTTTGTTTTGAATATCATATAATTTGTCTTTGAAGAGTTAATAACCCGAATTTTACAAGGGACCACTCTTCGACCCTATGTATTTCTACATTCAGGATAGAATTTAATTCGACAATACTTTTACCCGACAACAGCTTTACCTTAAAGGTCAAGTCCACCCCAGAAAAATGTTGATTTGAATAAATAGAGAAAAAATATAGCATAACGCTGAAAATTTCATCAAAATCGGATGTAATAACTAAGAAAGTTATGACATTTTAAAGTTTCGCTAAAAGTTTTCACAAACAGTGATATGCACAACTCAGTGACATGCAAATGAGACAGTCGATGATGTCCCTCACTCGCTATTTCTTTTGTGTTTTTTTAATGTTTGAATTATACAATATTCAATTTTTTACAGATTTGACAATGAGGACCAACTTGACTGAACCATATAGTATTGAAATGTACTAATTCCAGGGAGGAATTAATCGTATCACTTAACAGTGAGGGTAAGGTTACCCGGTATATTTACTCACTGCATGGACCTAAAAACAAGTCAAAACACATTAAAGCCCTATGCAGTGCAAGGTTTAATAGTGAACCCCAACCAGAAAATAAACATATTTAAAGTTCTGCCAAGTTATATTTATTTAATTGTGAAGTCATGTGATAAAATATTACGTTCAATAAGTTTGTTTCTCTGGGCTTGTCAAACATTGTAGTGTTGTCTCAGTGCATTCAACAACTCGGCATGAAGGAGTGCATTTTGTGGTGGAGTTCACTGAATTTTTTAGCACAACTGTGCGTGCTGTACAACATAAATCATGAAAAAACCTGAAAAAAGGCTGAAATTGGAAGTTATTGGGGCCGTAAATCAGGCAAAAGCCTGAAGACTGGTATCACTGAAAAGAATGGGTGCCGGAAGGGGGGGGGGTGGGACTGGACAGGGAGAAATACATCTAGAAGTAGGAAAATAACATGACGAAAATCTTGCTTCTAAACTTTAAACCCCTTTTGCTTTCCACCACTACTGGACAACCAAAGGTTCCGAAAGCCTAAAGAAAACAAAGGTAGAGAGAGAGATAAGCATGTTTGAGGGATCAAGGAAGTTCCATATGCCTAGTGCATACCGCAAGGAAGGTCAGTTTTTAGTTAAAATTGTTTATATCGCCATTTCTAGGTTGTTTTGGAGAATACATTAGTTTTAATGATAAATGAACGTAATAGAGGAAGAAAATGTGGTAAATAACTATTTTTTTCTTCACCGCAAGCTTCAGTTGACATTTCACATGCAGTATTCTACAATGTTGTATCACTCTGGAGTGAAGGCTATATAAAGGAAACTTGTGTGTGATTTGTTATTTTATTCAGAACTTCATTCATATGCATAACATTTTGTTACAATGTACTATCAGTAATACAAAAAAAACATAAAAATCATAACAAAATATATACATTAATACATTCAAATTAGTTATAAATAGCATGATTTATATTCATCTGCAGTAATTCAGGTATTTGTAACTTTCATAAGACCAAAAATGACATTCTCTTTTCTAAAACAATGTAATGAATGCTTTTTTTAACTTACCACATATTGCAATGAATTTTGTTATAAAATTACAAAAAAATTAATCATATATTCAATTTCCTATTTCATGATGTTAATTATTTTGTCTCATTCATTTTATTGTCATATCTTCATGTAAATGTTGATATTTGAGACATTAAATTACAAGGTGAGACTGTAATGGGTTAACTTTCCAACTTTGGTATCGGCATGGTGTAACCGTCAGTCATAGTCCTGCCCTTTCATTAGGGGTTCCAGGGTGGGGGGGGGGGGGGTGGGCCAAAGATGTTTCAACGATAAAATTGACATGTACATGTAATTTACTCAGATATATGACTCCTCCTTTTTATTCATGAGGACTTTACCTTGTTCTATATGCACATACCTCGTTACGTTGCTACCAAGAAAATAAATGCTCCTGTGCTTTTGACACAAATTTGATTCAACTATTGCCAAATCAAATTAGCACCCGACATCACACCTATTTCAACTTGCCCGAAATTAACATTTTGTACTTCTTCAGATAAATCCTCTCTCCCGTCTGCATATTGCATATTGATCATAAAAGTTTATAGAAAATATAATATTCATTGATAGTTTCATGGCGTTGATCACATATTTTGGCAAGAAAAAAAAATCACATAAGCCACTCTTTCCCAAACTCAGCCTCCAAAGAATTTTTTGTGCATTCTATACAACCCCATTATATCATATACATGTACCTTATTACGTTGCTACCAAGAACTAAAACACTCCTATGCTTTTGATTTATTAAAATCTAAATCAGAAATAGAAAATATATTCATTGATAGTTTCATAGCATTGATCACAAAATTTGGCAAGAAAAACAAATCAGATCAGCTCCTCTTTCCCAAACTCAGCCTCCCAAGAATTTTGAAAGATCAATTTTTGTTTAAAGGAGAATGAAACCTTTGGAATAAGATAGCTTGTGTGAAAATAGAAAAACCAAAGAAACACATAAACGAAAGTTTGAGAAAAATCAGACAAACAATGAGAAAGTTATGAGCATTTGAATATTGCGATCACTAATGCTATGGAGATCCTCACATTGGCAATGCGACAAAGATGTGTGATGTCACTTGTGAACAACTCTCCCCATTACTTTAGTATATATTTCACTTAAACTGCCTCTTTTATCACATCTATCAGTAGATCATGTGTTCTTTCTATCAGAGGGCATGTAATACAGATTTTTAAAGAATACATCATGAAAAAAGTGTTTATATCACCATAAGAAAAAACAAAAAGACACATTTTAGGGGTATTTTACAGTCCATCAAAGGGAAAGTTGTTCACATGTGACATCACACATCCCTGTCGCATTGCCAATGGGAGGATCTCCATAGCATTAGTGATTGAAATATTCAAATGCTCATAACTTTCTCATTATTTGTCTGATTTTTCTCAAACTTTCTTTGTTCTTATTCTTTGATTTTTCTGTTCCGACAAAAGCCTACTTGTTCCAAATATTTCATTCCCTTTTTTAAAGCTCCATGTAATTTCAAAATAGATGTGTCCATTATCAAAATGTTCACTTATTTTTTCCTGAAATAACGAAATAATAATATAACCTTTTATTTACCCAGGCTAGTTACTTCGGTTAAGAAACTGTTCTACCAGCAGACCCTGCATAACATACATGTATGTTCCCTCTCAAATAAACAATAAGCACCAAGCTAGAAGGCAGAAGGTCAAATTTTTAAAAGTCTTTGGTATAACTCAACCAGGGGATTGAACACATGACCTTGAGTTCATGAGGCCGGCACGTAATCACTTGACCAACATGCTCAGTCTTCATCCCCTTCATTTCATTCTACTGAAAGAAATTTGATGTAACATTTTCAGGGTGAGGTTCCTACATTAATGATGTCTGACAGACATTGTATACATGTGCAATTAAAGTAAAGTCTGCATTAGTCAAATTTTCATGAATAGAATATTAACTTTAATTCAAACATTTATTGCAGGTAACTTTGCCATTCAATGGTAAATCGCATTTAATCCTTGATTTTGATTGGCTGTTGATCATCATTACCATGGTAGTTACCATTGGATGGCAAAGTTACCATGAGAGTAACTTTTATGCAAAGGGGCACAGATCTTGAAAGACATATCCTATAAGTATTCTTCTCTTCAAAATTAAATTTCTCCTGGTCAAAGAGATGCTACTTTTGTAACCGTACTTTACCCTGTGAGTAGAAATAGAAACAACAAATCTTCGCAATCCTATCTGTTTTTGTTAGAATTAATCAACGGTGAATGCTCATCATCATAGTCATCACCATAGTCTGGTATGGCCGCATCTTGGATGCTTCCGGTAACCTGAGAATCGGCGACCCTCTCTTCTCTCGGTGAGTCTGATGAACCATCGTCATGGAAACACTGACACGGCAGGAAGGACAAGTCGAAGAGGTTGTTGTAGAGCGCAGTCCCGATCAGAAGAAACATGAATCCATCAACTGTGGAGAGAGAGAGAGAGACATGGCAAACGATCATGAATTAACAAATCTACACACCTCTAGATTAAAGATAAAAAATACCAGTAGTGGTAACGACCTCAAAATGAGTTCGAAAAGAATTCAATAAAATTACCACCCAAGTGTTTATATGTATAAATAGAAAATATGTGCCAAATGGCTCAGGAAGAAAATGCGAAATTGCTGAGAAATTAGCAAAATATGCACAGAATTCCATCAAATGTCAGGTATTTTTCCAAGCAATATTAATACACAATCCCACATATGCCATTCTGTGTTATTGATCATCAGAATTATCAGTTTTCAGCCAAGATTTCATGATATCAAAAAGATAAGTTTACACTAATGTACCAGATGTAGATCAATGATAACATTGTGACCTTGATTTAAAAGACTCTCATGAAATAATAGCTTGTTGCAATTAGTTTCTTTTACCTTTAATAGTAGAAAAGAAGGACACATGGACTTTGATTTTCCCCATCACCCCCCATGTGAAAAGGCTTGTAGGCAATACATTTTTATTGGTTTCAATGAAAAATGTACTTTTAGAGTTAACAGAAGTTTCAGAAATCGGAAAGATATTATCTTAAATCAATTGTTTGGCATCAAATTTAATTCACACTTTCATCTTTATTTTAACTTTATTTTCATATATTTTTTCTAGACACCACATGAAAAAAACCCAGCAATTTGTGAAAGTAATGAAAATACTTTGTTATTAACTTGAGGAGCAAAATATATGATCAATTGATCACTTAAAATGAAGGCATATCTCAACAACTTATTCAAGCATTCGACAGTACAATACAAACATTGAAAATCTGCATACAACATGCATCGAATGATCATTTTAGACAGTTCGAAACATACTTACTTTTAAGAATTCCATACGTAACATCAAAAGGTTCGCCAAACGAGGGATCAAATGCATAGTATATAACAAGACCCACTATCCACACAACAATGGTCCTACAAGCATCTATTAAGGTTCGGTGGACAGCTGTGTTAAAGAATAAGCAGAACAAATTTATTGTTCAGAAGTTGGCACAACTTTGAGAAGTTGGGCAATTCCATCCCAGAAAAATTCGCCATTTTCATGACTTTTTCAATCTGCTGGCCAAACAAATTAAGAAAGACAACTTGTATTGGGAAATACAAGTACTTGTAGGTAGCCTTGTACAAAAAAGACAAGCAACAAAAACATTTTTGTTTATGAATGAATTAGAGGTGAAAATGTTGCATGTCATATGGGACATCTCTGCATCCAGTATGACACGCAACATTTTCTCCTCTGATTTACCCTTAAACAACAAATTTTTGTTGGTTGTCATGTTTTCACAAGTTTACCCACTAGTACTTTATAATTACCACAAAACAAAGTTTTATTGTTCGAACATTCAGCCAAGTGACCTGAAACTGTTGTCTAAATTTCCAATATGACACCATGGAATTGCCCAGTTTCATAAGAGTAAAAGATGCTAATTCTATGGTAGAGGGGTATATATATATGATTGTTTAAAATATGTAAATTATCAATACAGCATGTTTTATTCGTACAAGATGGTATTTAGTATGTGGAAAATAGAGCCTGGTCATCTGAACCCCTCTCACACTCTCACAGCAGTTTGGGGGATGCAGGAAGGATCAGCCCAAACCCCGACCCCCCACCCCCATCTAGGGCATTTTTAAGCAACTGTTTTGTCCAACACTTAGGAACTGCATGCCCAGATGTAAATGAGTAATGTGTGTTCATCATTTACATTGGTGTCAATGTAATTTAACAGCATATTTTCTACAATATCTTTCCACAGAACGATAATTTCTTCCCCAAATTTTGCCTGAACGTGCAACATACAAAGTGTGTTTCAGAAACAACAATAACTCAAATTTGACTGATGTGTCACTTGCTTTCTTTTGCCAGAGTTGGGCAGTGCATGTTATCATTACCTGTTAGTGATTTTGTAACAGAAAGTCCAAAGTAGTTGTATCCTGAAATGGAAAGAAGATAAAGTAGACAGAAAGCCAGCAGCCTCGGACTGTTGCCAATTTGAAGCATAGCATCTATGCTGTCCTCGTAACGACCCGTGTATGCATTCTCATCAGGGATGAAGTATAATATAGGAAGAACAATCTGCAAAGAACAAGATAGAGTTTTTGTGATTCGATCCGAAAAGTTTGAATTGAACTTGATGCCAAGGCATTGAATGAAGATTATCTTCCCTATTTTTTAATCTTCTGTTTACTTTAAAATACATTTTGCAATTCATCGGCTCTCTTGTAAACCTAGAAGCCTATTAAATTTTTTTTTTCAGGAACAGGATTTGTTACAGATAGAGTAAAAAAAATATATGTTCATCATCATTGTGCCAATCAATGTCTCAAAAGTCTTGTGCATTACTTTACAAGCAGCTTTGTGAAGCACCCCCTCTCACCACCCTTGCTTGAGTCAATTGCTTCAGCTGTGAGAACCCAGCACTGACCACACTACAAATCGGACGCATCTGAGAATGAAGCAACAATGGTACGCCAGGCTTCGCGATCTGACATGAGAGTTGGTAAATTATGTAACAAATTACTTGTATCCTTACATATGTAATCAACAAAATTTAAAGGTCTCCGTCCTCTCGTTTTGTCGAGAGAGGTGCAACAAACGTACATCAGAAGTGACTTCCTTTTCACTGCGGAAACAGTGACCAGCAAGTCTCATACTACGTTTAATTACCGTGGTGGAGATATGTGGAAGATCTCCATAAATTTCATTTTTTGTTTTGTGATCTCTCCAACGAATATTTTGTACCCTCATTAAAAGTCGAGTATATGTGCCATCAAGTCTATCTTTTAAAGGACTTCTTGATTGTCCATGTTTCTATATACCATACAAAAGGATACTTTCTACACGTGCCCTAAACAGGAAGAGTTTTATCAACAGAGAAATATTTGATTCCCAAATCAAATGCAGCTTATTCCATGCAATAGCTTAACATGATCTGCATATCCACTTCTTTAAGCTTGGCCCTTTCCCTTGTCAGTATTGGCCCAGCATTTGTAGTAAAGGCCCGGTCCCACTGCACTTACGGATGCAAAGCGGATGTCAAACGTAAACGAATCTTGCCATCCGTTGGAAAATGCTATGCATCCATTGTGTACTCATTGCATACGTGCTTAATATGCTCTATATCCATCGAGCATCCGTCCACTGTGATTTCATCGTTCGCCCATTTTGTCCACTGTCTGGAGCGGATGAAAACGGATGGAGCCACCCCAAAATTTTGCTTATAAATATGTTGTGTCCATCGGCCAGTGGGACCGGGCCTCAAGTTACAACCATCATACAATCCCTGATACTACAGTCACACCAAGGAAACTGAATCCAAATTGACCGACGATATACCACTGATATTAACGTAATAGCTTTGGTCGGTCTCGAGTTGGATCATTTGGTGTGACCGGACCATAATGGTCTGTTAAAATGAACACTTACCAATCCCAAGATGAAGAATCCAAATATGCCCTCCATTCCTACCACCTGGAAAATAAACAAAATATTACTTTATTGACATGTTGTTTGTTTTGTGTTCTTCATCAAACCATCCTTTCATTCTGTCATTCTATCATGCTATTAATTCATGCCTCATTATCTCAACTACTGTTTCCATCTCCGTTCATAAGCTCACTATCATCATGTTTCCACCCCTGACCAGTTGTGTAAATATTGACCATGCTGTATTACCTCCACATACACAAAAGTTTGAGTGACATCATCAAGTTATATTGAAATGAAACCTTAGCCTGCAAGCACAGACTCATATTTGACACTTTCACCAACAGCAGGTCTAGAGTAAAGACTAGACGCCAAAGACTCTGTCTGTGCTTGGGTAGAGCCAGCCACACGGTACATAGTGAATGTAGTCTCACTACTTCAGACTCTGGATTATGGACTATGCGAATTGCGAAATCAAAGGGTCTGTGCGTGCAGACTAATGAAACCTATGGCAATAAATTTCATTGGCCCTTAGATCACTTGTGTGCTACATAAACATATCATAAAAATGACCATATGATTGTGATTTTTTCTGCATGGTCAGCCCCCCCCCCCCACTTTGAAAACCGTTCCGCGGCCCCTGCACATGACTATACTCTCATGATTGTATCACCATATTTCATATTGTGTTAACATAACGTATTTGTTACTATCTACACAATCAATTTTGAAGCAAGACAAACCTTAACTATAATTTTTTATGTGTTATAAGATTAGCCTCTACTGTGATAAATAAATAATATAAAATAATAAATAGACATCTGTAAGAAATAAAAAAGGCCATTTTGATGAACTTGAAGGAGCACTATATCCTCGTCTGTCCCCCATAAACCAAATCTCCTTAACCTGAGAAACAACCAAAAAAGACATTTCTTAACATTTTTCTAGAGACACATTTCATACCTGTAGTGGAGGATAAGCTCTCTTTTTAAGAAAGATTTCTTCAATAATCATCTGAACAGCATTCATCACTTGACCTCCTAATATTAACAAGATTCCTGGAATATAAAATAACAGTAAAAAAATGTCATGAAACTGGGCTTTATAGCATGCCCCTGCTAAATAAACATAATTAAATAATATAAGATTTTTATAGCGCATGTATTCACCTTGCTAGGTGCTCAAGGCGCTCCTATATTACCCCGGCTAAGCTAGTCTACCGATTCTGGTGCGCACAGCTTTTTGAGGAATTACTTGCTGTCGGTACCCATTTACCTCACCTGGGTCGAGTGCAGCACAATGCGGATAAATTTCTTGCTGGAGTAAAACATGCCATGGCTAGGATTCGAACCCACGACCCTCTGTTGGAAAGGCGAGAGTCAGAACCACTAGATCACGACGAACCCACACTAAAGCGCTAAACATTCTTTGCTTTTAGATGTTAGAGCTACGAGCTCCTAAATCGCATCTTTCTGGAGATGGTGATGATGAAATTTATAAAGTAGTCCAAAATAGACAGAATCACATCTGATTAAAATATGACTGCAACAGATCATACAATGCATATATGCACACAAATACATACAATACATTTTTCATAATTCAGGTTTACAAACCTCTATCTTTACTAAACTGCAAAAGCCCTATGCTAAAACCATCATATACATACACGTACATACATGACTTTCAGATTGGTATTTTCAAACTGCAACATATTTGTTTACACCATGTTTCAAGAACCTTTTTTTATCTTAATTTGCTAACCACTTTAATCAAATACTGAATACATGCTTCTATTCTACTGTATTTACTTACCTAAGACAGTTTGACCTACTTCTGAAGTTCCTTCCTCTGCAAATATTGTTGACATGCCAACTAACACTAGTCCAAACTAAATGAAAAAAAAAACAAAAAAACTAATGATTCAAAATAGGGGATGAAATACATAGAAAATATGTATAGGATTCTGACGAAACAATATCATGAATTAAATAAATTTGTTTACAATCTCTCCTCCAGAAGAGAAATATATCACCTAATTATCAAGCTTGCCTTCACCTTTCATGAGAAATGTGATACATAGAAAATTACCAATTAGTGCTGGGCCATATTTCAATATCAAAATTATGCAATATTGAAAAAATATTTAATATTCAATAATGGTATTAGGATAACTGCAGTAACATGATATGAACAAAATATTTTTGGTTATGAAAAGTTAACCACAATTCAATGACCAGAATGATGTTCTGTATTGCTTAACCCCAACTTAGAACTTTGTATTAAGTTTGTACCCAAATACCTCCTTTTCTGGCACAAGCTCCGATGAAAGCCTTACTTTCATTTCCCCCTTCCCTACTCTCACAGAATTGCAGCTCATAATGAATTTTCAGACTCTCCGATATATCGTGTTATCAGCGATATTTTGCTGGCGATTATTGAGTAACAATGAAATCTAAATATCGGCCAGCACTGTTACCTGGTACCCATCAAATAGAAATAAAATTTTACAATAGACATTTCAATTATGTGGCCTTCATTCTGAAGTCCACTTTATTTTTAATAGGCCATTGTCTTACTCTGCTAAAGTTATGGGAAGCTGAACACTGTTTACCCCATGCTTTAATGGTGAAGAATGTTATTTATTCTTGACAAAAAGTTATGAATAATTCAAGTTTCAAATGAGCTGATAAATTGAATAAATCGAACCAGTAGAGTTCAAGATTTGTGTCACAATTTGCTATCCATATTTAAACCATATTCTGTTCTAACAAGTCTATATATTCTAACTCTTTATACTCTCTTCATTTTTTTTTTTTTTCTTTTCAGGTTCTGCATTTGTGAACTTGAAACTGGATCAAAGTTCTTGCATTTCAGGGCATAATTTTAATTTTTATGATTGAATAGTTCATGTTGCTATGTAAGGGTTTTATGATGTTACATCTTGGCTATACACTTGAATGGATATCTTTTTGTCATATTCCTCATTCTTTGGTTCCTTTAAATGAAGGAAAGTTAAATTGCTTTAACTTTCTACTTTTAAGGGGGAGGTATGTCATGTACTTGTGCAATTTTTGTTAGCGCAAGAGGGCGCTCTGCGTAATAAAAGGAGATCCAAGGTAATCTTATGATTTATTGTCTTTATTTCCCTGTTTTCTTTTATATTGTTGATGGAGTAATTGTGATATAGTCATATCAGGAAGGGCATTTTCTGAAGCTCCCCCCTGATATGACATAATTAAATCAAACCAGAATTCAGAATAAAGGCCTACGTATCTTTCTGCTGTCCTTTATAGCACTAAGTATAGAATGCTACACATTTACCCTGCCAAGATAGAATATTGTATTTAAACAAAATGGTGCAATTTCTTACTTCTTTTTCTTAAATTTGTTTGTACTGATAACATACCCTTTTTATATCCGAATCTAACTTGGAGGGAGTTACTCTGCTCATAAATCACTCTTTCCTCTCCAATACTCACCACTGTAACACTCATTCCTGTCCAGTGAAACCACTTTAGCTGTCTTTTCAAGAAGATTTTCTGAAAGTTGAGAACAAAATTATGGATTATTGCAAACAAAAGAATAGAGATGGAATTACTATTTAACCCTTGAACCCCCAACATGAATCACTGACTATTAAAGGCTAATTTAAAGTTCTAAAAAAGCTAAGGAACATCATTGTGTAAAGAGTCGATGGGATATAATTGTTATGATGTGAATTCATAATTAACATAGAATTAAATGCAGAGACACAGAAATCATGGGTGCAGTTGCAATGAAATTTAATGTAACTCTCCCAGAATATACTGCGTAGCTTACATGTTGGTACAAGCCTCTTCGCAGATGTTGATTTATATTGCTTAGCTTAGATCAGGGATTCTCAAATGGTGGCGCACCGAGCCTTGCAGAGTGGCGCTTGGGAGCCGGTATAAAAAATAAATAAGATATGGAAAAATGGGGGTGCAAAAAATGTATCTACCAATAGGCCTAACCTGGAAATGAGGATTTGGTGATCATTTTATTACGAAAACAAACGGTTTCTGTGCCACACAAGTGATTTGAAAGCCCCGGTCATAGGATTGCTATTTCTACGGCGAGTAATTTTGCATTTCCAGAGTATATGTTTTGGTTTAGCTTTAAACATAAAATAATATGATATTCAAAGAAAATAGATAATGAATTTGAGACATATCAACAAGCATAAACTTTATTTCCGAAGCCGATTAAAATCAAAAGTTGTAAAAGTGAAATATGCTCCGATGTATTGTCTCTACCGTGATTGCCTGCATGCACTCTTGCTTAATATGAACTGAATGAAAGATACTGCACGTGAGTTGTAGAGAGGGGGGCAGTTTGGGGCGTTAGTGCAGTGCAACGCCTGATTTTTCAGCCCTTGCAAAATTAGGGAAATTATGGCATACAGATGGGGGTGGGGCTTGGGGGCTTCGCAAATGTTTCACAGCCGAGAAAAAAAGGAGAAAAAAGAAAATAAGGAAAGGGTAAGAGTGGAACGCTGTTTGATTTTCTACAGATTTCATACATTTTCATTTTCATACAGATGGGGGTGGGGCTTGGGGGCTTCGCAAATGTTTCACAGCCAAGAAAAAAAGGAGAAAAAGAAAATAAGGAAAGGGTAAGAGTGGAACGCTGTTTGATTTTCTTAATATTATGTCAAAATCTATCCAAAATATAGGTTTTGATATTGAAAAGCTCAACATTTTTTATCGCTCGCTGCGCTCGCTCGCATATTTTAAGAAATTTTGCTCCAGCCGCCATATCTGGCCCCCTCAATTTTTTACTCATTACGCCACTTGCTTCAGCCACTAGATCTGGTGCAGAACAGTCTGAACTAGTGGTATCACTCACTGTAAAAAGTATCTGTATTTTTACAACAAATGCTGTCAGCAGAGTTTCCATGATTGTGTGCAAAATTACAGAAGTGTTGTTTATTTTTTTCCTAGAAATATTCAAGAGAGAGAAACAATATACATTGGTCAGGACTAACACATTTCATCTGTTTTAACTATTGGCCTATTCTATAAAAACTCTGATTTTGTTATTTTTTCTTTCTTATTCATGGAAAAATTAACATCAATACAGTAAAAAGAAAATACACACATTTTATGGCGACTCTGCTGACATCAATTTTGCTGTAAGAATACAGATTTCTTTTGTCTACAATGCTGGTAGGCCAATATTGTGAAAACGTCACAAATCATTTTTCTTTTAATCAATTGTGTAGATTGTTGGCATTTGTATTTCTTCTATTGATATCAATTAGAGCCCATATTCCAAAGCTTCGGGGGCTCTGCCCCCTGGACCCCTTCCGCAATATTTCGCTTGTTTGCGTAATGGATAGTGGAGCATTATAGATTCTCAACAAGAAATGTGGAGCTTCAAAGAAAGTAATTGAGAATGGCTGGCTTAGATATATCTGAATGAGGCCTTAGTCCTAAAAGGGGAGCAAACTGTTTGTCGTCTTTCATTCACTGTGTCATAAATAGCTAGTCTTAAACAAGTGGAATGCCTCTGGCCGTCTCACCTGCATCACGCGATTCAATATAGCAGCAGTGCTGATTTTGAAAACTACTATAACTCGCACAAGATGTTCAGTGATACTTGGTTACTCTTATTTCCACGTTTTATGAACTAGACCAATACACTTATAGAGATATGATGGCAATTCAACAAATACCCCCAACATGGCCAAAGTTCTTTGACCTTACATGACCTTTGACCTTGATCATGTGACCTGAAACTTGCACAGGATGTTCAGTAATACTTGATTACTATTATGTCCAGGTTTCATGAATCAGATCCATAAACTTTCAAAGTTATGATGGTAATTCAACAGATACCCCCAATTCGGCCAAAGTTCATTGACCCTAAATGACCTTTGACCTTGGTCATGTGATGTGAAACTCATGCAGGATGTTCAGTGATACTTGATTAACCTTATGTATAAGTTTCATGAACTAGGTCCATATATTTTCTAAGTTATGATGACATTTCAAAAACTTAACCTTAGGTTAAGATTTTGATGTTGATTCCCCCAACATGGTCTAAGTTCATTGACCCTAAATGACCTTTGACCTTGGTCATGTGACATGAAACTCAGGCAGGATGTTCAGTAATACTTGATTAACCTTATGGCCAAGTTTCATGAACTAGGTCCATATACTTTCTAAGTTATGCTGTCATTTCAAAAACTTAACCTCAGGTTAAGATTTGGTGTTGACGCCGCCGTCGCCGTCGGAAAAGCGGCGCCTATAGTCTCACTCTGCTATGCAGGTGAGACAAAAATGCCTTTTTTGAGATAACTATCAATAATATAGAGCATAAATTAGCCAACAATTTTTCTTGTATAAAGAAACAAATTGATTTGAGGGAAAGCACTGTTAACCTACTCAGTAACACAATTATTGTGGTAGAAATATATTGTGTTGTGAATAAGCATGTCATTAACATTTCAATGGGCCTGAATCACAAGACTAAACTGCTCAGAATGTTGCATTATGGGTTAGCAACCTGACCAGATATAGGTGTTTAGGGGCTTGAGATGGTTACCGGTTTGTATCTGCTTTAAAAGATCAAAATAAACGATTAAAACAAAACCTTGCTGAATCAGTCCAGTTACTGATGGAACTTCATTCTCTAGATCATAATAATAATAAATTTAATAAGCATTTATACTGTATCATCTTTCTAGAAATCATCTATTCAAAGGCGCATTGTTATTATCATTACGCCAGCTTTAGCTCAAGCAGCCTTCCAGCAGTCAGTGCATTTCAAGGAATTAATCCTGCTGGGTACCCATCCACCTCACCTGGGTTGAGTGCAGCACAATGTGGGTAAATTTCTTGCTGAAGGAAAACACATCATGGCTAGGAATCGAACCCAAGTCCCTGTGATTGAGAGACGGGAGTCGTAACCACTAGACCACGATGCCCCCGCAATGGGAGAAAAAAGTTAACAGGTAACTCCATCCATGAAATCCTCCTTAGTCCATGATCCACCATGATCCACCCATGTCAAATATCTTTGGACCACAGACATCTGTTCTACTTACAGGAGGCAATACATCATGCATCATTGATTGATCCGATTAACCTCAACTATGGAAAGCCAGCAACGTCAACAGATAAAATGCATATTTGCTCAAAATGATTTCTACATCTATCTTTTTCTTTTGACAATTGAGTATGCAAAGGACATTGTGCAAATTTCCTTCAGGAAAAATTATGACATTGGGCGGTGCTGCACCAGCCCGAGTTTGCTCAATCTCAAGATTTTAGCCCGATCGGCCCTCTTCGCGATTAATCTTGAGATTCCAGAAACCCTGTCTCCACCAGCGCAAGAACAGCAATTTGTGCTCGAGCGAGGCATCGATGCATTATGGTGTGACGCAGTGAATAAATAATCCTGAGTGAGTCTGCACCTGTGAATTAGCGGGATAATTTGTAAAATAGCACGCTATTTTGCAAATAATCCCAAGTTGACTTGGGATTGCAATTTGAGATTAATCCAGCGACTAGCGCAATATTTGCCTCTCCATTACAAATAATCTCAAAATTTTTCAGATCGGGATAATTTACCAGATCAGAAATAGCGCGCTAATTTGAAAACTCGGGCTGGTGCAGACGGCCCTATTGATGGATTTCCATTTAGTTGAAAATGATCGGATCAATCACAACTCTTTGTAAGGTGGGGCCCTGGTCCCAAAACTTGCTTTGACTGAGGCGATTATTCCACTTTATACAGAACGTCCACTTATGCGGATTTGACAATATTCTCAAACTTACCGAGAGTATTCCAGTGAAGATGATGATGGAACCTCGGAGCATTTGCCACACCGATGCCGAGACGTAGAGGAGACCTATACCAGCTAGTGTCGTCCCAAGAAGGTCACAGAGGGTCGGTAAAACGATGATGGGTTGAAAGATTCTGCATAACAAAAATGTGATTATATACAACTGGTTATTATTATGTATGGTAACACCTGAAAGCTTCTTTTGATACAGGTGTATCAAACAAGGGAAACCAAAGATTCACATGAGATGAGATATTTATTAAATACGTTGTGATCAAACTAAATTATATCATTACAAAGTAGGCATTCAAAGATATCTAGATCAACTCAGCCCTAGTAAATTTACTTAAGTTTGAAAAAGTCTAGATTTGATAAACTATACATTCTAATTAATGTGGATACCATGCCAAAAATTATTTTTTATTTATTTTCAGGGGCTACAATTACTTTTCATTTTCACAACCTGTTGCCAAAATGTTGAATTGTTAGGCACCCTGATCATTCCTTGGATATATGCACATTTTAAAAATTATTATTATTATTAAATCTGTTACAATGGATATGATTTAACACTGCATTGAAAAGGGATTATCAGGGGCCTTTTTTAATTTCCAGTGCTTTTTTTTATAGCATTTTGGCGGGGGTCAAAATTGCCTTGAGCCCCCATTTATTTTTTGTACCTGGTGGGTACCTACCTTGGTTGTTTCAGCATGACACCAGCAGGTGGTGCATCTTGAAAATGGGTCTCCCTGAGCTGAAAAAAATAGAGATAGAATCATACGAATCATATATTAAAAGCACTACTTTTAAATCTAAGTTTGATATAGGGGACTGCTACCTACAAGCAGCAGTCCTCTCCATACCCAATCTGTTATATAAACTACCTATTGTACATTATGAACTGGTTGTTTACTTGAATTATATTTGTTTGTTGGATGGATATGGAAACAAATGAAATGAATGAAATATGCTATGTCATCTTCACAAATGAGTTCCTTTTTATCAAAATAACCAGTGACAAACAAATTTCTATAATTTCACAGCCTGCCCCTTCTCCCCTTCCTCGCCTTGCCCCTCTCCTCTCTTCACCTCTTGTCTTCTATTTCTTTTCATCTCTTCATTCCATCTTCTTTTATCCTTTTTTTTTTTTTTTTTTTTGTGTGTGATCAATTATGAGTTATAAAATTGCAAAATATGAAAATCAGAGTATCCATAATAGTACCTTAATCGTCATAATGTCATTAAAGTTATCAGTATTGCCAATATCTATAGACTACAGAGCAGCAGAAATACTTTCATATTTTCTTACAAAGTACCAAAAAAATTTAACTTTGCTCTCACTTAAGTTACTGTACCTGTCTTCTAAATGCTTCTCTTTCGTGACGTCTGGCAATCAGCAATCCCAACAAGCACAAGCTTTCCCCTGGGGAGACAGAAATGAATGAAAATAATGAATACAATGTCTTTTCATTTACGTAAATATTTTGCATGCAAGCTATAATTTCAACAGACTTTAATTCAGTATTTGATATTATTATACACTTGATAAATATTCATGGCTGAAAAGGATATTGATACTGAGTTGGCAGATGAACATGATGATATGAACAGGCTAAGTATATTGTGGGAGAGAAACAAAAGAAATCTATATAAAGGTAGAGCAAAACCAAAGAAAGAAAAGATGGGGAGAGTGAAAGTGGGGGGGAGTTGTCAAAATTTTCCTGTACAAAATGATGCCCCCCCCCCTGGAAAATTCTGATTCCACCCCTGGATGGGTAAATATTGATTATCTACAATATATTACCATTTTTATATTGCATGAAACTATAAATCTTTGATAAAATAAACAGTCATGTATATTCACCCATGAACATGATGATGGTTTGAAACCAGGGATGATCAAATTCATGCTCTGTTGCAGTCTTTGTTCCATTCGGCCCTTGGGGAATGGCTACTCCCTTCACACTACACAAATGAAAAACAATGATATAAAATGGATGAAGACATGAAGAAGTGGCTTCCTATTAAGTGATTGTTATTTTAAAAACTAATGAATTGTCATATTCCCAACATACTGTATGAAGATGAAACAATATAGACCCCAGAAATCTGTTTTGAACATTTTAATTTTTTTGTTTTGTTCCTCTAGAAGAAGTCCAGCCATGCCAGAAGAATTCACAGATGAAACAGAAACTGATGCTATTGATCTAGCATTAGATCTACGTTACATTGAGTTCCAATCCTTAGAAAATGTAATTAATAGCATAATTATTGAATTCATTTTTAGGAGGAAGGTTAAATTTGATAAGTAGACCTACTCCAACCAAAAAAAAGAAGAAAAAACGAAACAGCATTTCTACTAAAAAGCATTACCCTGATATATTCTTTATTAGCATTATTAATAATAAAAATATATTATCACAAACATTGCTCAAAACTTACCTCAAAGTTTCCTAAATAGTGTGCTGGAAATGCATGTATGCATACTGGTCCCTATACTGTGTGGGCTAGTGGCTTGAAATAGGTATTTTAAAGTCTTTTTTATGCTGACCTAGGACTGTGTGTGACTCTGAGAGGAGCCGTGGAAACATGTGACATCAACAAATTATCACCTTGCCTGTCAGAAAATGTAACGATGTCGCTAAATGTAACTACATGGTTCACTTAAATTCAAAATATATTTAAAGAACAGTTGGGGCCAACTCACGTATTGACTTTTGGGGCACATTTCTATACTACAGCAGTAACAGCACACATCTAGTGCCAGTGCCTACCCTAAATTTGAATAAATTAACATTTTCAATGGAATGGAATCTTGATTGATTGATTGATTCATTTATTTCCACACTTCATAAAAAGAACAATACAGAGTAAAGATGGTATTACAAAATACAGTACAATATATTCCGATGCATAAAGAGAACATACACTACACAAAACAATATACCAAAATATGAACAATACTTAAATCAGACAAGAAGAGAAACAGTATATGTAAATGTGGGGGATCATTTAAAAAGTTAAAAACTTATAACATAATCCCAATTTTGTCAATAAAAGTTTGAGTTTTGCAGAGAAAGACTAGAAGAAAAAAAAAAAAGAAAAAAAAAATGTAATTGAGGTAACTTAGTCTAGGAAATTAAAGTTTTTGTAGAAGAAATGTTTTAAGTTTATATTTAAATACATTAAGGGATAGAGAACTTTTGACATTTTCAGGGAGACTGTCCCAGAATACAGGACCATTATGAATGATTGACTTTCGGGATAATGATAATTTCCCACATGATACACGGTAATCAGATTTTCTTCTAGTATCATAATTGTGAATATCAGAATTTTCTTAAGTAATTTCTTATAGTATAAATACATAAAGATACCAAGATTGTAACTATATAATTTATACACAGGCAATATTTTAAACTTAAGAAATCTTCAATTGGATCACTTGTTCATGCTTATTTCATCAGAAGAGCAACTACAGTGGGCTACGCTTCAGGAAAGAAGGGCACAACAGCGAGCTAGCATGGTCTACTGCATCATCAACAAGATTATTGTCTGACGAGTACGATAATATGCCAACGGCAGTCTGTACTTTAATATAGGAAGAAGAAGAAGAACAGGAAAAATATTTTGACAACACGTGCATGACATTGTGATTGTCACAGGGATTGTCAGTGACAATTATACCGGATTCCCATTATTCATATCACCATCATCATTCGCAGTACTCTCATGAGCTACTACCAGTGGTTGAACCTTCATCACTCACACATGCATGCGACTGTTAGATATACTAACCTCGCACAATTGATTTGACTATGGATTTTGACATTTTCATTCATCCGCAAAAGCCCATGAAAGATTTGCATGTGTCGCGTGCATCATGTGCATTTGATATTCCTTCGCACGCGAGAAGTGGGACCCATGACTCATGAGTGAACCTTCATATGACATAGTTTTTTTTATTGTTTTTTTTTAAATCTTTTTACTTTTTAATCAAAGACTAATTAAAACAGTTGTACTACAGATCTAATTACAAATTTGTATATTTTAGAACAGAAGTGGAGTAACTAAGGTCTATGAATATGATCAGTTTTGTTGTTGACAGACTAAGTAATCATCATCATGTTATTTAAGGGCTCTGCAATGCAGCCTATATCTCAAATTTTGAATGACGGAATATATAATTTATATATTCCGCCATTCAAAATTCGAGATAAAGGCTGCATTGCAGAGCCCTTTAAATAATATGATGAAGATTATAGATGATGATGATGATGATGATTACTTAGTCTGTCAACAACAAAACTTATCATATTCATAGACCTTAGTTACTCCACTTCTGTTCTAAGACTAAGAGTAAGACTACCGGTACTCGGTAGTACTATAGTATAGTATATTACAAGAAGTAAGAGTCTTTAGAAATGATTTTAAAAATTAGTTGAAAGAGCATCGAGATCGAGCATTCATTACTCACTGACAGTCATTCTGGGCTTTCTTGCTAAGAGTATTGATGCTTCCTGTAACAAGCATTCCTACAGCTAGTAGAATCTGGTAGCACGACAGTCCCATCTTAGATCTCGACTTCCTCTACCAGCCGACATTGACAGTACACCTACAGCTGAGCTTAATTTCGCTAGCGACACGCCACAAAAGTCATCGGGACAGTTCCCGGCAGCAGCGATCCGAGCGCTCGCTATTGTAACCCGAGCGCGAATCGTCCAAGAAATCTCGCAGTCACATGATCATGAGATCTCTGATCACATGACAATGATGAGTACAGTCCATTGTTTAACTGATCACGCCCCGCCCGTTTCTAGTTGAGTTAACCCGATAGAGATATATATCTCTATGGTTGCCCCACCCCCTTTTATGAAGAAGGTAAACAAAAAACGCAAAACAAAATCGACAAATGAATGGAAAAGTTGAAGATGAATTGGTAAAATAGATAAATATAGAAAAAAAGAAGGAAGAACAAAAAAGAGAAAGGCAAAGAAAGAAGGAAGTAAAAAGAAAGTCAAACAAGTCTGTTTTTACCAATCTTCATACAATGAGTTTTATGAATTTTGTTATCATGGTAGTAAAGAGTTCAAGCTTCGAAGTTTTTATATGCATAAAATGATAAAGAAAATAACATGATTAATACGTAGTTTCTACTATCCCGATTCGCGCTGATTGAAACCATTTTCTAAATCATGAAGTAATTATAGTGATCTTATCAGATCTTGAGGTCAATTGTGACAATGGCGATTGTAAAAGAAATTTTGGACAGCTAAAAAATCTTCATGATCACTTACGAAAGGCCAATCGTAACAGATCGAACAGTGGAAATCGGGTATGTATGCATTCTTTCAAAAAATTAAATAAGCAAAACATATTTTGCTCATGCTTTTTCTATCTTCAAAAATCTGAATTATTAAGTAACCGTACTGAAAATTTTTGTCAATCAAGAGCTTAGGATAAATAAAATTTTATACTTTCATCTTTTAAATGATTTAGAAAACCCCAACTGAACCTAAAAAACATCAATGTCTATGTCCCCTCCCATTTATCTACCCCCTCCCCCTTTCTTTACTTTCTCCCTCTCCTTTCTTCCCCTCTCACTTTATCTTTCTCTCCTCACATCTCACCAGGCCTCTTCCCTCTCTCTGTATCCCCAAAGTAAAAATGACAGTAAATTAAAGTATCTTTTTAAAACTGAAGCATGACAAAATTTAATCAAATTATCACAAAAGCATCAAAATATTGCACACTGACAAATGAACAGTAATAGTTAGTTAAAGAGCACACAACAAATGATAGCACAGTCGATTGTGTTCAGTACATGGTAACCCACCCCCCCCCCCCCTAAAAAAGAAAAAGAAAGGGGAACCCCATTACTTGGTAGATAAAGAACATTACCCCCCTTTCCTTAATTATTATGACAATATTCAAACAAACATCTTACCAACAGACATTAGTCAAAGTGTATGTTCAATCTGACTTAAATAAACCTGAACGTAATACAGGTACTACCAATTTCATTAATTGGTGAATACCAATATAATAAGAACCAATATGAATGGGGAATTTCAAGACTTACATTTATTATTAAAACACACAAAATGATAAAACGTGATTTTCAGCGTATGATTTAGGAGCATTTAACCTGTTTGCACCAATAATCCTTTTTCACATACTTGAGTAGCTACCCAAATTCAAAGGCATTTTGTTGGGCTACATGTAAAGGAAACCTAAAAAATATAATATTTTGGTTGCGGCACAATATTAGCACTACAATCCACTGAAAATTAGACATCGCTATTTCTTGTTTCAAACCGTCTATATTATTGGCCGGATTTACTTGAAACAATAATCATTCAGTTTCTGCTACAATGCCAATTGAATTATCGGAAGGGTTGGGTTGCTGTATGAAGTTAAATTGTCTTTAACATTCTTGTGAAATTGAACTTTTTCAATAAAAAATAAATAAATGAAATACATTACAACAATCTTTAATAAAACAAAACATTATACCTCACACACACTTTACGTCTAAACTCACAAAAATTATACCAAATATATCAACTATAGCTTTGTAAACTGCATATGTCACATCTATAATCTCTAACAGTCACATTTTATATATTTTTTTTCCAATGAGTTCAAATGTTAATATGAAACAGACATTTATCTTCCAAAGAAGTCCACCTTGATATACATATACAATTTTATTTAAAGCAGAAAAGTGAGAGAATCATTCATCAATAAGGCAAAAATCCATGAAATTAAACAAAAAGGTTATGAATTCTTGATGTTTAATTTTGTGGTGTAAAATGCGAGCAGCTCCCCCATTAGTTATTTGATATAATCTATAAAGTGACACTTTTTAATGGTTCATGATGAGATGTTAACTGATTTCATATGATCCATGATATAATAGGAGAATAACTTCCATGTGATGTCACACACGTTAATTTGATATTTAAAAAAACCTTTTACTCTGTTTAATATTCTTCAATTTTCATCAAACCATTGGTAATGTGCTCCTACCATGTTTTTCTGCTTTTGAGAAAAAACAAACATGACATCAAGGTTGACTTCTTATATTGTTCTACCCAAGACACTATAGTAACATCAATAGACAAATTTAAATTCAACTTAAAGGAGAATGAAACTCTTGGAGCAAGTTAGCTTTTGTGAAAGCAGAAAAATCAAAGAATAAGATCAACAAAAGTTTGAGTAAAATAGGACTAGCAATAGAAGAGTTATGAGCATTTGAATGTCGAGATCACTAATGCTGAACAACTCTCCCCTTTTGGACACTGAAAATATACCCCAAAACATCTCTTTTTGCTCATTCTAATCATATGACAAACGATTCAATGATATAATGTTGTGAAACCTCTGTACTTGTCCTCTCATAAAGAGAACACCTCACCTTGTGATAGACTCTGTATAAAGTGAGAATATAAGTGAAATAAGTACTAAAGTAATGAGGGAGTTGTACGTGTGTGACATCACAGATCTTGGATGCATTGCCAATGGGAGGATCTACATGGCATTAGTGATCGCGACATTCAAATGCTCATAACTTTCTTATTATTCATTCAATCTTCCTCAAACTTTCAACAATATGTTTCTTTGATTTTTCTCTTTGATTTGGATTCAGCTGGTTTCAAGGGTTTCATTCTACTTTAATGTGTCAAGAAACATACCAATGGCTAAAATTCCACTGTACAGTGCGTCCCAGAAAAAACGAAACCGAGATTAAGCGATGATTTATCATAGCTTAATCACAAATAGAATAGTCAAATGACCTACCAATGTAAAGCTTAGAATCTCCCCTTTCATCTGATATTACGTAGATTATTCCCCATTCACGCATGAGTGAGCAAAAACAATTTGAAGAAAGGATACCAAAAACTCATTTGGCGGGGGGTATCTGAATTTCAAAAGAAAATCACATGCCTAACCAGTTCAATATCTGCTCTTTTATTTGATACCTTAATCACAAAAAATGGTCAAGAAGTAAAAAAGTTATGTTCCCTCGAAACAATGCTTGTATTTCCATAATTTCAATAAATAAACGTGTTTTCACCGGTTTCCCACAGAAGCTATCGCATGGTTAAAAAAAAACTTAATGCATGGCTGATCGTCAACAAAACGGAGTGTCAAGTGAGTTTGAACGCTAGCCTAACGCTAATTTAATGAAATTATTGAAATTCAAGCCTTACATGTATTTCAAATAACCAGAACTTTGTTATTTCTTGACCATTTTCTGTAATTGAGATATCAAATTAAAGAGCAGATATTGAACTTTTTTAAAATGTGGTTTTCTTTTTGAAACCCAGATACAGCCCACCAAATGACTTTTTGGTATCCCCTTTTCATATTGTTTTTGCTCACTCATGCGTGAATGAGAACTAATCCAAGTAATTTCAGATGAAAGAGGAGATTCTAAGCTTTACAATGGTAGGTCATTTGTCTATTGTATTTGTGATTAAGTTATGATATATCATCGATAAATCTCGGTTTCGTTTTTTGTGGGACGCACTGTATAGTGTATTCTACCCCTAGTTTGTATACATGAAGATTTTGTGCAAAATAGACATTAATAACAAGTCATGCATCAAGGTTGACTTCTTGTAATGCTCTACCCAAGACACTATAAAGTAACATCAATAGATAAATTCAAATTCATCTTTATGTGTTGAGAAACATACCAATGGCTAAAAATTCCATTGTATAGTATTGTATAGTGTAATATACCCCTAGTTTGTATACATGAAGATTTTGTGCAAAATAGACATTAATAACAAGTCAAGGTGATCACAAACACTGTCTCGTATAGTCAATAAATCACATTTAAAAGGCACAATTGAAAGCATCAATAATACTACATGTATGATAGAGCATCAACATTAAAAGCAAAAAAATGAAATATTGTTGAATGATAATTGAAAAATAACTTTTGTCCGGATATTATGTACATGTAAACTACATTCAATGAGCACAAAGAATGTGAAATTTGCATGAGACCTTATAAAAATAGTACATATACCATATTGTCATTCATGAGAATAATTAAAATGAAGACAAATCAAGTGTTATTTTCAACAAAATATGAGTACTTATGTAGACAGATTATGTGCACAGAGAGACATGTACGTATACAAGTCACATCAAACCATGTCCCTTTTGCTCTAAATTAAATGTTTGCTTCATTGGTATTTAATCTTTTTGTGAACCAGATTTGATCAAATGATACTCCCCTATTTTAGAAATTTACAACACAATCAGTATAGGTCTATATTGTAATTTTTCCGGCTAAAAAAGGGTAGTTTAATATCCAACTCATCTACTTTCCCATATTTTTTAAGCCTCATATTTAAGTAAATACATGTAATAAAGTTGATTATCCCATTTTGTTCACACCACTTCAGTCATCAATTTTGTAATATGACAATCTTTAAAAAAAAAAAAAAATTCCACAGAAGATAAAAAAAAAAAAAAAAAAAAAAAATCACTTTTTTTTCTTCTAAACAACATCAAAGAGTCAGACCAGCTGTCCCTTCTAGTTTTGTTGTTTTGCTTTCATGATAAATGGACACTATGGATCCTCATTTGACCATCACAATCGTTTTATCTAATGTCTTGATTTTTACTACATTTTAAACTTTTGTTTTTAGAATGGAAAATGCAGTTCCAATACAAGTGCATAAATAAAGAATTAAGTACGCCAATATTAGAGTAATTTGTGTGATACTACGTAAATAGAATACTTTAATTACATGTACACATAACAATCAAAATAGTTCTTTTTTAAACAGTACTGCTTGAATTATAATAAAACTGCAGTGCAATTTTTTTGTGTCACATCAAGTTAACATATAAATAAAAATACAATAAGCTGTTTATCTCTAGAGTAATCTAATTGGAATGTAGATAAAATAAAATTCACTACTCTTTAATATTTACACTGGCATACTTTAAACACAACAGTATTTCACAAACTCTACACACTGACCCTTTATACAAGAATACATATGAATTTGCATATCAAGTTGTTCAATACTCTCCAAGAAAGAAAGTTATAAAACCATTCACCATAATTAAGTAGATAAAAGACGAGAATATCACATAAACATGATTTTTTTTTAAATAAATAAAATGCCCATGCCTGCATGATCACAAACTCATAGCAGCTGTGTACAGAAAGACTTAAAGCACATCAAAATCAATAAATCAATTAGCTAACGATAATGCCTCTTTTAAAATGTTGAAAGCAAATATTTTCTCAGTTAGGAAGAAGAAAAAGAGGTAGGACATAACAATAGAAAGATGAGAATACTGAGCATAATACAAGTAAGATTGTTGATATTTATTCAAGGAGAAAGGGTGAGCAGGTCCTTTAACCTTGGCTAATAATACGGTGACAAGACATTTGCTTCGGGCTTAATTTCATCGAAGATATAGGGTAAGGGTGGCAATAGGGTTTTATGTTAGGTCTTGGATAGGGTAGGGGAGACCGGGGTTAGTTGGAACATGGGGTAAGTTGAAACATTGTAATTTTCTTTAACGTCTTTAAATAAATTTCTGCAATACTGCCCTCAAGTTATTGTCATTATCAAGAGCCATCCACCATATTACAGACAACACATGTGCAACAAGCCTGGTGAAGTTAGAAACAATTTTTTGTTTTTTGACCTTCTGAGTAATTTTTTTCTCGTTCAGAAATGTTTGATTATCTCAGAGAAGTTTATAGATCAAGTTGGCCAGTTTGGGGGTATAATAGACACTTATACCAAGCTACAAAATGAGGTTATTAATATGCCATGGTGAAGTCCCTTTTTTGTGCTGTAAGCTTATAAATGTCAAATGGGCCTCCGGGGTTAGTTGGAACAAAGTTGAAGGGGCTAGTTGGAACATGTTCCAACTTACCCTAAACATCATAATCAAACATCATAATTTTTCAACCAAAAGTCTTAAATGTATGATTTACTTTTGCTGGTTCAAATAGATTCATTTTATACTATTTATGATCGCAAAAGACTCCTGACAAAGTCCATCGGAAAAAACAAAGTTCGGAAAACAAAAATACAAATAAAAAAATAATAATAATAAATACATAATAAATTATATTTTTTGAATTTTTGGTGGATATTTGTTATAAATGTAAAAATTGATACTCTCACCAAAAATTAGCATTCTACTAGCTTAATAAATAGAGTTAAAGGCAAAAACATACCAAAAAAAGCAAATTTCAGGAAAATTTTATATGCTTATTTGCATAATTAATTATGAAAAAAATATAAACAATTAATTTTTGTCTTATAAATTTGATGCAGAAGTACATGAAATTGCTGAGAGTACACCTAATTGCATGTAAACTCAAATGCACCCAAATATGCGGAATTCTACTACACAGTCTGCTTGTGTGAGTGGCTGTATAATAGAAAGCCTAAATTTCAATGAATCCACACTTTAATATTTTGAACTTGAATAAGATAAAGCAAATAGGCTAAAACCATGTGATATTACAGTTTTAAGTAGTTTAAGTATAATTCTTAATTGACCATGCAGTGTTCCAAATTACCCCATACCATGTTCCAACTTACCCCGATATGGGGGTAAGTTGGAACGTTTGCGATGGTCTTGTTCAAGTTGGATTTTTTTCAGTAACCATAATGGAGTTAAAAATTTTATGGGGTACATTTGAAGCCCTGAGATATATGCTTCAAGCTGATATATCGATTGTTTCTCGAATAAAATCTATTTGGATTTTACAAACATTTCTGTCAAAAATGTTCCAACTAACCCCGGTCTCCCCTATAGTGTTAAATACAGGGCTTAAGTTGGTCAGTCCATTTGTGTGGAATTTATAGCAGGGACTCAGTTTTATTAGGGGAGCAATAACAAGCTCTCCTTAAAAGTTTTAAGAGGAGCGGTAGGGGATCATTGACCGACACTTGTTCTACATTCAGGTTTATAGAATAGAGGTTATACAAGGAAACAAGATGTTGTACAAACAATACAAATGTGTATGATATTGCCATATTTCTAGTTTTTCTGCATTTCTGCATTTATTATTTCATGTCACAAAAAAATTATGATTCGCTGAGGCGAGTGATAGATTGCTCTACCTGAAATGGATTAAGGTGAGCAGTCGCCTTAAAACTGAGTCCTTGTTATAGCGGAGCATACGTCATGGAACCAATACTACTCCTACATGTATATGAAGATGGCTTCCTTGAAAATCTGCATGTTAAAGGCATATTAATGTCCGTTTTCATGGGGAATTCGACACCATTCAGATACACATCACCCAGAGTAGAATGAGAGTCATGACAAGCTGACATTATGTAATGGCCACTGGATATTTATTGCCTTATTGTGAAGTCATTCTTTCACTTTCCTCATCCTGGGCAAGGTTAAGGAGGCTTGGCCGAAGAATTTCATGCTGGTACACCAAGTTTGCTTACCCCCCCAGATGTCTCTGTTACAGGTATTTCCAATGCTTTTTCATTAACTCTGGGGTCAGCAAACAATAATCACCCCCCCCCTCCCCCGGAAAACTGATGCCCATGAGAATTTAAAATCAGCTCATTGAGCAACTCTATAACCCAACACCAAACTTGATTATTCTCACATTACTCAGGACTAAGACGAAGTTCACATCCCCAATCTCATCTTCCACTTTGTAATCAGAAAACTAAAGTCAAGGGCAATTAACACATTCAAAGCAAATAAGGTATAAATAGATTTCTTGCAGTTAAATAGATTTATCATGTCCAGATTTACTTAACTGGAACATGCCTTTAGTGAATTTGTGACCCCCCCCTTTCACTACCTGAAAAAAAAAATTTATCAAAGATATCAAGGTCATGCAATATACCAACAGACACCATTCTCTCAGGTTAGCATTTCACTCACTCAACAGTTGTCACCTGACAAGTTGTCAACTTTCCTTGATTTTGATTGGCTGAGAAGCAGATGAATGACTGTCGCTACCGTACCTGTCGGATATTAAAACATACTTTGTTGGATGAACAAAACATCTGACGGAACCTTTCATGAAATGCTCTCCTGCAGCGATGATAATGATGTATTGATTTACTTCCCTTCTAAGAGAACCAGGCAGATGATGAGGATTGCTGCGAAAGCCACCAGGGTGATCAGGGCCACGGACACCAGAAAGGCACACTTACGTCGCTGTCGCGCATCGTACTGGGGATCCTATGTGAAACAGGAAGACAGAAATCAACTCGGATTACAGTTACAGGGGATTTGTCGTGTTCCAACAACATGTTCCTTTTTTTTTTTTAATGTGTTTTCAATGTTTTAACACGTTAAAAAAGTTTTTAAATATTTATAATAAACAATAAATAAATTATATAGAGTTTGTATAGCGCACATATCCACCTTGCTAGGTGCTCAAGGCACTCCTACATTACCCTGGCTAAGCTAGTCTATCAATTTCGGTGTGCACAGCTTTTTGAGGAATTACTTCCTGCTGGTACACATTTACCTCACCTGGGTTGAGTGCAGCACAATGTGGGTAAATTTCTTGCTGAAGGAAAACCTGCCATGGCTTGGAATCGAACCCACATCCTTCAGATTGAAAGACGAGAGTCTTAACCACTAGACCACGACGCCCCCACTTTTGTAATGAATGATGTGATTTCCTGTAATACAGGTTTGGAGTTATTAACTGATGATTTCAAACACAGAATTTTGAGAGACAGAGAAGGAGAAAGTAAAGTGGAAGAAAGAAAGAGAAAAAAAAGAGGAGTTTGGATAAGGAGATTTTGTTATTTAATAAAAGAAAAAATAAACTAGTAAACAAGTACAAAAACATTATTCATTCAAAATTCCATCAAAGCAAACTTTTCAACACAAAATCTATATTCTATCCAGTTTTATAACAAATTTTTTGTGTAAAAAACAAACAAGTGGAACGCCTCTCACAGTCTTGCCTGCATATTGCGATTCAATATAGCACCAGTGCTGACTTTGAAAACAACTATAGAATAATTATTCACCCCCCCAAAAAAACATTCATATGATAATAAAATACTATGTTCATTGACCCTCAATGACATTTAAACTTGATCATGTGACCGAAGATACTTGATTACCCTTAAGTCCACATTTCAGGAACTAAATAAAGTTATGATGACAATTGAACAAATATGGCCAAAGTTCATTAACCTTGTTCAAGTGACCTGAAAATCATGCAGGATATTCACTGATACTTTTTACTCTTCTGTCCAAGTTTCACGAACTAGATCCATATACTTTCAAAGTTATGACAATTCGGCACCTATAGTCTAGCTCTGCTATGCAAGCAGATTCCATGGCATTTGCTCCGGCGACAATTGCTCCGCTCTAAATTCCACACACTAATGGAATGGCCAGCTTCAACCCTGGGTTTAACACTATACCCTACCCTAAACCTAACATAAAACCCTATTGCAACCCTAACCTACATCTTAGACAAAATTAAGCCGGAGCAATTGTCGTGTCACCTGCAAGCAAGACAAAAACAGGTGTTTTAAAACATGTTTTGAACGGGCCAACCCTCATCGCCTTCATTGCCTTTGGTCAATACAAACCCTGAGGCTATAAAGTCTCAAAGTAGCACTAGAGAATAAACAGTTCAAGCATTTCACTTACAAAGCCTGTTGAGGAGGCCGTTTCACTGTTGAGTGAGGTCTGAGACTTGGTGTCCAGTTTATAATCACTGGGAGGCTGGATGGTCCATGGTTTGATGTCAACGCGACGGTGCATCTCCGACATCAGGTTACGCAACTCAAGAATATCCCTGGGGGTGAAAAGAGATGGTGGACAATGGATATCAATATGAGAAGTAATCTTAAAATGAACCAATTATTCATCATTATTATTATTATTATCATTATTATTATCATTATCATTATCATTATCATTATCATTATCATTAACATTATCATTATCATTATTATTATTATTATCATCATCATAGTCAACTTCAACATCATCAGCATCATCATTAATATCATTACTGTGCAAGTATGAAAATGAAGAAAAGCAGTGCTTTACTACATCAGTATAGGCAAGTCAAACTTCAGGTAGAAATCGGATGAACTTGAAAGTTTCAAACAGCTTTGATTTTAAATTTGTAATATAAGTCTGTACAGTGACTTTGATAGATTATACAAAATAAGTAGGGAAAGAAGCAAGAAAGAAATAACTTATGTCATAATACTAAATAGGTTCATTATTGCGGATTGAAATAATCGCTAGAGGGTATTCATTTGTCTCGCAATCTACTATGGTCAACAAGGAAATTCGTGATCACTCTCGCAAAAAGTGTTCACTGGCTTTCTAGGAACTTTGTGATCACTCTCGCAAAAAGTGTTCACTAGCTTACAAGTTCACGAGCTTTCGAGTGCCGCTGCAACTCTTTATCAAGTGACGAAAATAATCTGATAACGTACTCTATTTATACTAATCTCCAGGACCGTACGCACGAACGCGAGAACAATAGGTGGGCATTGATCCGTTGCGTCGGTGTGCAGTGCGGCCGGTAATCCGTATATGCAAATAAGCCGGGGGTATATGCAAATACGCCGTGGGTCGGCAATATGCAAATTAGACCAAATTGGCGGGCTCGCTAGTTTCCCGTGGGCGGGGGTTGACTAGCTGATCGGTCCCTCGTTCGGGGCCGGGAACGATCGGGTCGGCGTGCACTGCCAGGTAAGGGGGTATTGTGCTGTCGGATGGTTCGCATCCAGAAGTCGGGGATGTCGATCCCGCTGTCTCTGTTGAAGTTGTTAGGACAAAGACTTTTTGCGAGAGTGATCACGAATTTCCTTGTTGACCATAGTAGATTGCGAGACAAATGAATACCCTCTAGCGATAACTTATGTCATGTTCCAAATAATAATTGTATCCATTAGACCTGAATACACAAGAGAGGTTTCAATTAGGAGATACATGGTCATGGACTACATGAATGTAGATTTATCATAATATCGCACTTCAAATATTTCAATTCTCACTCTAATTCTTAAAAGGGATACTCCGGGCTGAAATATTTAAATCTAAATAAAAAGAGTAAAATTCACAGATTAAAATGCTGAAAACTTCATCAAAATCAGATAACAAAAAACAAGGTTATTGAATTTTAAAGATTTGCATTATTCCGGTGAAAAGGTTCTAGGCATGTCTTAATGAATATTCATTAGGTGGGCTGATAATAAAAATATTGACTGGCACTTTTTTCGGGGAACATGAAATATATTGCCCTTAAAAGAACCATATTGCCCTCGTCTAAAGACTTGGGCCAATATGATTCTTTTGTGGGCAATATATTTGATTTTCCCCTCAAGGCCAGTCAATATTATATTATTATGTACACAAAGTCTGCATAATCCATGGTTTGTACTGCCTTCATGGTTTAAAGCTCCTTAATCTTGTGAATTCAAGTATTAGTTATGTCACATTACCTCTCCAATAATCTGGTATCTTCTCTCTCCAGTACCATCTTATCAACGCAGGGAATATCAAGATTCTCCACATTCACAGGAATGTTATCAACCCCCAGAGGTTCCATTACACCAGTGTTAATCAAGACCTTGTTACCTGGTGTAAGCAGTTAGTTTGGTGTTAGTAGATAGCATTAGAAAGCAATGTTTGAAGCACAAGGTGATTCTAATACCTGTGGTTCTGGTGTATTC
Source organism: Lytechinus pictus (assembly GCF_037042905.1). Classification (NCBI taxonomy): domain Eukaryota; kingdom Metazoa; phylum Echinodermata; class Echinoidea; order Temnopleuroida; family Toxopneustidae; genus Lytechinus; species Lytechinus pictus. Next base: position 10,141,636 of record NC_087249.1, read on the forward strand.
GGTAAGTGTTAGGAGTCATACAGCTAAATATTAGTAATGACACGAGGATCACTCACACCAGTGTTAATCAACACTTTTCTATCTGGTGTAAGAAGTTACTAGCAGTTACTAGAAGTATCTAGCAGCAATGTTAGACAAGCAAAATTACCCAATTACATCTTCTTTAAGGAGCTTGTTTTAATTATCATACATGTTAGCCACACGATGAAGTTCCATTATCATTTGGTTACCTGGTTTAAGAAGTTAGTATGGTGATTAGTGGCAAGAACAAAACAGCAATATAATAAATATTAATTATATTATTCAATTACATCTGACCCTTGTTACCAGGTGTAAGGTGTTAGTTTGGTGTTATGATTAAGCAATTAACACTTATGTGAAGTGATTCTACTAGACAAGTGTAACTAAATACTTTTATACATGGAGGTGCTAGGTGTCAAGATCAAGTTTCAAACAGTAGTGTTAACAGCCATTTACAGGCAACACCATTTAAGTTAGTTTGGTCTTAAGGTTAATTTAAAACACAGCAACAATCTCTGTGAAAAACACATTCTGAGCTAACTCTAAAACTATACAGGGTATACATAATAAAAGACTGACTTATTTTCTTGTTTGCCCACCTGCATGGATGGGGAATGATTTTACCAGCTCCAGCGACTTTCTCATGTGACCTTCAAAAACCTCCAAGCAAGCTGAAAACATGTTCCACAGCCTCTCGTACTCGCTACGCTCTGCCTTGAAGTCAAATTTACTAGAAATGCAAATAATCAAAATACATGCAGAAAAGTAAAGATTAATATCAATATCACCATGGAGTGCAGTTGGGATTAATCACAAATTATAAATGTCAATATCATCCATACAGAATTTATATTACATGGTATAGGAGAACTTCCTCATATACCATGTACTAGAGATGCTCGGCGGGTCGCGTGGCCGAGCACATGTATCCCCCGAACCCACCGCGTCATCCGTTATTGTGATATATAGAGCTCGCACAGAAATTTGACAAATAAATACAATTATCATGGCGACAATGACCGTGCCCACATTTTGCCTGTGGGTACCAAATTTTATGACAATAATATGATGTAGCAGCGTGACTCTGCAGAACCTAAAGTATTGTCCAGTATCACCTGTTGGGGAATACACTTATAGAGTAATATGGATGGATATATTTTGTAAACCTAACCCTAAGACCCCCCACCAAAAATGATAGGCATCTTCGCTTCATCTTCTAATATTGCTTCTGTGTGCCAACTGTTATGAGAAACTGGAAAAAAAAAAGAAGTTACAGGTTTTACCAAATTTTCCACACAAATATGGTTACCATAGCAACCATGTCTCCACCCACTCCAAAATCATTAGGCGGCTTTGCTTTACCATAATGGACCTTCATGCCACATTTGAAGATGATCGGAGAAGAAATGCTCACAAAGAACATCTCTGTTTTTTCCTTCAAAAACTCTTGTTACCATGGCAACGAAGTCTCCGCTCACACCAAAACCAATACGGGGCTTTAACATAATGGACCTTCATGCCACATTTGAAGATGATCGGAGAAGAAATGCAGCTGGTAGAGCGCTCACAAGGACATCTCTGCTATTTCCACAAAAACTCTTGTTACCATGGCAACGATGTCTCCGCCCACACCAAAATCAATAGGTGGCTTTGCTTAACCATAATAGACCTTCATGCCACATTTGAAGATGATCGGAGAAGAAATGCAACTGATAGAGCGCGCACAAGGAAATCTCTGCGGCGGCGGCGCGACAAGGCCAAATCCATAGTATCCTCCAAATTCTGTTTGGGGGATACATTAATAATACCAGTCAGTTCTTGTATAGCGCATAACACATTATGAAAAACGTCTCCATGCGCTTCCAAAGGACTTGGATATTATTACCCCGGCTGTAGCTCAAGCAGCCAGCTTCCAGCGCTCAGCATTTCAAGGAATAAATTCCTGCCAGGAACCCATTCACCTCAGCTGGGTTGAGTGCTGCACAATGTGTATAAATTTCTTGCTGAAGGAAACTACGCCATGGCTGGGATTTGAACCCACCACCCTCTGTTTCAAAGTTCGGAGACTATTCCACTGGGCCACAACGCTCCACATGTAATGTAAATATATATTCCATAAATTCTGAGTCTCAATGGTATTTAACAAATATTTTTGTAATATAATGGGGTATGAAATGATTTATCTGAGGATATATCCACCGTACAAATCAAATCAATTTTCGAGAAAACAGCATTTTACAGACCTGCCAACTTCTGGGAATGAAAAATTGTATTGTGTGATTTAAAAAAATGTATTTTTCCCCAAAAAAGTGTATTTCATAATAAAATGCTGCATGCAAGCTAAAATGCGCACTGCTCTTGCAGATGAAAAAAAAATTGAACATATGTATATCTCACCCTGGTTTTAACAAAATGATTGAAAAATCGTATTTTTTAAAGATAAAACGTACTGTCGTATTTTGGTTGCAAAAACGTACTAAATACGCCAAAAACGTACTGGTTGGCATGTCTGATTTTGGGGAATTTACATCACACAACAAATAAAAGAGCTGCTGGTCTATGACGTCACATAATCAAAGTTAAAAATAATTATATATATATTATCATTTGACGGATGAATTCTGATCAAAGCTTCACCAATATTTTTCTCTAATTTTTCTGCTTCTCTTAAAACCCAACTCATTGGTTTATTTCCAATTCGTCTAATGCCAATTCATCCAATTGTCAACTCGTTTACTATCATTTGGTCTACCATCAGTTTGTCCAATATCCACATGGTCTACTTTCATTTAGTCTGCCATTCCGCCTAATAACCAATTGGTCCAATAGCCATTTAGTCCATATACTATTTGGTCTAAATTGCGCAAAATTAATGAAAATTAAATGGATATTAGACCAACTGGTTATGAGACGAAATGGTCATCTATAGATGAAATGGTGATTAGACAAAGTGATGATTGGACCAATAGGTTAATGGACCAAATGGTTGTTAGACGAAATGTTGATGGACGGAATGGCATTAGACTAAATGAAAGTAGACCATGCGGTGAGTGGACGAGTTGGCAGTGGACGAATTGGCAATTTGCCAACTCATCAGGGTGAACTTTACAATTAAATAAAACATCCACTTACTCTTTGAGGTGAGGTAGCAACTTGCGCATACTTTTCTTGGCTAGATCAAAGGCATTCTTCCTTGTCCTCTTGAGCTCATCACGTAGGTACTCAGAATCACTGGATCCTCCAAGGGTCAACGTAAGGTCATGGTAACGAGCCGTCTCAATGTTGAACTCTTTCACCAACTAGAATTTTTTAACGGGCATTGGAAAAAATACCATTATTATCTCAGAAAGATCATTTTTTCTTTAAATGACATGACTTGCTCATAAACCAGTCTTTGATATCCATGCAAGCACATGTGTTCAAAAATGAAATGAAGGTTAAAATTTGACATAACATGTAGGAATTTGAGTTGGAAAGCTTCAAAATAAGGAGATTCTATGTACGTCCAAGTCCATGAGTTATACCTTCCTGAAAATGAATTTTAATCTGTTTTATAGTTTGAATACAAATGTTATACAGGGTGCTACATAACTTTTTTGAAGCACTTGCCCAGTCGGGCAAGTAAATTTTCAAATAGTTGGAAAATACTTGCCCGAATATAGATTTCACTTGCCCGAAAAATCCTTCAAAACAAAGTTTTATTGCTTCAAAACAAGTTATAGCCTTATAGTTTTACATACCATACCATTGATGGCTTTAGAAATACATTTTTCAACATGACTACTGATGTAGGGGAGACCGGGGTTAGTTGGAACATGGGGTAAGTTGAAACATTGTAATTTTCTTTAACGTCTTTAAATAAATTTCTGCAATACTGACCTCAAGTTATTGTCATTATCAACAGCCATCCACCATATTACAGACAACACATGTGCAACAAGCCTGGTGAAGTTAGAAACAAATTTTTGTTTTTTGACCTTCTGAGTAAATTTTTTCTCGTTCAGAAATGTTTGATTTTCTCAGAGAAGTTTATAGATCAAGTTGGCCAGTTTGGGGGTATAATAGACACTTATACCAAGCTACAAAATGAGGTTATCAATATGCCATGGTGAAGTCCCTTTTTTGTGCTGTAAGCTTATAAACGTCAAATGGGCCTCCGGGGTTAGTTGGAACAAAATTGAAGGGGCTAGTTGGAACATGTTCCAACTTACCCCAAACATAATTCTGAATGAAAACATTGGATATGAGAAAAATTTGAGGCCAAATTTGCGATGCCTGTGTGCGCGATTTCGAAATTACGCAACAAATTGTATGTGCATGTTCAGACCCAAAATTGTTCAAAAACGTGATTCCATGTACAAGGTCAATGCAAATTGTGTTTTTCAACCAAAAGTCATAAATGTATGATTATTTTTTTACTTTTGCTGGTTCAAATAGATTCATTTTATGCTATTTATGATCGCAAAAGACTCCTGACAAAGTCCATGGGAAAAAACAAAGTTCAAAAAAACAAAAATACAAATAAAAAACAAAAAATACATAAGAAATTATATTTTTTGTATTTTTTTGTGGATATTTGTTATAAATGTGAAAATTGATACTCTCACCAAAAATTAGCATTCTACTAGCTTTATAAATAGAGTTAAAGGCAAAAACATAAAAAAAAAAAATCAGGAAAATTTTATATGCTTATTTGCATAATTAATCATTAAAAAAAATATAAACAATCAATTTTTGTCTTAAAAATTTGATGCAGAAGTACATGAAATTGCTGACAGTACACTTAATTGCATGTAAACTCAAACGCACCCAAATATGCGGAATTCTACTACACAGTCTGCTTGCGTGAGTGGCTGTATAATAGAAAACATAAAGTTCAACGAATCCACACTTTAATATTTTGAACTTGAATAAGATAAAGCAAATAGGCTAAAACCATGTAAAATTACAGTTCTAAGTAGTTTTAGTATAATTCTTAATTGACCATGCAGTGTTCCAACTTACCCCATACCATGTTCCAACTTACCCCGATATGGGGGTAAGTTGGAACGTTTGCGATGGTCTTGTTCAAGGTGGATTTTTTCAGTAAGCATAATAGAGTTAACAATTTTATGGGGTACATTTGAAGCCCCGAGATATATGCTTCAAGCTGATATATTGATTGTTTCTCGAATAAAATCTATTTGGATTTTACAGCCATTTTTGTCAAAAATGTTCCAACTAACCCCGGTCTCCCCTACCTTGTAGTTTTATTTCTTTTTTTTAATGATTTTTATCTTGAACATCATGACAAAATAAATGGTAAATATGCTCTTTAATTAATTTCCTAGTCTCATATATTTTGGAGGGGACTAGGACACACAATAAAAAAAGGGGAAATCACTGAAAATAACCAGAGAAAAAACAATTAAGAGAGGGGGAGAGAATGAAAGAAAAAAAAGTAAGAAGAAAGACAGAAAGGACGAAGAAATAAAGGAAGGAAGAAAGAAAAAAAAAGAAATAAAGAAAGAAAGAGAGAGAGAGAATGGCTGCGGGGAAGAGAAAGATGGAAAGAAAGGAAGAAAGAAGGGAAAGGAGGATGGAAAGAAAAAAGAAAGAAAAAAATAGAAATAAAATGAAAGGAAAGAAGGAAGAAAGAAAAGGTATAAGGATAGATGGAAGGAAGGAAAAAAAGAAAAGAAAGATACAACGAAAGACAGAAAGAAATGAAGGAAGGAATGAAGGAAAGAGATGAAGGAAGGAAGAAAGAAATAATAAGGAAGAAAAGAAAAGATGGATGGAAAAAAGAAAGGGCCCCTTGGTAGAGCAGTTTTGTAACTGAAAGGGCAACCCTGCTGTAATAAAACGGAAATAAATAAAATAAAAGAAGGAAAGAAAGGAAGGAAGGAGAAAGAAAGAATGAAAGACAAAAAGAAAGGAAGGAAAGAAATAAAGAAAGAAAAGAAAGAATGAAAGGGATGAAGAAAGTAAGAAAGAAAAAAAAGACAGGAAGAAAAGGTAAAGAATGGATGGACGGAAGGAAGACAGTAAGAAAGAATGAAAGGAAGGGGAAAAAGAAGGAAGGATTAAAGAAAGAGGTAAACAAAGGTTGGATGGAAGAAAGAAAGAAAAAAAGATAGAAAGAAAAGAATGACAAAAAGAAAGACAGCTATAGTAACAGAAAAAATGAACAAAAGGAAGGAAATTTAAAGAAATAAAGAGAGATTCAAAAGAAGGAAAGATAGGCAGAGAGAAAGAAAATAGAGAGGAAGAAAGCTCAAACTATCCAGTCATAAATAAAGAAGAAAATTTATCAATTTCCTTGGCTAAAAAAATAGTTACGAAAGAAACCACGTTTATCAACATACACACAAATGCATATGTGGGACTGTCAAACAATGTAATTCAGTGTGTGCGATACAGACGATCATTCGAAACCCGATCTTTTTTAAGCATAACAGAAGTGAAAATTTCTCCTTTTACTGCTTACAAATGACAGAGCTACCCCAATGTTTAGGAAATATGGACATTACAAGAATTTTCATTGGTAATTTTGGTAAGAAATGTGAATTTTGACAGTTCTTTCCAGAGCAAACTTCGTTCGTGCAGCACCGTACACCGTAGAAACTTAACTACATGCACCGGCTGCGTGGACTAGGCGCTAGCTAGCTAGGTATGCTAGACTGCCATTGATTCTGTGTGTGTGTGTGTGTGTGTGTGTACGTCTCTGAGCTGTGTGTTTATTGCAGAAAATGGCGCAAATTTTGCAATTCAAATTATAAACTTTTTTGAAAGAAGAAATTAATGATATTGCTTTTTTTTGGTCTCTTTTTCTTTTCTATATTTTGATGATGAAATATGGGGAATCTTTCTAAAATATAATTTCCATAGGAGAATTTTGCTTGCCCGATTCGGGCAAGCAGTTTTTGTCTTTGCTTCAAAACACTTGCCCGACTCTAACTTTTACTTGCCCCGGGCAATCGGGCAAGCGCTTATGTCGCACCCTGTTATATATTATCATGGTTTGAGCAGTTTTTTAAGTGAAGTAAAACAGAGAAAATTGGAGCCATGCATACATACAGAATGGTTAATATTTCAAGGATTTGCCAAATGAAAATACACAACATAAAATATTCTATGCATTGATTATCAGACAGTCTATCAGTGTTAGATTCACCATAGGCCTAATACAGATGTTGACATTTATAGATCATATATTGCAACAAGTGGAATGCCTCTGGCTGTCTCACCTGCATCACGCGATTCAATATAGCAGCAGTGCTGATTTTGAAAACTACTATAACTCGCACAAGATGTTCAGTGATACTTGGTTACTCGTATTTCCACGTTTTATGAATTAGACCAATACACTTATAGAGATATGATGGCAATTCAACAAATACCCCCAACGTGGCCAAAGTTCTTTGACCTTACATGACCTTTGACCTTGATCATGTGACCTGAAACTCGCACAGGATGTTCAGTGATACTTGATTACTCTTATGTCCAAGTTTTATGAACTAGACCAACACACTTTCAAATTTATGGCTGTAATTCAACAAATACCCCAATTTGGCCAAAGTTCATTGACCCTAAATGACCTTTGACCTTGATCATGTGACCTGAAACTTGCACAGGATGTTCAGTAATACTTGATTACTATTATGTCCAAGTTTCATGAATCAGATCCATAAACTTTCAAAGTTATGATGGTAATTCAACAGATACCCCCAATTCGGCCAAAGTTCATTGACCCTAAATGACCTTTGACCTTGGTCATGTGTCGTGAAACTCATGCAGGATGTTCAGTGATACTTGATTAACCTTATGTATAAGTTTCATGAACTAGGTCCATATATTTTCTAATTTATGATGACATTTCAAAAACTTAACCTTAGGTTAAGATTTTGATGTTGATTCCCCCAACATGGTCTAAGTTCATTGACCCTAAATGACCTTTGACCTTGGTCATGTGACATGAAACTCAGGCAGGATGTTCAGTAATACTTGATTAACCTTATGGCCAAGTTTCATCAACTAGGTCCATATACTTTCTAAGTTATGCTGTCATTTCAAAAACTTAACCTCAGGTTAAGATTTGGTGTTGACGCCGCCGCCGCCGCCGTCGCCGTCGCCGTCGGAAAAGCGGCGCCTATAGTCTCACTCTGCTATGCAGGTGAGACAAAAACCTTTCAATATTTTTCATCATCTTTCTCTAATGACACATGTCCATTACCTTTTTAACAGGAGTGGTTGTCTTTTCCTGGGATTTAAAAAAAAAAAAAAAAAAATCTGACATTTTACTAGTATCCCTGCCACATAAGTGTAGCCAATGGGTGATTTCAAGTCCTATGTTGGCATTGGTGTTGGTGTTGAAATTCGGATTGCTTCCCCTAGCTCCAAAACTTATTCAGATTTTGTCAAACTGATCCAGATCACATTATTGACTTCTCAACAACTAGTGAGTGACTTTTCGGGACCATCTTCATGTTATGTTTGGTGTTATAATCATGTTGAAATTGACCTAACACCAACACCAAAAGGTCAACACCAAACTTGAAATCACCCAATGTGGGTCAGCAGACTGAAACTTTGGGTCTTATTACCTTTGTACAAAGTGGCATGCCACAATCTTCAATCTCATCGGTATCAGGGTCACTTTGTATACCGGTGTGCTCTTCCGAGTGGTTGCGATTGCAGCTATTATGCCTTCAAAGATATAATCAGAAAGGAAAAAAAAACATCAAAACCCCACAAAACCAATTTACATTAAAATTGAGGGCAGAAAAAAAATTGCATCCCTACTTGTATCTCTCCCCTATGAATTTACAAGTTTAGTTAAAAAGAAAATGGGAAAGAGGGGGGGGGGGGACAAAAAAAAAGGAGAATGAAAAAAGAGATGATTAGGTCCTGAAACTCTATAATATCCCCAACTGACAAAAAATGATTATTTATAACACCTTTATGTTATCTTGCACCCCTATTATAAAACTTTGTATGTAGGCCTGTTCAAAATACCTTACTATCTGAACAGTAATTTTACAACTATTTTTTTCTAAAACAATTACTGTAACTGCTAACTCTTTTGTGATTCTTATATCCCATATAAATTCATGCCTACTGCATGAATTTATCAATAATAAGTCCTCCTGACTGAGATTCAGAAGTATTACATTAACTGTCTACATAACAAAATAATTATCAACAGAATCTGTACAGATTATTGGAGCATAGAAACAAGAAATGAAAATCTTACCTTCGAATCATGTTCTTTCCAAACTGCAGAGCATTCATGCCAATGGAATGGATATGATAGTTGACAACCTATTTGATTCTCTTCTTCAAGTGTTGCCTTTTCTCTACTGAACCCAAGATAAATATCAACTGGCAAGCCTTGAATTATCCTTGAATCTTGCACAAGCTTGATGGTGGAATATAACTGAAAATGATAATTACAAAACAATAAAGTGATGTCCAACATATATAAATGGTAAGTTTAAGAGCACGACTCCACACTAACTTTTTTTCTTGGTGGCCCGATCGGTTCACCAAAATCATTGATTAGTGGCTTGCAAAGCAAATCTAGTGGCCCAAACACAATAGAAAACATTACAATTTATCAAAACTTTGGTAGCCCAACAGGGCCACCAAGTGTTGGTATTTACAGAATTTTGGTGGCCCGACTCTCATTTTTTGTTGCCCCGGGCCACTGCTAATGTCGAGCCCTGTTAAAGAGTGTTGTATGACCTGGGGCCCCATTGCATAAAAGTTACTATTATGGGAACTTTGCCATCCAATAACTACCATGGTAATGCTGATCAACAGCCAATCAAAATCAAGGATTCCAAACAAGTTACCATTTATAAGGTAACTCTTGTGCAACGGGGCCGTGATCATGGACAATGAATTCCAATCAGTTCACACTCACAGGCAACTTCAAATAATTTCAATTTATCGACTAAGACTTGGGGAATGAATGTCTAAACCCAGGTCAGGAATGATCATGAAGGGGCAATTAACTAATGCCAAAGTCTGAAGAGTATAGTGAGACCACTACATATCGACCACCTCTTTTGAAACCGACCACCTTGCGCGCATTAAAGTTATTGCGTATTACAAATGATACGTGCGGGAGAGTAGGCGCAGAGTCCATCGGAACGGTAAGAATCTATTTTACGACAAAAAATGTAAAAATTTAGTAGAATTCATCAAAATTGTATTGACCAGACCCGAACCCCGCCGAAAAACAGTTGTTCATACCAAAAAATCCGATAGGAAACGGCTTTAGAACAAATATCCGTCGTCAATTGTCGAATCATGTGCCGGAGCTCGCAGTGGAAGTAGTGAGACGATCATTTAGCGTGTTGACATCATAGAACTGATTTGGAAGAGTCAAAATATTTCGCCAACGCGACAAGAATCAGCCGTAAACTTAGTGTATCGCGGGTGGTCGGTTTCAAAAGAAGGGTGCAAGTGAGCAAATGTAAAATCGTCGCATTCGTTGTTCGCCGATATATACGCGAATAGAATCGGAGTCGTCGATCGAAATGTGGGAATCTGATCTGCTAAATTTTCTGCACAAATTAGACAAAATCTAGGTAAAAGTGATAAATATTTTCGCAGATACGATGCTTAGAAAATTAGGTGGTCCATAAGGGGTACACAATGTAGTTCCACACATAAATGAACAAGAAATTGGGCCACACATTGAGCTCTAGATCTAGAGGCTGAAATGAGTTTGTTCAGAGAATTTTTTTCAATTTTTTTTTAAAGAGAATATTTTAAACATGCATCTCCTACAATATTATAGGGAATGATGTTCCAATAGTAGACAAAGGGAGGGTTCACAAAAATTCTGACTGAAGTGAGCACAAAACTGTTAAATCTAAATGCCTGAAATGTGAAAAAGCTTCTGCCAGGTCACTTTGCTTCCTCGCTTTATTATGTTCCATCACTCGACAACAGTTTGAACACCCACCCCTCCACACACACACACACTAAAAAGTCCGAACAGTAACAACACTACAGTTAGACCTAAGTTAACACTAGATCCGAGTCAGGATCTAAAGTGAGATCTATTTGTCACGTAGCTTTCAAGTAAGAATTGAAGGTGTGCCTTACTAATGTCATGACCTTCTAAAACTGAGAGTGGGCCTGGCTTCACTCCTTCAGTTTCACTCAACTTTACTGAGAAGCATGAATTAAGGTAGTCATGCAGGAATAACCGTCATTTCTGGGGATTTATTCAACAATTTCTGACATTTAACTATGTATTGGTGAGTGGAGCCAACGCAGTTCAGCGGAACAACCAAATACAGAGACTGAGAGTCTGAAGCTTTTGGCAAAACTTGGTCTAGAATTAAAGGGGAATGAAACCTTTGGAACACGTAGGCTTGTGTCGAAACAGAAAAATCAAAGAACAAAAACAAAGGGGCAATTCCATAGGTTGGTGGACATGAGCTTAATAATTCAAATTCAATATTTTCTTGAATTTTTAAATACTTTAAGTCCTTCATACATGATAGTTTCAGGAACAAAAAATAAAAAGTTTATTTTCATTTGTATACTTTGGAAAAAAATGGTCAAAAAATGTGTCTTCCATTCTGTACCAAAATACAAGAAAAATAGTGAAAAATGAAATATGCCTTATTACCATTTTGCTATTGCAACATCAAACCACTTTATATATTTCTGAAGTTTAGAAGAGTCAAATTACTTAAAATACACAACAGCTTTTCAAGTAAATTTGTAGTACTCATTCAAAAATAAATATTGCAGCCTGCTCAGGTAATGTAACGTGAGTAACCAAAAAACTGACTTTGTTTTCTGAGAGAAAAATTCTTCACAGTTAATTGTTGGGATTTTTAATTCTCTTCCTTCAAACAATCTTTGACATGGTGATGACTATCAAAATCATTAAAAAATACAAATTTTTATAAAAATGATGAAAAAAAATGTAACGTGAGTAACTTTTTAACATGAGTAACCAACATGTATCGCAACCATTACAAATTATGAAGTTAGGTAACATTTTCTGTGGAATGTCAAGTTTTAAGTCTCATGGTGAGAAGTTATTTTTGATAAATTAAAAGCAAAATGAGGGTACACCTCTTTGATGTGACTCTTTTTTCATCAAAATATCAGTGGTCATACAATCACACACAAAATTAAATACTTGTAGAAGTATTCACAATGCGAGAGTGCATTAGTAAGACTCAAAGTTTCGATTAACCAAACTTTAAGGAGTGTTCGAACAATACATTGAATGCCCTTACATGTAACCCTATCTAGGCCGGGGTATTTTGGGTGATCATATGGCCGGGGAGGGGGGGGCCTCCCAGGCCCCCCCTTGAGATCTCGGCCATTGGCGCGCTATCGCGCCGAAAATTGGCATACAGGTTGTCTTGGACATAATCTACAAAACTATACAGTAATTTATTTCATGCAAATTGGTATTAAGCAATTATGCTGATTTATGCATAATTAGTAAGCAAAATCATACTTTTCCCTCTTACTTCCTAAATAAAGCTCAAATTGTTCCAAATTTTGGTATAAAAACTCTTTTTGGTGTTCCTAGCAAGTGTACTTGAAAAAAGAAATTGCGATATCAGATCAATTTCTTATTTATTTTATTGTTTTTTGCATATCTTATGTATTTCCTTGTTTTTTTGACCTTTTGTTTTTCATTGTTTTTCAATTAAATTTGTTGGGGACACTTTTGAGATCATAAATGGCATATTAAAAATAAATGCATTTAGACCAGCAAAACTAAAAATAATCATACATTTATGATTTTTTAGTTGAAAACAGAATTTGCATTGACTTTGAAGAACCTGCTCTTTTTCTAATCCTGATGTGATGGTGTGATTGGTTGATCAGTTTCTAGCTTTTTTTTCATTTACCAGTGTTGATGTACATGTATGGCACGCTCATAGGGAAACAATTAAATATATGTTTCACTTGAAAAAAATATGTTTCTCTTCCACTAAACCATTTCACTCAAAGAAATTTATATTTCACTTATCAAAAAAATATGTTTCACTTTAAGAAAAAAATATATATTTCACTTTTCAAAAAAATATATTTCACTTTTCAAAAAAAATATATTTCACTTTTCAAAAAAATATATTTCACTTTTCAAAAAAATATATTTCACTTTTCAAAAAAAAATTATTTCACTTTTCAAAAAAATATATTTCACTTTTCAAAAAATAATATATTTCACTTTTCAAAAAAATATATTTCACTTTTCAAAAAATATATATTTCACTTTTCAAAAAATATATTTCACTTTTCAAAAAAAATATATTTCACTTTTCAAAAAAATATATTTCACTTTTCAAAAAAAATATATTTCACTTTTGAAAAAAATATATTTCACTTTTCAACAATTTTTTTTTAATTTTGAGAGAAAACAAATCCTTTCACTTTTGTTGGATAACACATGCGGCTGCCGTATTCGACCGTACGTAGAATTCATCTATCTACCTACATGATATATCTATCTATCTATCTATCACTCTGCCTAATATATATCTATCTGTTTAAATATGTCTATCTATCCATCTATCTGTCTGTCTGTTTATCTATCTATCTCTCAAACTATTTATTTTTCTATCTATCTGTCTAATAATTATCTGATTAAATATGTCTGTCTATCTATCTACGAATCTATCTATCTGTCTGTCTGTCTCTTTATCTATATATCTATCTAATATTTTTTAATATGTCTGTATATCTGTTTATTTATCAATCAATCAATCTATCTATCTATCTATCTTATGATTTATCTGTCTTTTTATCTATCTGCCTATTTATCTTTATCTATCTATATTATGTCTATCTGTTCAAAATATGTATGTCTATCTGTATGTCTACCTTTCATCTTTCAATCTAATATCTATTGATCTGTTCAAATAATCATGTCTGTTTATTTGACTGTTTATCTATTTAATATATATCTATTAAATATGTTTAATATGTTATTCTATCTGTCTATCTATCAATAAATATATCGATCTATTTTCTCTCTATCTATACATCTATTTATCTATCTGTGTATGTACCTATGTATCTATCTGTCTCTGAATCAGGGGCGGAAATCTCTCCCAAAAGGTAGGGGGGACACAGGGGCGGATCCAGCCTTCGCCAATAGGGGGGGGGGCGGAAATTTGTTTCAGCCATATTTTCCCCGATCGGCAGCTCGAAGAAGATTTTTGTTTGTTTCTTTGAAGGGGCAGTCCTCCTTAGTCACTTCTTAGCTTTATTCTTATAAATTAATATATAGTATCATAATCCTTATTTATATGATGCGAGCGCGAAGCGCGAGCTAATTTTTTGGAAATTTTATGTATTTTTTCCTTAAATTTGAACATTCTGGGCAATGTTTGTTATCCTGAAAAAGATGTGTATGCAACTTAATAATTACTACAAGCGCAAAGCGCGAGCAGAAATAAACTGATGGAAAAGATACCTGTTAAAGTAGCATTTAACAATCAAATAATGCGAGCGAAGCGCGAGCTAATTTTTTTGTGACATTTTCACCTAAAGAATTGAAACTCAAGCAGAATAGGTATATAAGTAAACAATTGATGCGAGCGCGAGCGTAAAATTTCGAGATTTAGTCCTATAATATTTACTGAACGAGACACTCTACTCATGTTTTGTAAATCATGAAAAGGATGAGTATTAATAATGCGAGCGCAAAGCGCGAGCAGAAAATTTTTATATACGTTTTGAACTGGTACCTGTTGAAAAGGTAACTGTTAAGGACTGCTTGCACTTAGCCATGAAGGCGTTACATATTTCAACAATCAAAAAATGCGAGCACGAAGCGCAAGCTGAAAATTTTTGAACTTTCTAAAGAAAGAATGGAAAATTTTAATCAGTTTTTGTAATCGTGAAAAGGATATAGCTATATAATTTAATAATTGAAGCGAGCTCGAAGCGCGAGCAGAAAAAAAACGAGATTTAGACCTAAAAATGGGCCACTCTGTTCATGATGTACAAAAGGATGAGTAATATTGGGTCTTCCCACATTAATAATGCGAGCACAAAGCGCGAGCAGAAATATTTTGATATTGTGATCTGAAACTGGATAATGATTTAAATAGAGAACAAGTTGAGTATCTGAATAAACATGCGCGCGCGTGTTTCATAAATTATTTAGACCTAGAATCTAAACATTCTATAAACATGTACATCTTTAATCATGTAAATCATAAAACTTTGATACTCCGATCTGAAAAAAGAGTCAATTTCAGCTTTATATTTCAAACACTTTGTAGAAAAATTGTAAGGCAAGCAGCAAATGTTAATATTCAGACCATAAAACTGACATTTTTACAGAGCACTTTTTAAAAATCAATTTGTAAATCACACAAAATAATGAAAGTTCGATTTCAAAGGTGAAATATGTTTTGTATATTGACTTCCAAACTTGACATTCGAGCTCCATATTGAACAAGATATGTAAATCACCTAACAGGCAATGCGAGCGCGAAGCGAGAGCTAAAATGTTATATATAGTGGCACGAAAGATTCTTTTTATTTTCCAAGTCTTCCCCTCATCTTGTTTTATGCACTCGTCGTCCTCTTCATTTTCTCCTCTCTTTTCCCTCTTTTATTCCTTCTTTCTTTCCGTTTTTTTTTTCTTTTTTTTTGCTCCGCCAAGAGGGGGAGGGGGGGCGGGCCCCTCGGCCCCCTGGTCTTCCTACGGGGACAAGGGGCGGGAACATTTGACAAGCAAAAAAAAAGGTTATCCCAAAAGTAAGGTCATCTTGTCCCAACTCGTCCCCAAATACATGTTTTATTTCGATTTAGAATGATGTATTTCTTACCATCATAAAAGACCAAAAATAGTAGGGGGATCGACATTTGATATTGTGTCCCCCCTACTATTTTGAGTAGGGGGGACACGTCCCCCTGTCCCCCCTGGGATTTCCGCCCATGCTCTGAATCTATGTTTAGATCAAATATATCATAATCACCGTTATCATCATAATCATATTTGCCATCAATCATTATCAGCATCATCCTCCTCATCATCGTATATTTTTTCGTCAATCAATATCTATCTAATGTCTGTCTATCTATCTAATACCTATTTATCTGTTATATATATATATATCTATCTATTAATATATATCTATCTTCTATTAATCTATCCACCTATCATTTATCCCTCCATCCATCCATCTATTTATCTATCTTTCTTATATGTATCTGTTTAAATATGTATGTCTATCTGTCTGTCTATTTATCTTTCATACTTATATCCACTCATTTGTTTAAATAATTATGTCTGTTTATCTATTTATCTACGACAGGCCACCTAATTCGTCCGCACGACGAATTAAAATCTAGTTTCACTTGTTACATTTTAAATCTGAGAGAAAACATATCCTTTCACTTTTGTTGGATAACACATACGACGGCTGCCGTATTAGACCGTACGTAAAGTTCATTCCTCACGTAAAATCCATTCCTCTCGCTACGAAAAAAAATTCACTCTTGTTGCAAAATTCATTTCACTCAATTGCAAAAAATACGTTCCTCTTTTTTCTCGGCCTGTAGGCGGCGCGCTTCATTGTTGGCAGGACGAGGTAACAGAGATGGTTGCAAAATTGTCGCTGTGCTGAGGGGAGAAATCATGAAAGCGGTTGCAACTCACAAAATGACAAGGATATGGGGATATCAGCGAACGCAATTACGTCACTTTCCCACGTGCACGAGAATGCACCACGAGGTGGGCCCATGAACACAAAACGTAAAGTTTGATTTTATCGCTGATTATGCACAATAGCCAGTGCAATCAGCCGTTGCATTCTGCCCTACGATCAATCACTAACCTTAGCACGGTCTGGCTATACGTTTTGTAGGCATGGGGCATGAATACTTTATACATACACTATCTACAGAGCTGAATGGTCAAGGTAAGTGTTGACATTTCCCTTTTCTCCATTCCGTCTGTCTTTTACTTCATTGACATACGATGATCGTAATGATTGATTAAATGAAGCTTACAAAGAGCTACAATTCACTGGTCAACTCGCTTGTACCTGCACTGCAAAACCAAATTCTCTCCAGTTTGTCCGAGACATGAATGGGGGGTTTTCCAATGCTACTCTCAGAACGGGCAGTACTTCACCGTCTTTTGAACAGACATGAAAAGTGAGTATACGGGACTGAAGATAAGTGATGACGTCATCGCTCAACCCTAAAAATTTGGTGTTAGCCGAGAATGTCCACCGAAAGCGATGACGTCTTCACCCATTCAGTCAGAGCGCCACGCGTATGCTAATGAGCACGATCGCTGAAATTTATTCAGAATTCAGTCATGTATGCTTTACCGCCTATGTCTGGTTTGAAGAAGCACTGCCCGTGACAAAATGGTGAGAATTTGGTTTTGCAACGGAAGTACAAGCGAGTTGACCAGTGAAATGTAGCCTTTTGTAAGCTTCATTTCATCAATCATCGCGATTATCGTATGTCAATGAAGTAAAAGACAGACGGAATGGAGAAAAGGGAAATTTCAACACCTTGTCCATTTAGCTCCGGAGATAGTGTAGTGCCATGCGTGGAGCTATTCATGCTTCATGTCATGCCTACAAAACGTTAGTGATTGATCGTATAGGGCAGAATGCAACAGCTGATTGCACTGGCTATTGTGCATAATCAGCAATAAAATCAAACTTTATGTTTTGTGTTCATGGGCCCACCTCGTGGTGTATTCTCGGGCACACGTGGGAAAGTGTCGTAATTGGGTTCGCTGGTATCCCCATATCCTTGTCATTTTGTGTGTTGCAACCGGATTCATGATTTCTCCCCTCAGCACAGCGAAAATTTTGCAACCATCTCTGTTACCTCGTCCTGCCAACAATGATGTGCGCCGCCTACAGGCCGAAAAAAAAAGAGGAACGTATTTTTTTGCAATTGAGTGAAATGAATTTTGCAACAAGAGTGAAATGTTTTACGTAGCGAGAGGAATGGATTTTTACGTGAGGAATGAATTTAACGTACAGTCTAATACGGCAGCCGCCGTCGTATGTGTTATCCAACAAAAGTGAAAGGATTTGTTTTCTCTCAGATTTAAAATGTAACAAGTGAAAAAGAAACTAGATTTTAATTCGTCGTGCGGACGAACTAGGTGGCCTGTCGTAGATAAATAGATAAACAGACATAATTATTTAAACAAATGAGTGGATATAAGTATGAAAGATAAATAGACAGACAGATAGACATACATATTTAAACAGATACATATAAGAAAGATAGATAAATAGATAGATAGATCGATGGATGGAGAGATAAATGATAGGTGGATTGATCAATAGAAGATAGATATATATTAATAAAAGGGATTAATATATAGATAGATATAAACAGATAAATAGGTATTAGATAGATAGACAGATAGACATTAGATAGATATTGATTGATGATAAAAAATACGATGAGGAGGATGATGCTGATGATTGATGGCAAATATGATGATGATGATAACGGTGATTATGATATTATATTTGATATACACATAGATTCAGAGACAGATAGATACATAGATACATACGCAGATAGATAAACAGATTGATAGATATATAGATAGAGAGAAAATAGATTGATATATTTATTGATAGATAGACAGATAGAATAACATATTTAACAGATTTAATAGATAGATATTAAATAGATAAACAGACAAATAAACAGACATGATCATTTGCACAGATCAATAGATATTAGATTGAAAGATAAAAGGTAGACATACAGATAGACATACATATTTTGAACAGATAGACTTAAGATAGATAGATAGATAGATAGATAGATAGATAGATAGATAGATAGATGGATGGATAGATAGATAGATAAAGATAAATAGGCAGATAGATAAAAATTAAGACAGATATACAGACATTTAAACAGCCGGATAAATCATTAGATAGATAGATAGATTGAATGATAAATAAACAGATATAGACATATTAAAATAAATAAATAGATATTAGATAGACAGACATATATAAACAGATAATTGTTAGATAGAAAAATAAATAGTTCGAGAGATAGATAGATAAATAGACAGACAGATAGATGGATAGATAGATAGATTTAAACAGATAGATATATATTAGGCAGAGAGATAGATAGATATATCATGTAGGTAGATAGATAGATAGATGAATTTTACGTACGGTCTAATACGGCAGCCGCATGTGATATCCAACAAAAGTGAAAGGATTTGTTTTCTTTCAAAATTAAAATGTCACAAGTGAAATTATTCTTTTCAAAAGTGAAATATATTTTTTTTGAAAAGTGAAATATATTTTTTTGAAAAGTGAAATATATATTTTTTTGCAAAGTGAAATATATTTTTTTGAAAAGTGAAATATATTTTTTTGAAAAGTGAAATATATTTTTTTGAAAAGTGAAATATATTTTTTTTTGAAAAGTGAAATATATTTTTTTGAAAAGTGAAATATATATTTTTTTGCAAAGTGAAATATATTTTTTTGAAAAGTGAAATATATTTTTTTGAAAAGTGAAATATATTTTTTTTGAAAAGTGAAATATATTTTTTTGAAAAGTGAAATATATTTTTTTTATAAAAGTGAAATATATTTTTTTGAAAAGTGAAATATAAATTTCTTTGAGTGAAATGGTTTAGTAGAAGAGAAACATATTTTTTTCAAGTGAAATATATATATAATTGTTTCCCTATGGGCGTGCCATATACATGTAGCGGGATCTCATTTTTACTTTGACAGTCATTCTGCAAGGATCAATATTACTGACACTCTTCATGTCAAAGAAACTAGATCCACCGTCTATTGCTAATAATAGTGGACACTTTAAATTCACAGACACATTTTAATCAGCTGTATAGTACAGTCAAAATGCAGATTAAAATGACACAGGGAGTATCAAGAAATGGAAGCTCAATGTGTCTATAGCCCATCTGAACTGTACATTTTAATTGTGTTTGCCTTACTTATACTTATAGCTGGTTCTTTAATTGATGTTGAGGGTTTTACATCTTTTGATTTACACAGCCCAAGCCAGATCTCGTACAGTTTAGTGAATACATTACCAATATACTGACCAATAAGTATAAGAGAGGAGGAAACCTATTCAGAAATGTTGAATTTAAACATAAACTGGTGTCTGAAATCCTACTCATATTATTACAGAAACAGAAACATGAATTGTACACACATTATTGAATTTTTAGTGACATTTATGTTGTTGACCATACATGGACAAAATGTAACGTGAGTAACCATTTTATCTGCACCCCTAGTAAAAACCTTGTGTTCTTTATTTTCTTAATTATATACAGTTTGTTTCCCTAATATACTTCTTTGAAATGGATATAATCAACTTTCATAAAAGCCTTGTATGAGGACACTTTTCACTTATGTCGACTTTTCATTTTATGCATGTCCAAATCATGTAACGTGAGTAACCGACACATTTCAAGGATTTGCCAGGAGCATAATAAAATTTCACGAGTTTGTTTTTAATAATTTATACAAAGGATAGTCAGACTGTGTACTTTGTTGTGATAAGGAGATGTTTAGTTCCTATCAATAATAATGGAGTTACAGCTCCAAGTATGAGTCAAGGTGTCTCCAAATGTAACGTGAGTAACCATGGAATAGCCCAAGGGCAGATCCAGCCTTCGCCAATAGGGGGGGCCCGGATTTTTTTTCAGCCATATTTTCCCCGATCGGCCGCTCGAAGATGATTTTTGGTTTCTTTAAAGCTAAATGAACGTGGTTGCAGTAAAACACTGATTTCGTGTGAAAGTCTGTAAAACCAAGGTAAAGTATTGATATATCATCGTGGATCTAGATCTAGTACAGTTACATAAACCGAACTTTGTGAAATCATAAATATCTAGCTAAAAAACGATCACACTGAAGATCGCCAACACAGATAGGCAAATTTAGACCTACTGAACAAGACACTCTATTCATGTTTTGTAAATCATGAAAAGAATGAGTAATTGGGGATCTTCCTTACATTAATAATGCAAGCACAAAGCGCGAGCAGAAAATTTCTATGTACGTTTTGAACTGATCGAAAAGGTACTGCTTGCACTTAGCCATGAATATGTTACATATTTCAACAATCAAATAATGCAAGCGCAAAGCACGAGCAGGATAGCTATATAACTAAACAATCCATGCGAGTGCGAATCGCGAGCTGAAATTTTTTTGAGATTTAGACCTAAAAACGGGACACTCTATTCATGATTTGTAAATCATGAAAAGAATGAGTAATAAGAGATCTTCCTACCTTAATAATGCGAGCACAAAGCACAAGCAGAAAATTTTTGATATTGTGATCTGAAACTGGATGATTTAAATAGAGAACAAGTTGAGTATCTGAATAAACATGCGCGCGCATGTTTCATACTTAATATAGGCATTCTAAATACATCTTTTATCATGAAAATCAAAGCGAGCGCAAAGCGCGAGCTTAAACTGTTTGATATTTGGATCAGAAAAGAGTCAATTTCTGCTCTATATTTCAAGCACTTTGTAGGAAAATTGTGAGGTGGATATGGATCGCACTTTTATTAAAAAGCTGATATTTTTCATTATTATTACTTTGAGTTTTGTCATAGGACCAGGACATCCTTAGGACACGTCATCATATAAAAATGATGACTATCTTCCTATTGCTCTTGCTAAGTGCGAGATGAAACAAAAGGGACAATTCAATTTTTAAATCAATATCTTATTCATTAATGCCTAATGAGGGCGTGAAATCTGATGATATTATGGCCTGAAAACTGGACATTTCAAGGATACGTTACATATTTCAACAATCAAATAATGCGAGCGCGAGCTGAAAATGTTTGACATTTCTACATAGAGAATGGACAATTGTAATCAATTTTTGTAATCGTGAACAGGATAGCTATATAACTAAACAATACAAGCGCAAAGCGCGAGCGGAAAAAATTCGAGATTTCTACCTAAAAGCCAATCAAAATGCGAGCATGCAGCGCAAGCAGAATATGTTAATATTCAGACCATAAAACAGACATTTTTACAGAACACTTAAAAAAAATCAATTTGTTAATCACAAAAAATAATTAAAGTTCGATTTCCGATATGTTTTGTATATCGACTTCCAAACTTGAACTCTCCATATTGAACAAGATATGAAGTCCACCAAACAGGCAATGCGAGCGCGTAGCGCGAGCAAATATTTTATATAGTGACATGAAAGATTCTTTTTATTTTCCAAGTCTTCCCCTCATCTTATTTTATTCACTCGTCTTCCTCTTCTCCTTTCTCCTCTCTTTTCCCTCCTTTTTTTTTTCTTTCTTTCCTTTTTTTGCTCCGCCAATAGGGGGGCCCGGACCCCTCCCTGGATCCGCCTATGCAAATGCGCACTGTGTTTGTGGAACTGTGACTACAGAGTGACGAACGATTCCTATTCAATTTTTTTTTTCTACAGAGGCTGCAGTAAATTTCTAAATGCAGAGAAAACACACAACTGTTTGACATTTTGGAGTTATATTCATAATCATCGTTGTACGGAAGAAATAGGTAGTCCTGTAGTGCTTCTGATCATTCCTTAGAGGTTTCTTAAACTGGTCTTTAAAACAACTAAACGTGTGTGGAGGGCGGATATTTATGGGAGAATTTGGTGCATGGAGGACCAGTGTTTGTCCAGTGTAGTTTTGAAAATGTTTTTTAATTCGCTTTAATTTTATTTCATTCTATAATAATATGAACATATTTTAGAAATTGAGGCACAGGAAACACTTATTTTTGCATGATAAATCGAGTGCATAGCTTTATTTAGGACCCCTTCGAAAGCAGGCGGCAAGAGGTGTTCCGAAAACACGGCTGGATTTTTGTATGAGTGAGTTTTGTGATGTTTTCTTCTTGGTTAATGATCTTTAAAATGTTTGCCACAAATAAGTGAAAGATGATTTGTTCAAATATTAAAATTGGCTTAGTTTTTATCGATTGTAAACAAAGTGCGTAGCTTAAGTGCCCCCAATCATAATGGGAGAGTTGTTCACAAGTGACATCACACATCTTTGTCGCATTGCCAATGAGAGGATCTCCATAAAACCATAGGCAGCATTAATCGCAATTATTGCGATCAACGAAAGTTTGAGAAATATTGGACAAATAATGAGGAAGTTATGAGCGTTTGTATTAAATAATGAGGAAGTTATGAGTGTTTGTATATTATTATACAAATGCTCATAACTTCCTCATTATTTGTCCAATTTTTCTCAAACTTTTGTTGATCTTTTTCTTTGATTTTTCTGTTTTCACACAAGCTATCCTGTTCCAAAGGTTTCATTCTAAAATTTAAAAAAGTAGACCCTAATATTGGGAGAAAGGAATAGAAAGGACATGAACAGAGTGTGACACTCACTAGACAGGAATAACCATTGTTTCTGGGGATTTATTTAAAGGAGAATGAAACCTTTGGAACAGGATAGCTTGTGTGAAAACAGAAAAATCAAAGTAACAAATCAACGAAAGTTTGAGAAAAATCGGACAAATAATGAGAAAGTTATGAGCATTTGAATATAGCGATCACTAATGCTATGGAGATCCTCACATTGGCAATGTGACAAAAATGTGTGATGTCACTCATGAACAACTCTCCCCATTACCTTAGTATATATTTCACTTAAACTGCCTCTTTTATCACATCTATCAATGGATCATGTGTTCTTTCTACAGGAGGGCATGTAATACAGATTTTTAAAGAATACATCATGGATAAAGAGTTTGTATCACCATTAGAAAAAGCAAAAAGATACATTTTGGGGGTATTTTATAGTCCATCATAGGGAAAGTTGTTCACATGTGACATCACACATCCTTGTCGCATTGCCAATAGGAGGATCTCCATAGCATTAGTGATTGCAATATTCAAATGCTCATAACTTTCTCATTATTTGTCCGATTTTTCTCAAACTTTCTTTGTTCTTATTCTTTGATTTTTCTGTTTCGACACAAGCCTACTTGTTCCAAAGGTTTCATTCCCCTTTAACAATTTCTGACATTTTACTATTATAATCCCCATTATGTATTGGTGAGTGGAGCCAACGCAGTTCAGCGGAACAACCAAAATACAGAGACTGAAGTAGGGAGTTTGGTGACTTTTTGAAATCTTGAAGAATCCCAACAAATGTGATACTGATATCATTGGAAAGCTTGTGAAATGAGAAAAATAATGGTGCTTCATTCAACTCATTGTCTGATATATTGACGGAGATATTCCAATTTACAGTGGAAAATATGCAGATTTTGTTCTGTCAAAAAAAAATATTAAATTGAAGGCTTGTTTGAGAGGGGGAGACAGTTGCTTTTTGAAATCTTGAAGGAATCCTAACAAATTTGGTACCATTGGAAAGCTTGTGAAATAAGAAAAAGAATGGTGCATAAATCAACTCAGGATGTCAAATATTGACAGAGATATTTCTGTTTAAACGGGAGAATGTGCAGATTTTTTTACAGCAAAAAGTAGATTTTCATAACTTACACAAGATGCAATGAATGGGACTGTGTAATACTTTTTTTTGAAGTGCAATGCACTGCTATGCGGGGCAAGGCATGCCCTTGAATTATACATCATTTTATTCATAAAACTTCAAAGTTCCTCATGGTATAGGTTTCTATAGTATAGGGTTCTTCCTCCTCCTATAATGACTTCATATTTGTTTTATATTACAGGGGCCCGTTTCTCAACACCGTCATAAGTCTAACTTCTTGACTAAATCGGAGATAGTGAGCTACTTGTCCGCTAACCGTTTCACGAAGCCCTCTTTACCAAGATCGGGTACAACAACCTCACTAAATATTTATGACACCTCCGAACCTGTCATAACTTCTTTCTTAGTGACGTAGTGGCATCACGTGGGTAGACTATGACATGCGAAAGTGCCTAGAAATTTTAAAATTATAATCTTACGTAATCAATCATAGAGGTTGAAATTACATCACAAAACAAGTGGGTTAATGCATTCAATGATAATTGTAACACAAAGAAACTATAAAAACTGTTGGTAAACGCCACAAAACCATTCATTTTGAAATAGTAAAATGATTTAATCGATCAAGATTCTACCACGTCAGGCCATCCATAACTGAACTCGTATTTGTTGTTTTCAGACCCCTATTAACAGTTGGATAAATTCTATCTCTAATTTATGCATATAATTTGTCCAATATCATATCTTTCGGTATCAATGATTAAAAATGTTTCGTTAAACTATATTTTGATGACGTTTGGAATCGTAAAAGTCCGTATAATTATCATCATTTTACAAAGAAAACTTTTATGGTTTACTTTTGTAAACTATTAAAATTGGGTCTCCCGGGGGTACCCATCTCAACGTCCGCAAGTGATTCTTTAGTCATGAAATGAATTATTCATAATTTAATTTTCTCTGCAATTGAATGCTCCAGTCTTCATGGTCTAAGTATGTATGATGCATAATTCACCTGTGCTATTATTTTGAAAAGATTTATTTCCCAATTCATCATAATATTTGCAATTTTGTCATAATTTTTCTAATTGAAAATTATGCTATTTTGTGACTAAGGCTACGTCTCGTCTGCTCTTTTTACCGATAGTATCGATATCAAGGTATTCTAGTTAAGAAGCCTTTCGAGAAACAGGTTTAGTAAGATTGGAACTAACTCCGTGGTTGGTGGATAAAGATATGACTAACTTGTCCATGTGTTGAGAAACGGGCCCCTGGCCTATAACTTTTTTTACATGGCCATGGCATGGGTGCACAGCCACAGACAGATACAAATTCTGAAAGTGGCATTTTCACCGAACTCCCTAACTGAAGCTTTTGGTCTAGACACTCACTTGCTCAACAGCTGCAGCTAGATCTCAGTTCACATGAATGATTGAAGCAAAGCCAACTTCAATTTAAAGGTGGCTCTCCCCAAATGGCAAGAAATGACGACTCGGTCAGCTAGTGTGCGCCTGGCTGGGCGGCAGCACTCATCCTACGAACGAGGTCGGTAGTTGTCAGATTCCGTTTATCAATTTCAGCATTGACTTGCATGCTCAGCGCATCAGACTTTTGCTATCAAAAACGCAGTTCTAACGTTAATTGAGTTTAACAATAAAATGATTCTGGCACCATGATTCTTAACATTCATTCAAAGGCAAGATTATTATGGTGGCATATTGCAGAAACTACAGATCCCACTTCAAGACAGTTCAACCTCAACCGCATCACTCCATACATTAGCATCTTCTCGAGATCGTCGTTTCGATATCGGGTATATCCATAGAGATGTATACATCTATGGGTATATCCCGTTGATCGTTTAATGAACCTGTACGTACCTACACAACTAACTCGTCTCGCGCGAGGATATTTATCAGCTCTAAAACAGTAAAAATTCGGAACATACTCTTCATCCTCTCGGTACCAATGAAATGTTGCCTCAAAGGAGGGGAGGCGGGAGGGGGAGGCAGGGTTCTGCCACGTGAATGCAAGGGCACCCCCACACACACAAATATATATATATATATATCAGGGGCGTCGATCCATTTTTCAGATTGGGGGGGCGAAATCATTAACGTTCCAAAGGCGCTCGATCGTACAAAACACCCACCCACACACACACACACACACATACATATATATATATTTTTTTTTTTTCAATATGTTTTTATTAAGGATTTCATTCAAATGAATTACATAAACGGCAGATAAATACAAAACAAAATACAAATCTTCATTTCATATCAACAAGGATATGCAAAAAAGTACATATATATTTACCAAGAACTGAAGCAAATAAGGACGGAATGAAACTCCTTAAAATTATACTTTTATATCTGAAAAAAAAATAACTCAACTGAGTCCCCAACCCTCTATGTATTTCAATAATAATTAATGTTAAATGGCTATATAAATGATTTGCAGAGAACAGAAATCAACCTAAATGTATTATCATTGCATCCCATTTTAAATCAAGCTTCAACATAACTTTACATAATTATACACACATACACACACCCACCTTAACACCTATACACACATGCACATACCACGCATACGTAAACAAACATAATATATACAAATCTGCATAATGAACGTTTAACATTTTGGCGCAATAGGATACAGAAAGAAAAAAAAACCTGCAAATCATATTGATACAAGAGAAGGGGAAATTGAAAAGAACTAGTAAAAAGAAAAAAAAAACATCAACATACACACCAGGATTCACACTCGCACCACACTAGACACATCCCACCTGTTCACATTCAAATCCCTTTTCACCTTCAGTTCATCCCATTTCTGCAAATGTAAACTTAACTTGCCTGACTTCGTTGCCAGGCGTCTTTCTTCTTCTATACAACCCGTTATATATTTGTGTATTTTAATAAATGACGGTACCCGGCCTTCAGCTCTGGAATTAAAAATTGCATATTTAATAAAAAGAATAACAGAATTGACACATTTAATTCTACAAGAATTTCCAGGTAACCCTAAGAATATTTCCCTCCAATTCAAAGTTCTTAATTCAGCTAAACAAAAATGATCAATACAAAATTGCCAAAGAGGTTTAACTTTTATGCAATCCATGAGTATATGAAAGTACGATTCAGTTTTTGTACAACCAAACGAACAATAATTATCTCCCACGAAACCAAATCTCATCAAATGCTCTTTTGTATATATTGCTCCATGTAAAAGCATAAACTGAAATTCCCTTTGTTTTCTTATAAGAGTTGTACTCCTGATATATTCAAATAATTTACAAATTTCTACATCAGTAAAATCAAAATCACTGTGACCATCCTTAAGTGTTAACTTGTATAGCTCTTGTAGCTTAGTAATAAACAAGTTATAAATTGTTTTTGATTTAATTACTTCAAAAGCTGTTTCCTGTTTTCCAATATTCATACTTATCCCAAAGTCTACCAAATCAATTTTTTTAAACTTTATTAAACTATTAAAATTTTTCCAGCTTGCTGGTATAACGTGCACAATATCTATTATTTGGAGAAGTTGATTTGCGGTAATACCGAGATTTTGAAAAAAAGTCACAGGCTTCAAGTGGCCATTATCAAAGATTTGATCAACGCTAAATATTCCTTTATTAAAAAGATCATTGTCAAAAATTGTCAAAAATCATTGTCAAAAATTGTATATATAATATATATATATATTATATATACACACACACACACACACATATATATATATATATATATATATATATATATGTATGACTCATGAGACACAGACACGTATCTCACTACACAGATAGTACGAGTGCCGAGAGTGAGCTCAAATTTCTTTATATTCTGAGCTGAAAACTTGATATTCTAAGCATTTTTGGTACCAATGATTAAGATTTGTATCTAAAAGAGAATAGATGCGAGCGCGAAGCGCGAGCTGAAAATTTTGATATTTCGATCTGAAAAAATGACAGTTTACTGGACGTTTTTGATAAAGAACAAGCTATATATCCAAGAAAAGATGATTGCAAATTGAAGCAGTTCTTTTGAGGCTTAGAACTGAAAATGGGACATTTACATTCACCAATTTAATCATGAAAAGTATGGGTTTTTGCTACAGAAATGATGCGAGCGCGAAGCGCGAGCTGAAAATTTTTATATTCCAATCTGAAAAGCGGACATTTTGAGCACGATTTTAAATAAAGAACGAGTTGTGTATCTCAATCTCGCTTGCTGAACATTACAATCTTGTTTTTTTTTAATGCATATCCGGAATTATTGGGGGGGGGGCAAAATGATATGTTTGCCCCCCCAATATTTGTATTGGTGGGGCGATCGCCCCCCCTGCCCCCCCCCCCCCCCCCCAGGATCGACGCCTCTGATAATGAGAATATGGGATGAGGCGAGGCCCGGGGCGAGGCCCGGGCGAGGCCAACTCAACAGATGACGCAGGACACCATTATTAGTTGGCCTCGCCTCATCTCATGTTTAATATTCACAACTCAACAGCGATTGGTAGAAGTAAACTTATCATCACACTATATATATATATATATATATATATATATATATATATACCGTATATACAGTATATATATATAAATATATATAAATGTGTAAAGTTATACATTTACAACCTCTTTGGCAACTCTTTTATTTGAATATTGTAAAGAAATGGATGAAGAGAACAATGGTAAGCGTAGCTTAAATCAAGGTTCCCCAGAGCTATCTAACCTTTGGAAAAATTGGTGATGCCGAAAAAATGTCCCTGCCGGGAATCGAACCCGGGCCCCTAGCTTTGAACGCCGGTGCCTTAACCACAAGACCACAGAGACGGGTTAGTGGCTAGGGCGACCCCGATCCGATTGACCGTCAGATAGACAGATTTTTGACACTATACCAATTATAATTTCCTTTGTCGTGTGAAGGTGGCTTTCGAACAATGACAAGCCGCCATGCTTGTCTCTGTGGTCTAGTGGTTAAGGCACCGGCGTTCAAAGCTGGGGGCCCGGGTTCGATTCCCGGCAGGGACATTTTTTCGGCATCACCAAATTTTCCCAAAGGGTAGATAGCTCTGGGGAACCTTGATTTAAGCTACGCCTACCATTGTTCTCTTCATCCATTTCTTTACAATATTCAAATAAAAGAGTTGCCAAAGCTGTTGTCCATGTATAACTTTAAACATTTATATATATATATATATTTATATATATATATATATATATATATATATATATATATATATATAGTGTGATGATAAGTTTACTTCTACTAATCGCTGTTGAGTTGTGAATATTAAACATGAGATGAGGCGAGGCCAACCAATGATGGTGTCCTGCGTCATCTGTTGAGTGATCACGAATTTCCTTGTTGACCATAATAGATTGCGAGACAAATGAATACCCTCTAGCGATTATTTCATTCCGCAATAATGAACCTATTTAGTACTATGAATATTTTTTTTCACATTTTACACTTCTATTTAATTCATTTTATTTTTTCAAGTCTTATTTTAGATAATGAACTATATGCATGCTGCCCTTTTCCACACCAATTTGTTGTACTCTCTTTTTGCTGAGGCAATTCATGTGCCCGCTCTCCTGCACACTTCTCCCTCTCTCGATCCACTCCCTTGCCTTTCTTCTTCATGCCCTTTTCCTAGCCCTACTTCATTTCCTGTTTTGTATTTGTATTGTAGGCTATTTGTGGTACAGGCGTATATATCCCATGCACCACAAGTTTAGCGTTTAGGGAATGGCGCCGTCTTCTGTTAACAGATCTGTTAACAGATCTTTTTTAAGTATATCTACGCTATTTTAATTTTGTATGGATTATATTGAAAAATGTGATATTTTGTGAAGATGGAAGAAAATTAATGTTTTTTTTTTATTGAATTCAATAATTATTTTCAGCCCGGACTAGCCTATATATACCCCTTTCAATAACAGCATCCGCGGCCTTGAGTGGACCGAGTGTGAAAACCAGCCAGCAATATCCATACTTTTTTTTACTTCAAAACGGATATCAGTGGCGTAGGCCCTACAGATGGGGGAGGTTCTTGGCCCCCCCCCCCCCCACAAAAAAATCACGACCAAGAAAACAAAGCAGAGAAAAGGAACTTGGAGAAGCAAAGAGAGAAGGGTGAAATATTGATATAATTTTCTAAATGTTACGTCAAATTCTATATCACAATTTTGAATTTTTGCAATAAAATTGTCGAAATTTTTGCTCGCTCGCTTTGCTCGGAACTTTTTATAACTTTTGCCCAATACGTCAGCATACATTTCCCCCTCAATTTTTTTTTTTGGGCTCATTACGCTACTGACGACATAGACAAGTTTGAGCTATTCGTTCAAAATCTGTAATTGAGAAAAGAGTGATTTCGATATAGGGCAATTAAGGTTAAAGACTATAATGCAGACAACCCTTTTCTGCAATTGGAACTACACAAGGCAATATTACAAAAGTTTAAGTAAGGTAACATGATAGAATTCATCATTATGAATCTTGGTAAAAATCGAAATTATTTCATACTCCCAACTCATTTGAAAACTTGCAGGTAATGCCAACAAGTGTGCTCATGTCATATTTTTGGTTTATTGTTATCCCTATAAATATTAACGAAGATGCTAATGAAATATATTTGTTTCCCCAATCCGTTAAATCGTGTGCATTTCTTCATGTATTTTATTTAATATTCAATTAGTTTCTTTACAGAAATTCATTTATCTAATAGTACTAATTTAGACTTAAATTTATTATTTACGAACCGGGGATGGGGTTGACATAAAAATCACTTGTATCTGCAAAATGAGTGAAATTAAGTTGACAAGATACATCGTATAAATAATTCAGAAATAACAGTGGGCCTAATATTGAGCCCTCGGGCACTCCACATCTGGCGGCGGCTTTTTTTTCTTAACTCTGATGTAATAATTTTTACGGTAGCAAATCGTTTAGAATCAAGTAAATAACTTTTACACCAATGTGATAAAAACACCACTTATATGCGATAATCACTGAGTCAATGAAACAGAATAAAATGATCATGATTATTAAAGGCTGTTCATCAAGAAATAAACCCAAATAGTATCCCGTAATTAGTAACCATCTGGAATAAAATTATTGGAAATGTTTTTTTGACCGATTTGAAAAGGTATGGGTGTCAACATTTACCAAAAAAAAGTCAGGAGGAATACGGTTTGGGGAAAGTGCTTTTTTCAAGGTCAAAGGTCAATGACCTTTTTAAATATACTGTATCAAGGTATCTCCCAGATAAAATATTACAGGTTGGTGATCATGGTGTCAAAATGCACAGATTCTTACAAGAAGATCAAATAAAATCAAATCAAGTACCTACAATGCTCATTCACCCATGAAATTCAAGGTCAAAGCCTTTCAAATGTCAATCACCTTTTTTATATACCATATACGGTATAATGGTATCTCTGAGATGAAAAGGCGCAGGTTGGTGATCTTGGTGTCAAAATGCAAAGGTTCTTACAGGAAGATTAAATAAAATTGAATTAAGTACCCAGAATGCACATTAAACAAAAACATTCAAGGTCAAAGCCTTTCATATACCATATACGGTATAATGGTATCTCTGAGATGAAATTGGTGATCTTGGTGTCAAAATGCACAGATTCTTACAAGAAAATCAAATGAAATCAAATCAAGTACCTACAATGCTCATTCACCAATGAAATTCAAGGTCAAAGCCTTTCAAAGCTCAATGACCTTTTTTTACATTATATACCATATACGGTATAATGGTATCTCTGAGATGAAAAGGCGCAGGTTAATGGGTGATCTTGGTGTCAAAATGCAGAGGTTCATACAGGAAGATCAAATAAACTAAAATTAAGTACCCCGAATGCACATTAAACAATAACATTCAAGGTAAAAGCCTTTCAAAGGTCAATGACCTTTTTTTTTTTACATTATGCATCATACTGAATAATAGTATCTCTGAGATGAAACGGCACAGGTTGGTGATCGTTGTGTCAAAATGCACAGATTCTTACAGGAAGGTCAAATAAGATAAATTTAATCACCTGGAATGCATATTAATCCATAAAGTTCAAGGTCAAAGGTCAATGACCTTTTCACATAGGCTTTATATCGTATAATGGTATATCTGAGATAAAACGCTGCATGTTGGTTATTTTGGTGTCAAAAAGCAATTTTTGTAAGAAGATAAAAAGGCACAAAATAATCATAAAGAATAATATCCTTCACCTTTGATATCCAAAGTCAAAGGTCAAAAGTTAATAAATATTTATATATCCATGCATGATTCCCCCCAAAAAGAAATTAATCCATTATATTCACATTTTATTCGTGAATAATAGAAAGAAAGATATATATTTGTAATGAAAACTTGGATGTTTAATAATTTCACTCTGAAATGAGTATAAAAAATATATTTAGGGGTTAGAGGTCAATCAACTATGTCAATAACGTCAGGGAATTTAAGTAAATAGGTCGATATAACGTGATTGTGGCATGTAGGTATAGGTATAGTGATTCTGATGGGGAAAAGACTGACCTGCGTGGAAAATGAACACAAATTTAATAGTTGAATCCTTGACCAATGATGATGTCAAAATACAAGTTCGAGGTGAAATTGAGACCAAATAGCACTTTTTAATATATATTGTAGTAATGCATTGCCAAAAGTGTAAAAAAATCATGTATGATATAATTTGAAATGGTGAAGTTGTCTAAAGTAGCAGCATTTAGATATGCATTTTATAAATCTAAATCAATGTACTATTTTTCTCTGTAGCAATAGGTCACTAACCTCAAATGCTACAATCAATACTATAAAACTATAACGTAATCTGTAAATGGAAAGGATAGGCCTAACTCTTATGACAAGCATCATCCGAGAACATTTTCATATAGCCAGGGACAATGATGAAGAATTGAAATAAGGCAATCATTTGAGCTGCAGCTTTTGTCATATATAGTAAATGAAGTTAAGTGTCTCAACTTCAGCAAAGAGAAATTAAACTCTTCAAAACCTTCTGACATTTTCAGGACTTTGATCTGGCCCATTCAATGAAAGCCTATATATACGTTCTGCATATCAGACCAGGATCTATATTATTACTGATATATTGCACAGCTTGATTCTCAAGAACTGGAAGTGGTGCTGTAGGAGTTTGTTAGGTCGATGAATATGTACTTGTAAGCTATTATCTCCTTTTGAATTTCATTATTATATGCCTAATTTGTGTTTGATAACAATCAGTTGTTCTGGACCAAATACATGATCCTTGTACAAACTGATACCGAGTAGAAATAGCATTATGGGTGACGTACGGCAGAGAGCAGATATGAAGTTTTGTCCTGCAGCATTAGCATCTCAAGAGATTCTTGCAGCTCGCAATGAAATGTAATGGATAATAATACGGGAATTCATCTTTGTTGAATTTGATATACATGCCATTTACTACATGTATGACAGTAGCTGCAACTCTAATGATGGCCTTCATTTCATCTTCATCATCATCCCTCTGCTGTTTGGAAATGCTCTCAGATGATGCTAGCTGTGACATGAGAGTTAGATCTATCCTATCCATTTTCAGAAGATTAAGCTAATAGTTTATAGTATTTATTATAGCATTGAGGTGAGTGGCCTATCCGGCGCTGGAGAGAAAAAGAAACGACAACCTTGATTTAGGTATTATGATGCATTAAAAGCTGCTACTTAAGATAAAAATCATTTCAAATTATACTTGATTTCATTTATTTTCTTTTATTGCTTTTGGCAACGCATCGCAGTATATGAAGAAGTGTTATTTGGTTATCAACTTTTTAAACTTAATTTCCACTGATATTTTGGAAAGGGTTCATTAACCTCTGACCAATAAATACATTCCCCATGACCTTCATTATTTCAGACTGAAATTATGAAGCCTCCATGTTTTCATAACAAAGTGGCCATCTTTATTTACATTATTCACAAATAAAATATGAACACAAAGGATAATTTTTTGTTATTTTTATGTAATACAGATTATATACATATATATATATATATATATATATATAATCTGTATTACATAAAAATAACAAAAAATTATCCTTTGTGTTCATATTTTATTTGTGAATAATATATCTATATGTATATCCTCTGATCTTGGATTTCAAGGGTGAAAGTTTATTCTTTATACTTATTTTCGTGTTGGTTAATCTTCTTGTACAAGTCTTTGCATTTTGGCACCAAGATCACCAGCCTGCGGTGTTTTATCTCAGAGATACCATTATTATTATCTAATGTTAAAAAGGACATTGACCTTTGTCCTTTAATTTTATGGGTGAATGTGCATTCTCGATGCTTAATTTTATTTTATTTTATCTTCCTGTAAGAATCTGTGTATTTTGACACCAAGAACACCAACCTGCGCCGTTTTATCTTAGAGATATATATAATATGGTATATAATGTATAAAGGTCATTGACCTTTGGCCTTAAATTTTATGGGTGAATCTGCATTCGAGGTACTTAAAGGACAAGTCCACTCCAACAAAAACTTGATTTGAATAAAAAGAGAAAAATTCAACAAGCATAACACTGAAAATTTCATCAAAATCGGATGTAAAATAAGAAAGTTATGGCATTTTAAAGTTTCGCTTCATTTCACAAAACAGTTATATGCACATCTCGGTTGGTATGCAAATGAGGAACTGATGACATCACTCACTCACTATTTCTTTTGTATTTCATTATATGAAATATGAAATATTTTTATTTTCTCGTCATTGTCATGTGAAATGAAGTTTTATTCCTCCCTGAACACGTGGAATTCCATTATTTTAACATTTTGTGTTTCAGGCAAGGAGGTCCTAATCGTCAAATTTGTAAAAATTGAAACATTGTATAATTCAAACAATAAAAAACAAAAGAAATAGTGAGTGAGTGACATCATCGACTCTCTCATTTGGATGTAACTGGCTCGTTCATATTACTATTTTGTTAAAAATAAGCGAAACTTTCAAATGTCATAACTTTCTTATTTTACATCCGATTTTGATGAAATTTTCAGCATTGTGCTTGTCTGATTTTTCTTTATTGATTCAAATCAACATTTTTCTGAGGTGGACTTGACCTTTAATTTTATTTTATTTGATCTTGTAGTAAGAATCTGTGCATTTTGACACCATGATCACCAACCTGTGCCTTTTCATCTCAGAGATACCATTATACAGTATGGTATATAATGTAAAAAGGTCATTGACCTTTGAAAAGCTTTGACCTTGAATTTTATTGGTGAATGTCCATTCTAGGTACTTAACTTTATTTTATTTCATCTTCTTGTAAGAATATGTACATTTTGACACCATGATCATCAGCCTGTACCTTATCATCTCAGAGATACCATTATACGGTATATATGGTATTAAATGTAAAAAAGGTCATTGACCTTTGAAAGGCTTTGACCTTGAATTTTATCGGGGAATGTGCATTCTAGGTAATTTATTTTATTTTTCATTGATATTCTGGTAAGAATTTTCGCATTTTGACACCATTATCACCAACCTGCGCATTTCCATCTCAGAGATACCATTATATGAAAAGGTCATTGACCTTTGACCTTGAAAAAAACCACCTTCCCCAACCCGGCCGTATTCCTCCTAACTTTTATTTGGTAAATGTTGACAGCCATACCTACTCGAATCAGTTGAAAAACCATTTCCAATAATTGTATTCCTGATTGGCTATTTTGGGGTCTAATTTAGGGATACTACAGCTTTAAGAACCATCAACCTGGCAACTGAAAGGGTAAAAAGTTCAAGTGAGTATTGCCCCCCCCCCCTTTTTTTTTTTTTCTTTTAGCCTCTTTTTCAGTTGTCCGCTCTTTGCAGACAGTTCATGTACTGTTGGCCGGACTGTTGGATCCAATTATTTTTTGCTAGGAGGCTATATAACCAGTAGTACGCCTAAAACCTTATTATCCAATAGCCACATGGTTGATCAATCATCCAGTCCCCACCCGAAGCACTTCTCACTCTCAGGCCAATCCTCAGAATCTTCACTTGCACTTCTGGACGAAAATTGATAAAAGGAGTTGAATTCCCCTGAAGTCCCACTGCAAAGTTTCCCTCCGAGTGGTCAAGCCAGAACGAATCGTACCCAGATGGTCCGCAGTGAAGCTGGCTCAGCACTGGGCTACGGACACTGGATGTTCCATGACGAGTTCGTTGGGTCGCCATAACATGCGAGGATCCAACGCAGAAGTCTGATGGTATAATAATGAAAGTTTAGTTGAGTGGGGTGTAAATGATTTGCTATATTCCTATGGGCTGTGATTATGATACAAACGCAGGCCTCCAAGTTCATTTTTCCTGGATCATCTCTCAAAAACTGTGATATTAACCCCCCGAATTAACCCTAATTTAATGACCCCCTCAATCTCCCCAACGCTTCAAGTTGACTACCCGGATCGAGGATGGTGAGAGCGGGGCGGGTGAGAGTCCAAATGTTCAACGACACTACATAAAAACAAACCGTTACAAAAATAAAAGATCATCACCATCAGTGACTAATTAAATGTGCATAGCAATAGCACAGTTTTGGTACAAATCAAACCAGAAAGAAATACGTAATTGTGTCTTTTATAAGTCAAATGGCATGCAGGGGAGTTAATAGGGAAAACAGTAAGGGGCCTATATAGCTACACCGCGAGGGCATTAAGATGAGATGAAATGCCATTTTAGGCATAACATATGTTCGCTGAATATAATTCACCCAATTATGTACATGCCCCGTTCACGGACCCCAAAAGGAAATTAATTAAAAAAGAAGGGAATATTTCATAAGTATTATGATATGGAATCAACTTCTGGGCGGGGTGCTACTTCACAAGGGCATTAAAAAACAAATTCATTTTGAAAACAGGCGCATTTCATTTTTTTTTAAACCCAACACCTTTCATTTTGAAAAAGGACACAATTCGTTTTTTTAAAGACACGTTTCATATATTGGAAAAAAAGACATTTTTTCTATAGATTTTTGGGGGAGCTCAAGAAGTGCCCCCCCCCCCGTGATTTCTTGGTGAATTGGCCGTAGTTTCTTCTCACGACCGTAGTGTAGGGCCTGCAGGACACAGGGCCGTGGTGAGAGAAGTACCATTGGCATTTCAATTCCTGTGCTGTTGAATTTGACTCCGATTTGAAATATAATACGCTATTAAAGCATGGCCTTAAGCAGGGGGCACTTGCCCCCCCCCTCCAAAATTTCGAAACCGCCCCTTCGAAACTTATATTTTTTACTGAAAAATTCACAAAATTTATGCACAATTTCACTTTACAAAATGCAAAAGCGCCCCAATAAAGAGCTCGGTCGCTTCGCTCTCGAGTTTTTTTCAAAAAAGTTCACTCGTGCTGCCTCTCCGTGAAATATTTCTGCGTATGGTCATGTATTTAAGTATATTATTGTTATTATTATCAACTTCAATCTTATGAGTTAGAAAAAATACGTTTTGCCTACCAGTAGCGTACGCAGGATTTTTGAAAGGGGGGGGGGGGTCGAGTTGAATAAAAATTTGACAAGGAAAAAAAAGTAAAGTTTTCACCTCAAAAATTTGAAAAATCATGTCTTTTCTTGACAAAAAAAATTGACAAGCCGCCCCCCCCCCAAAAAAAAAGGAAAATGGTTTTTTAGAAAGTCTGAGAGGGCGGGGGTTGAACTCCTATAACCCAACCGCGTAGCCAGGATTAAATTTTGGAGGGGGCGGTAAGTGCACGCCAAGCGTGCCAACAAAGAGCGCTCCCTAGGGGGGAGGTTTCCCCCTCCCGCGCGGAGCGCGAAGTTTTTGATATCAAATTCAAATCAAAAGGCGTCTCTCGAGTCTCTAGTACCTTTATCAACTCAAATTCAATTGAATTGCTGTGATAAAAAAAAAACTTGTTTTCAAAAGAAATTATGAACTTGAAGATTTGAAAAAAAGAAAAGAATTTGAAATAATTCCTCCTACCGCGCGAAGCGCGGAAGCTAAAACGTTTTATAAAAATTGAGAACAGAAGTGGTATAAAATGCCTACCTGGGGCACATCAGATTTGATCTAAATTTCGTTAGCTCAAGTTAACTCAAGCCGCAAAATAGAGTAGAAGACGGGTATATATTATGCACGGTGGAATATTTATTCCTGCAAAGCGCGAAGATTTTGATGTCTCATCAAATTCAAATCAAAAGAAGACGACGTTTCCTGCGTCTCTAGTACCCTTATTAACTCGAATTAAATTGACTTGCTGTAATTAAAAGAAAACTGTAACTCGATTAAGAAGAAAAACGAGCTCAAAATGTGAAAGGGATGATGCAAGCTAGAAGAAGGACTTAATTTTCCTTTCCCATGCTCGCGAAGCACAGAAACCTTTGTGATTTATTTTAGACGAAAAAACATTGTGTAATTTCGCTCACATTAAGCGCTTCCTTTTGTTTGATTAAGAGACCTCAGTGATATTAAGCATTTTAAATCAATGGCACAAAACAAGACAGGAAATGGATGTGCAGCGATGTAAAATAAAGTTTTATATCGTACATACTTTTGCATATAGCACGGCATGTACTTAACCCCTCCCCTTAAATTTGAGCAGATATACTTTGCCAAAAATAACTTGCTGAAAGGGAAAGAAATATCATTTGGGGAGTCGGGAAGTGACGGTAATGTTTACCCGCTCCAAACAGAAAAGCCGACATTTTGTGTCAATGCAATAAAAAAAAATACTTTTCATAGTATACTCTTTACACCCATGTATAATTTATAATTTCTGGCAAGAAAATACGATTCCCACAGCTGGGAAGGGGAAACGGAGTAGAAAAAAGGTGTGGGAAACAAAAGGGAAAGGCGATTTTGATATTTTTTGCGCGGAGCGCGAAAGCAAAATTTTGTATGTAGAGAGATCAACGTTTCGTTAAGGTTTTTCAATCTTTTGAAAAAAAAAGAAGGAAAAAACAACAAAGCTATACCTTCTTTATCTTTTTCTTCTTTTCCTCTTCTTCTTTTTTCTTTTTGGGGCGTTTTTTTTTTTTTTTTTTGGGGGGGGAGACAGCCCCCACCGCCCCCCTGGCTACGCGCCTGCTGTAACCCCCCATAGACAAATAACAACGTCCCCGACAAAATGGTGGAGCTTCGGGGGCCTGCCCCCGGTACGCGCCTGTTGCCTACTGAAGAATGGATTTACATGTACTTACCAAAAATTATCATGACACCGTTTCCAATAAACGCAAGAGTATGCTCTTTCCCGCGTGTTCTTAACTTCAAGCCAGTCCGATCGTTTGAGTATGATATTATGTTTGTAATCATGTTGGGGTGATATGCTAAATAGAAACTACAATCTGGAGTAAAAAAAAATGCAATTTTTTATGAAACTAAAAAAAGGAACGATTTATTTAAAACCGAGAGGTGTTGTGGCCACTGAACTGAAAATTATTTCAGTTCAGTGGTTGTGGCTCAGTGGATTATTTTCCAGACTTTGTGCCGGGTTCGAATACGCAGCACTCGCGTCCTTTGGCGCTATATAAAATAAATAATGATAATAATAATGATAATAATAGTAATAATAATACTGATAATAATTATAATTATTATTATTAATTGTTATTATTATTATTATTATTATTGTTATTATTTTTTATTAGCACAAACATGGAAAGCCCCAATTAGAAGACCGGCGAAGCCAACACGATTGTGTTTTTTTTTTGTTTTTTCGGACGGCAAAACTTATCAACACTCGGAATCCTTGCTAAATAGCTAAACGCCAGACGTGGTAACAATCTGAAAATGACTGAATTTCGAAAAGAATCCCATGGAATGGCATAAACGTGTCTAAAGGCCACCGCACACCTTAAGACTGTTCGCGATCCGATTTTGGAACAAATCGCATTTTGCTCCTTTTCTGAAAATGTGAATGGAACATATCATTTTATTTGAGGTTTAAATTAATTGAAAGAATACTAATATAACCATTTCGAAAGATTACAAGCCTTTATTTCGGAGTAAAGGCCAAATTAGTTTCAAATCGTAGCCAATCGTACGACTGCTATGACGTCATTACGACTATTCGCTTTTATTCTAAGAAGGATGATAGCATAGTCGCAGATTTGAATATAGGTATTCGTACGATGATTTAAAACATTACACAGTAAGATATTCCAAGTCTCAATGTTAGCATCAAATTCTACTCTTTTTTTTCTGAAATCGAGTCGCAGACCAATCGTTATAAAGTGTGCGGTCACCTTAAAATAGCTAGCTTGCCCAACGATTAATGTAGTGGACAGTTTTCAATTTTCTGTTTTGTCAAATCAAAAATGAAAAAAAAAATGAAAATCAGAAGAGGTATTCAATTTTCTGTTAGGCAAAGCGAAAACGAAAACTTACTGTCAATTACAGATACGTGTTTAATTTTCTTTATTTTAACAACAAAAACACTAAAAGTCCAAATGGGTGTCAAATTTCCATTTAATATATGCAGAGAAAAAAGTTATAAAATCTATATCACGTAGATAACAGTAATACAAACAGCAGTTTGTTTACCAAAATGTTTAATTTTGCATATTCCGTTCCTGATACGAATCATTGATAAACGACCGTTTTCTGTTTTCAAAATCATAGTTCACTCAATATTTCGTTTTTGCTTTTCCGTTTCCTAATCGGAAAAAGAAAGAATTGTCTGATAGTACCTTGATTAGGTAGGCCTACCAATTTACTACACCTGGGTGAAGAGTGGCAAATGTATATCGCCTGGTAAGAGGACCCGATTTGGTGCTGTATAGTGCGGTTCGAAAATATATTTTCATTTTCATGCTGACTTTCAAAATCGAACTTATCATACAACATAAAGGCCTTAGATAGAGTTAAAGTCAAAGCAATATGTGTGACTCATAATAATCCTTAAAATAACTTACATTGGCAGTATTTCCCTGCATAATGTTTTGGGCACCGACATCTCTGAATGCCGCCTTCTTCTTCTCGGATCCCACCGTTCTTACAAGGATCTAGAATATATTATGATTGATTGATTGATTTCATTTTATTTCTGCATTAAAGATAAATATGCAACATAACATCTACAATGGTGATACATTTAAGTTTTACAAAACAATAAAGCAATAGTCATAATAAAGCAATGAAAAATAAATAGCATCAGGAAGCAATATTCAATTAAAGAAAATATCAGTTTAAACGAATGCAGGAGACCGCCATCGTGAGCGGTTTAGCTTGAAAATGATGGCGGCCTTGTAAAAATGGTACATAAATAGTACATAAACGGTACATAAATATGAGACGTATTTTAGGTAAGCAATTTAGATGTCATGACAAAGGATCAATAATAAGAATGATAATAATAATAATAATGATAATAACGACAATAATTATTCTAATAATACTGATACTACTATTACTATACTTCTACTACTACTAATAATAATAAGGACAAACAAACGAAAAGGGAAATTAAAGGGAAAATGGGGGAAAAGGGTCATGTTGGAACGGCCCTGCACCCTTCCCACATGAAAATGAAAATAACGAAGACGGAAAAGGAGAAAAAAATGAAGGAGTATGAGGTATTCATATCCTGTTCATGATACACACCCTCTTAATTCGGTCGCTTCAATCCTTCGCAATATCAACCCCAAAATTTCACAATAAGTTTTAATTGTGCAGCCCCACCCCTTGGAAATTTCTGGAACCGCCCTTGACTGCATCTGCATACGTACCCGAAAGACAAGCTACAAATTTGCTTGTAGATGACACATATTCTGATGCCCATGCCGTTAAGATAGGATTGACTTCCTCCAAGTTCATCTGACCTTGGTAATGTTCATCGTTTTTATTTTCCTTCCCACAGAAGATCATTGGTGATGCCATTACACCTTGTGCCCCTGTTATAGAATGACATAAAATACTAGTAAAAACAATCAAATAATAAGTAATGAATAAGCCTAGAATGATCCTGATGCTCGTGGCATCACTATAAGTGAGATGAATATTTAATGGTGCACACACTCTAAAAACAAATCAGTCAAAAATGACTAGTAAGAGGGTCAGCTCGGTGCGACTGTTATTCTAGTCTTATTTAACTATTTTCTTGTCGTATTTTACTAGATCAAAGTTATTTCTTACTACAATATATGTCAGAATGTGACTAGACATATCATTTTGCACCCAGCTGAATATTGGTCTAGTCAGTGTGACTGATTTGCTTTAAGAGTACACCAGTAAAAACAAAAATAAGTAAACAAAGGAAAAACAATCATGAGAAAAGTCTTCCATCATACAAAACGTTGCATTGAAAAAAAATCAGCAAAATATAAATTACAAGAAATTTATAAGAAATCAGTTTAAGAATTAAGGGATGTTGTCGAATGTTCCAAGAATTAGTGTAGAATAAATTTTCCGCTTTCTCTTTTGAAACATTTTTTTTTCAATTAGTTAACGAGAAGCTATACTTTCGCAAGTATCATTATTCTTAGAAGGAAAGGTCGTTTGACGGGCGTACCTTTAAAAAAAATGACTTAAAAAAAAAAGCATGTTATGTGTCACCTTCTTTCCATTTTCTAAACATTGTGGCGACACAAGAATAAAACAAAAATCACCGACTCTTACCAAGCCAGAAGAATGAAAGTATGAATCCAAAACGAAACATGATGGAGGCAAGCTTTATCTGACTGATGTTCATGCACTTTACAATGCTGAAGGCTGTGTGGGTTTAACCTCATATATGTGTGGAGACAAACATTATAATCTTTGTGCT
This sequence comes from Lytechinus pictus, assembly GCF_037042905.1. NCBI lineage: Eukaryota > Metazoa > Echinodermata > Echinoidea > Temnopleuroida > Toxopneustidae > Lytechinus > Lytechinus pictus. The sequence goes on from NC_087249.1 coordinate 10,184,892, forward strand.
TTGATTTTAGCGATATGGAATTTAAACTTGTTGGTTAATCACCACGCTCTTCGACTCTATATGAAAGTATTATTACCCCCTTAAAGTGTGCTCTTTTTTATTGCCAAGGCATTGTCAACCATTATTGATTTCCCAGCATCCTTCATTTCTTTTATAATGTTATTGGTTAAAATTCCTTTCACGATTCCAGACAAAGAGGCAATATTCATGTTCAGTCTGTTCTTATGTACCATTTTTATTATTACTATTAAGTATTCAATACCCACTGGTCTACAGTGAGAGCCATGAATACACGACCAACTGAGGCGCCTTATGTCAATAAAATCTTAAGAGCTAGATTCGCATTTAATGTTCATAAAATTAAAATCAAGTTATAAAAACGGGTATTTTCCAGTTTGATGAAGCTTTCCTCAGGGCCCTGGGAACGATTTTTTTGGCAGGGGATGCTGAAGTAAATTTAACAAGCAAAAAAAGAAAAGAAAATGATTTCACTACAAAGTGAAGGCCGTTAAGGTGAAATTTGAGAAGCAAAAAAAAAATTTTTGCTACAAATTCTTGGTAATTTTCCTTATATTTTCCCATTTGCCACACCTTCCAGAATTCCTGGGGGTGCTGCCTATGGAGAATAATACATGCAGCAGCCCTGGGAAAATCTTGGGGGTGCTTCAGCACCCCCACTTCCCAGGGCCATGGCTTTCCTGTTGAAGAGCTAATCTTACACAGTAAAAACGCTGTTTAAGATGTTATACAACGCTGTTTACTATATGAAGCTTATAATATTTGTTTAACCGTTTAAACAATCATGTTTAATTTATTGAAGATTAGATATCAAAAATTAAACTTTGTTGCTTAAGATTTAAACACTTGTTTAAACTGTTTAAACAATTACTGTAAGGTTCATATAGTAAACAGCGTTGTATAATTTTTTTTACTGTGTACCCATGCAGTTTGGAATGCTTATGACTGTATTTGGGCGACATTTTTATATAGTGACTTTGTTTAGAGCTTGCATGAGTACAGGTGTCACGGTCCTAATTAAAAAAGGAAGGCAAAAATATTCATTTGACCCAACCCATTACAATTTTTTTTTTGATATTGCTGATTGACAAAAGTGTATAATTAAATATGATTGGCCATCTAACACTGTAGGGAGGACAATTACTGAACTTCCTTTGCCCCCCAAAAATGGGAAGAAATATTGATGATTTTCAAAACTATTTTTTGACTGGCGGAAGAATTAGGGTTACTTTACTATTTCAGGTGATGAATTTGATCCCGTCAGGAGATGCTGTCTTTATAAATGCCGATCTATTATTAAAATGGCCGGTGGAGGTATACCCTATTTCGGGTCAGATATAGAATGTCATATCCTATATAGGCCTACTGGTAGTAAACATTCAACCTTCTAATTTCATATTTTTTATGGATTTTTTAACAGTCCCATTCATCTTCACTTGTATACCTTCTGCAGCGTAGGAATATTCATTTTTGCCTAGGTCTGTTACTGTATGTATCGATCAGGATGTGCGTTTGTTCATGCCTCTGCATATCAAACTTCCGGCTATACAGGTCCTATTGCATTGGGAACATAATGCATAACGGTTTGTCATATCAAGAGTATTCAGAACTGAAGCAAAAGAAAAAAAAACTTATCTTTAAGTAAATATAGTTGATATCCACCAACGAATTTGTAGATCCGCAACGGAATGATTCGGAATCCGTAGATCCGTACGTTAAAGGTCAAGTCCACCCCAGAAAAATGTTGATATGAATAAATAGAGAAAAAACAAACTAGCATAACACTGAAAATTTCATCGAAATCGGATTTAAAATTAGAAAGTTATGACATTTTAAAGTTTCGCTTAATTTTCACAAAAAAAGTTATATACACAACTCAGTGATCTACACAACTCAGTGACATGCAAATGAGACAGTTGATGATGTCCCTCATTCACTATTTCTTTTGTTTTTTATTGTTTGATTTAGACAGTATTTCATTTTTTTTACAGATTTGACAATAAGGGCCTACTTGACTGAACCATATTTTATTTAAACAATGGTAATTCCACATGTTTAGGGTGTAATTCATATTTGTTTCATGTGGCAAAGAGGAGAAAATTAGAATATTTCATATAATAAAATACAAAAGAAATAGTGAGTGTATGGCGTCATCAGTCTCCTCGTTTGCATACCGACCAGGAAGTGCATATAACTGTTTTACATCCGATTTTTATGAAATTTTCAGTGTTATGCTTGTTGGATTTTTGTCTTTTTATTCAAATCAACTTTTGTTGGGGTGGACTTGTCCTTTAAATATACAGAACAAGAAACATTTATAATTAGAAAAGTACAAAGCCTTGAAAATGCATTGAAATTTCAAGGCTCAAAATCCTCAAGGCCAAGGCCCCCTCAAGGCCAAGGCTTTGAAAAAGTAGGCTTTAAAGCGCCTTAAGGCCAAGGCCGAGCATCAAGGCGCACTACAACACTGGCACCTCCCCGTGCTCAAACCAGCCTACGCCCTTGCAATAATGCAATTAGATTTGATAGGACCCCTTAATCAATCCGATTTTCATATCCGCCGCAACAGCGGCGTTTGCTCCGATAATCACTGACCCATTAAATTCAAATACACACTCTTGTTCGGCCTGAAAGTATAATTTCGATAATTTTCTATCCAATGAGATTACACTCTTTTCGGGCCTAACATTAATTTATTTACCGCCTTGCATGTATAAGGCTATTTACTAAGGATTTTCTTTGAGGGTATATAGGCCGACAAGACATGCATTTTTACCTCTGCCATTTTTCCTCTGCTCTGCCATGCATGATATATACTCTGTCAAGACACCGACAAACCGGTAAATTGCCAATTCGTCTCCTGCCATGAGTGCCATCTCGTCCACTCACTACATGGTCTGCTTTCATTTAGTCTATAATGCCATTCCGTCCATCAACATTTCGTCTAACAGCCACTTGATCCTTTAATCACTATTTCGTCTATGACCATTTCGTCTCATAACCAGTTGGTCTAATATCCATTTCATTTACATTCTTTTGCGCAATTTAACACTTAGTCCGATATTAGACCAAATGGCATATGGACTAGATGGCTATTGGACCAACTGGTTATTAGACGGAATTGCATTAGACTAAATGAAAGTAGACCATGTGGTGAGTGGACGAACTGATGGTAGACAAAATGATAGTAGACGAGTTGGCAATTGGACGAATTGCCATTAGACGAATTGGAAATAAACCAAAGGCGAAATTGTATCAAGGGTTTATAGTCAGACTTTGACTTTCACCACCGTGGCAAAAATTGTTTTCGAACCCGGGCTATGACTATCCCCCACCCATGCAGGCTGGGCCATTGTCACCAATCGAAAAGGGATTTTAAACACTGTAATTTCTTCTTTCTTACGCCATCGAACATTATAAAAAAATGCTATATTATTAGTGATCTTCCTTCCCCCTCTACTAGCTCCCATTTATCTCTCACTCTCTTTCCATTCAAACTCTCACCCTCTCTCTCTTACTTTGCTTCACCATTTCTCCTTTTTCACTCTTGTCCGGCTTTACTTTTCTTTCTTTCCTTCTATTTTTTTCTTCCTTCCTATATTTTCTTCTTTTGTCTTTCTTTCTTTCTTTCTTTCATTCTTTCTTTCTTTCTTTCTTTCTTTCTTTCTACCCCTCTCTGTCTCTATTTGTTTATTTAATTCTCTCTTTCATTTTTTTTCTTTCTACCTTTCTTTTTCGTTCCTCTTTTTTTTGGTAAACCTCTAGACCTGCATTTGGGAATCATGTCTTAATGTCTATGTTATGTTCAGTTTGTTAATAATGCTGAACTGTATTTTAATGTTAATGTTCTTTTTATTACCAGCTAAATAAATGAGGAGAGTCATCTGACAAATGTTTGATTTCGTTAGATAATCCCCAGACATTAGCTGGTGTTATGTCCTTTTTTGGTCTTTTCTTTTTCTTTTATTCTGAAATTGTATTTTGAAAATTGTATGATGATTATTTTCAATGTACTGATATTATGATTGTAATTGTTTCTGGAAATGAAATAGAATAGAAAATAAGATAAAATAAAGGTGAAGAAAATGATTATATAATCATCCTATATATGATTTTTTTTTTTAAAACATTTTACGCTTTTTAATTCATTTCATTTTTCAAGTCTTATTTTAGATAATGAACTATGTGCAATTGTTATTGCTGCCCTTTTCCACACCAAAATTTTGTTCTTTTTACTTAGGTAATTCATGCCCGCTCTCCTGCTCACTTCTCCCTCTCTCGATCCCTTGCCTTTCTTCTTCCTACCCTTTCCTAGCCCTACAATTCCTTTCCCGTTTTGTATTTGTATTGTTTTTGTGGTACAGGCGTATATATCCCACCACATGCTTTAGCGTTTAGAGAATGACGCAGTGGCGTAACAGGCGGGGGGCCCCTGGCAGATCTCACCGGGAAAGTTAAAAAAACGGGAAAAAGTAAAGGGAGGGAGAAAGAAAGGGAAAGGGGAAGGAAAGGGGAAAAGGAAAGGAGGAAAAGGAAAATGAAAATTGAAAAGAAAACGAAGCGAAAAAAATTTAAAAAAATAAATGGAAAAAGGAAAGTGGGAAAAGGAACGAAAGAAGAACATTAATTTTGAGAAAGAACAAATCATTCCGAAATAGGCCTATGTAATGCAACGGCATGAAGGGAAATAAATTAAAAGATGACAAAATGGCAAACAATTACGGGAAATGAAGGTAGATTGGAATTAGTCAAAAGCTAAACTAGAAAACAAAGAAAAGGAACAAGAAAAAAAACCTTAATAACACGACCGGGCTGCCGAGGATTGAAAATAAAGAGCGGGAAGAAAGATTGACTGCATACAAAATTGTGCTATAAGTTTGCTAAATTTTATGCAAATAAGCTACCGGGGCTTTGCCCCAGACCCCACGCAGTAAGGGTTCTTCATCTATAACTGTCAAATGGCTCTATAACGCCCCCTGTAGGGACTCTTTATACATTAAGCTTTACTGGCGTACAGGCGCGGGGGTCTTGGTTCCACACCCAAGAGGAAATAAAAGAAATTATAGGAGACAACGTATAATGAAATTAATGGAAACAATGAAAAGTGTTATTTGCTGAATATAATGGAAAAATCTATCACAGAATTTGATTTCATTAGGCAATTTTTTTTTCCAGCTCGTTTTGCTTGCTGGCGACTTTTTACCAATTTTCCCACAGTTGCTATATTTTGCCCCCTCAAAATATTTGGTTCAACTGGGTTGAATAAATGTGTTGTGCCAAGCTATATTCTGTATATACCCGCGATTTGATTAAAAATAGCGGCAATCTGCGAGTTTTTAATGGCTGTGATATCAAGAAGTTCCGGGGGCTCCGCCCCGTACCCCTACCGCATAGCACTACCGTATATGAATATGGAAGGGTTGGGCCATGGTCCCCAAAAGTTCTACAACCAAGAAAAAAAGGAGGAAAGAAAAGCAAAGGAAAAGTGTAGGATATGATTTTATTTACTGAATATATAATATAAAAAATATCTCAAAGTTAGATTCTCATGAAAATGTGATTTTTTTTCTCGCTCGCTTCGCTCGGGACTTATATTAAGCAGCTTTTTAGCACATGCGCCATACTGCGCCCCTTTTTTTTTTACTCTATCACGCTACTGCCGCAAATAATCCTGTTCACAGTGGCGTACGTCCAGACCACACAAAAATGAATGGAAAGAAAGAAAAGTGAAATATATTATTTTCTGGATATCATGTCAAAATCTATCAGAATTTTGGATTTTTGTATTAAAAATGTCAAAATTTTTGCTCGCTCGCTCGCTTCGCTCGCAACTTAAAAAAAAAGGATAAATTCTGCCCGATACGCAATATCTGGCCCTCTCAAAATCGTTGCCTTATTACACCATTACGCCTGTTCATACCATGATATGACCGGGAATTTTTTGGCTCTTGCCCCCCCCCCCCCTGGCAACCGACCCCTGTTACGTCGCTGTTCTCAAGACCGTCGTGTAGGTTCTACTGGACCGTGGCACAGGGCCGTGGTGAGAGAAGTATCAGTGGCATTTTCATTCCTGTGCTGTATAATGCGCTATTTAAGCATGGCCGTACGCAGGGGGCACTTGCCCCCCCCCCCGAAATTTCGAAACCCTGGTTCGAAACTTATATTTTTTACTGAAAATTTCACAAAATGTATGCACGAAATCCTTCAATTTCACTTTACAAAATGCAAAAGCGCCCCAATAAAAAATTCGGTCGCTTCGCCCTTGATTTTTTTTTTACAAAAAAGTTCATTCGTGCTTGCCCCCAGTGAAAAATTTCTGCGTATGGTCATGTATTTAAGTATATTATTGTTATTATTACCAACCTCGATCTTGTCAGTTAGAAAAATTGCGTTTTGCCTACCGGTAGGCTGAAAGGGGGGGGGGGGTTCGAGTTGAATGAAAATTTAACAAGCAAAACAAAAAAGTTTTCACGTCAAAAAATTGAAAAACAGGTCTTTTCGTAACAAAAAAAAACTGACATTTTTATCACAAAAATCTAAGTTTGTGATAGATTTTGACATAACATTTAGAAAATAATATCATATTTCACCCTTATCCCTATCCTCTTGTCTTTTTTTTCCTTGGTCGTGAAAAATGGGGGGGGGGGGCAAAACGCCCATGTCCTATAACAGTCATTTCTTAGCTTTATTCTTATAAAACAACATAAATGTGTAATAATATCATAAGCCCTATTTAGATAGTGCGACCGCGAAGCGCGAGTTAATTTTTTTGGGATTTCATGTATTTTGTCCTGAAAATTGAACATTCTGGACATTCTAGATAAATTTGCGTTCGAGCCTGATCGAAAAGGGAATTGTTAAGGACGTTTTGAAGTTAGTCATTAAAACGACACATATTTCAACGATGAAATTATGCGAGCGCTAAGCGCGAGCTGAAAATTTTGACATTGACCTTAAGAATTGACATTCTAAGCATGCACTTTTTGTAATCATTAACGGTAAAGGTATATAACCAAACAATTGAATTTTTAATTTGCGTTCTAGCCTGATCGGAGAGGACTTGGTAAGGACGTTTTGCAGTTAGTCATTAAGATGACACATATTTCATAAAATTTTTATGATATTTATCAATCTAATGAGTGCGTACAATTTGTTATCGTTAAGGCATGAAAACTGAATATTTTAAGCACTTTTGTATTCTTGAATAGGATTCATGGGTTGATATATTTTTAACAATTAATGCGAACTCAAATCGCGAGCCGAAATTTTTGATACACTGTCATAAAAGGGGGATTTTAAGTAGTTTGTTATAGAATTAATATAGAGGTATGCATAACTCACCAATCAAAATGCGAGCGCGCAGCGCTAGCTGATAGGACCTTGTCTCTGACAATCACACCCGAAAAGGGATATTTTGATAATCTTATGGAATACACAAAGACAATAGGTAGGCCTACTTGGCAAATTAAATAATGCGAGCGCACAGCGCAAGCATGAAAATGTTGATATTCACACCATAAAACGGACACTTTAAAAAATCAATTTGTAAATCAAACAAAATAATGAAAGCTCGATATCTGAGCTGGTTTGTACATTGACTTCAAAACTTGATATTTTAAGCTACATACCAGCCTATTGAGCAAGATTTGTATCTCATCGAACATGCAATGCGAGCGCGAAGCGCGAGCGAAAATTCAATATAGTGACAAGAAATATTTTTTTTCATTTTCATTTTCATTCATTGGTTTTTCATAAACACATTAAGAAAATACAATAATACAGATAACTGACAAGCAAAACATTTTATATTAAAACATATCGATTTTTAGAAGGTTGCAGGGGTTGCCACTATAAGCTAAGCTTGACTGCGTGGTAACCCCAGAAAACAATGATAATTATTATTCATCCTACGTATCTTAACGTAAGGGTGCATGTGTATAATGGCGGGGGGGGGGGACGCTTGGTCCTCATGATGTATGCTTTATTTTGATTCTTGGTTGTTGTTTTTTCTGTTTTTGAAATTCTGTGTTTCATAAGATATAGAGAAATAACAATTTTCCATTTTACTTTGTGAATATTTATTCAATAATGATTTAATACCTTTTTTGAAAGGAGAAATGAATCTTAACTGTTTCAATGAATTTGGCAATGTATTCCATATGTCAGGCCCATGATGTCTAAGTGTTTTATGTTGTTCTAGGATTGTCTAAGTGAATATTCTGACAAGTCCGCGTTGGATATGAATGTAAGTGGTTATTATTATGAAAAGAAATCGGTAAATACAGGAGGAAGCAGTTTGTAATGATATTTATTTATTTATTATTTATTAAACAATATTTCAATAGGGTGCCCTTTCAGCAAAAGCTGGTATCAAAAGGGGCCCTAAAAGCATAAAAACAAGACATGTATATACAAGTGGTAAAACATACAAGGTAAAACAAGGTAAAAACATTATATAAATCATACATATTAGAACACAGAAAGGCATGCAAAATTGAGTTATTAAAATATTTGTGGTACAGGAATCATTGACATTTTAACATTTGCTGGACATTATATATGATTTGAGTTCTTTTTTAAAACTAGAGAGGGTGGATAGGGTTTTTAAATGAAGGGGTAAGGAATTGAACATTGATATTGAGGAAATAATGAATGAGCATTTATAGTATTCAGTATTGCATTTTGGGACATCGAGCTGTAGATTGGAGGCGGATCGTGTATTTACGTTATATATGTTTTTCGGATACTAATTTAAAATGTTCATTAAAAAAGTCGGAAGATAAGTTATTTAAGCTCTTAAATATAAATATACATCGAAAATACATTACTCTTTGGGGAAAGGAGAACCATTCAAGTTTTTTAAATAACTGATCAGACGGGGTGAGGACGTTTGCTTTGAGTATTATTCTGGCAGCACGTTTCTGAAGTTTTATTATTTGATTTGTTTGTGTGATAAATCTTAAACCCCATACCTCACAACAATAGTCAATTTGACTTTGGATTAAACAGTTATAGATTAGTTTTGCAGTGGTAACATCAATGAATGGATTAGCCCTTTTCAGTATGGCGAGAGCAGCACATACTTTTTTACTAACGTGTTCTACATGATCATGCCAAAGAAGTTTATCGTCTATTATGACACCTAAACACTTAGTGGAGTGAACCTTATTTATTACTTTACCATCAAACGTGATAGAAATATCTGAATCTGGATTATTATATTTGTTCATTCTTTGTCTTGATCCCAGAATCATCATATTTGTCTTTTCAACATTGAGAATTAACTTATTTAATTTTAACCATTGGTTTAAAGCATTTACATCTTCTTGTAAAGCCAATTTCATACTATCTATATCGGATCCTGATAAAAATAATGTTGTGTCGTCGGCATACATTAATGTAACTTGACCATTCTTTATTACATTCGGCAGGTCGTTAATAAGTACTAGAAAGAGTAGCGGACCTAATATGGATCCTTGAGGTACTCCGATAGACACACTTTCTTTCTCAGAAATACATTTGTTATATTGAACACATTGCAATCTCATGTTGAGATACGAGTTAAACCATCTAAGTGTTTTATCGGAACAGCCAATACGCTGGAGCTTATTTAGCAGTACACTCGTGTTAACAGAGTCAAACGCACGTCTAAGATCAATAAAAACAGCGCACACAAGCTGACCATTAGGGCCGTCTGCACCATCCCGAAGTTTCAAATTAGCGCGCTATTTCTGATCCGGCAAATTATCCCGATCTGAAAAATCTCGAGATAGTTGGCGGTGCAGACGCAATTATCGCGCTAGTTCGTAGGATTAATCTCGAGATTGCAATCCCAAGTCAACTCGGGTTTATTTGCAAAATAGCGCGCTATTTTACGAATTATCCCGCTAATTCGTCGGTGCAGACGCACTCGAGATTGGACTCGGGGTAATTTATTCATGACGTCAGTCCATAATGCAATTCGCGTTCCACTTCCGCCTTGGTCAAAACATAAACACGTGCGAAAGTCAACTTTATACATGCGAATAGCGTTCATAAGCAACGATGGTGTCCCCACCAGTGAATGGATTTTGGGAGAGACCCCGGGAGAGACCAGACCGAAGGGGGAGGCGCTCATCGCATCGACGATGGTCATATTCAATAACAACACAGACAGCAGTGTTGTCTTATTCCTTCGCAAAATGTGAGCAAATAGCATTTCTTTCCTCCTCTCCCTCTCTCTCTCCCCCTCTCTCTGTCGTTGCCTCCTACTCCGCCATCATATTTCACGAAGAATACATCACTTCTTCACTCGCTGAGCTGAAAGGATTGTTGCATAACACCGGTTGAATTCGGCGAAAGTACTAGTGAAAGGAGTTCATTGCTTGCATATCGCGGGAAGTTATTCAAAAGCGCGGGCCGTTGAAACTCCAAGATCCGAAAGTGCGCATGCCCGGAATATCGGGCTTGTTGCCTCGCTCGAGCAGATAGCTCCTCGTGGGATGGTGCAGACGGGGTTTCTTGAATCTCGAGATTAATCGCGAAGAGGGCTGATCGGGCTAAAATCTCGAGATTGAGCAAACTCGGGATGGTGCAGCACCGCCTATTGTCTATTGCTTTAGACCAGTGATCCGTCATTGAAGCTAAAGCGGCTGCGGTTGAGTGACCCGGTCGGAAACCGAATTGTACTTTACTCAAGATTGACTTTTTGGTAAGATAATCGTAGAATTGTTGATGGGCAAGTCTTTCAATTATTTTGCTTATCGTGGGGAGAATTGAAATTGGGCGATAGTTACTTAAATTTGAAGTGTCACCTTTTTTATAAATGGGTAAGACTTTTGCGCATTTCCATTCATCAGGGTAGGTGCTCTCCAAAAAGGATTGATTGATGAAATTTGTAATGTAGGGTAGAACAGTTTGAATTGAAATCTTTAACGGTTTCGCTCCGATGCCATCCAAAGCGCACGCTTTAGATTCTTTTAACAAATTGAAAACCTTCTTTACCATATCTTCATTTACGGGTGAGAAGTTAAACGTATCTTCTGGTGGTATTGAATTACACGCTATGTTATCATTCTGGTTATTATTTATACATACAAATAGCTATTTGTATGGTATTTATATCATATATCTTATACGTTTTTAGACGATAAAAAGATGATCAGTGTGTGAAAGATATGTTGATTTTGTGCAGATCCTAACAGCTTTTTTTTGTAATAAAAGTAAATGTTCAAGGTTGGTTTTACTACAGTTTCCCGAAATAAGGTTACGATAATTTATATATGGTAGTACCAATGCATTTTATATCATTAAAAGGGAATGCTCTGGCAAAAAATACTTCAATTTGTATAATATTCCAATTCCTTTAGCCATTGATGAGGATATATTGCTTACGTGCAGGGGTGTCGATCCATTTTTCAGATTGGGGGGGGGGGGGGCAAAATCATGAATCAACTTTCCAAAGGCGCTCGATCACACAAAACAAACTCACACACACACACACATATGCCTATATATATATATATATATATATATATATATATATATATATATATATATTTATATATATGACTCATGAGATGTCTCATCAACAAATTAATGCGAACGCGAAGCGCGAGCTGAAATTTTTTAGTATACTGACCTGATAACAGGAAAAAGGTGCCTGTTTAGGACTGTTTGAAGTAGTAACTCATGAGGAGAATACATATCTCAATACACAAATAATGCGAGTGCCGAGAGCGAGCTGAAATTTCTTTATATTCTGACCTGAAAGCTTGATATTCTAAGCATTTTTGGTACCAATGATTAAGATGGGTATCTAAAAAAGCAATAGATGCGAGCGCGAGCTGAAAATTTTGATATTTCGATCTGAAAAAAAATTGAGTTCAGTGGACGTTTTTAATACAGAACAAGGTATATATTCAACAAAAGATTATTGCATATCGAAGCGTTAGTTCTTTTTAGGTTTAGACCTGAAAGCGGGACATTCTATTCACCTATTTAATCATTGAAAAGTATGGGTTTTTGCTACAGAAATGATGCGAGCGCGAAGCGCGAGCTGAAAATTGTTATATTCCAATCTGAAAAGCTGACATTTTGAGCACGATTTTAAATAAAGAACGAGTTGTTTATCTTAATCTCGCTTGCTGATTTCTGTGTAATATTACAATCTTATTTTATTTTTTGTACATGCAGAATTATTGGGGGGCAAAACGATATGTTTGCCCCCCCAATATTTTCATTGGTGGGGCGATCGCCCCCCCCCCCTTGCCCCCCCCCCCCCCCCCCCATGATCGACGCCTCTGCTTACGTGTTGGTTCCATGATAAATGTTTGTCTATTGTAATACCAAGAAATTTCACATATTCTTTTTTATCTATTGGCTCATTGTCAATTAGAATGTCTTGGGGAAAATCGTCATTCCTATGAGTAGTTTGAAAATGAACAAAATGAGTTTTACTTATGTTTAAATATAACTTGTTACATTTAAACCACGACGAAACATTTTTTAATTCCAAATTCATTGTATTAATCAATTCATCTAAATTTCTTTGAGATAATAAACTGTTGGAGTCGTCAGCATATAAAATAAACGAAAGAATTTAGGAAGAATTTACTATATCATTGATATATATTAAAAACAGAAGTGGCCCGAAAATCGAACCTTGTGGCACTCCACAATTAGGACAACGGAGATTTAATATCATTAATAGAGACGAATTGTTGTCGATTTGAAAGGTAACTTTTAATCCATGACAGATAATTTTTAAAAAATTATCTGCCAAGTCTTCCCCTGGCCTTATTTTATTTACTTGTCTCCCTCCTCTTATTTTTTCATTTTCTTTTTTTCCCCTCCGGCTTTCTTTCACCTTCTTTTATTTTTTCCTTTCCCCTTTTTTCATTTTTTGTCCCGCTAATAGGGGGTGCCCGGGCCCCCCTGCGTACGCGACTGCATGTTGCCTACTGAAGAATGGATTCAAATGGATTCACATACATGTACTTACCAAAAATGACCATATAACATATTCACTGCTGGCCTTACCAACAAACGCAAGAGTATGTCCAATCCCGCGTGTTCTTAACTTCAAGCCAGTCCCATCGTTTGAGTATGGTATTATGTTTGTATCCAATGCGGGTTCATATGGTAAATAGAAACTACAATCTGGAGTAAAAAAAAAATGCTACGAAACTATAGGAACGATGTATTTCAAACCGAGAGGGATTGTGGCTCAGTAGATAAGTCTCCAGACTTTGAACCGGGTTCGAATCCCAACGCAGTACTCGCGTCCTTTGGCAAGGCCCTAATCTACATTTGCCACTCTCCACCCAGGTATAGTAAGTGGATACCCGGTATAGAAAGAAATTCCGAGCGTCCGATAAAAATGTAGCCGTGCTAAAGCCGGGGAATGAGTACTAGTATGCGTCGCTTAGAAGCATTGTTTCCTGTTTTCAAAATCATAGTTCACTCAATATTTCGTTTTTGCTTTTTCCGTTTCCAAATCGGGAAAAAATGAATTATCTGATAGTATACCTTGATTAGGTAGGCCTACCAATTTACTACACCTGGGTGAAGAGTGGCAAATGTATATCGCCTGGTAAGAGGACCCGATTTGGTGCTGTATAGTGCGGTTCGAAAATATATTTTCATTTTCATGCTGACTTTCAAAATCGAACTAATCATACAACATAAAGGCCTTTGATAGAGTTAAAGTCAAAGCAAGATGTGTGACTCATAATTATCATTAAAGTGACTTACATTGGCAGTATTTCCCTGCATAATGTTTTGGGCACCGACATCTCTGAATGCCGCCTTCTTCTTCTCGGATCCCACCGTTCTTACAAGGATCTATAATTATATGAGACGTATTATATAGGTATACATTTCAGATGTCATACCAAAGGATCATAATGATGATGATAATAATAATAACAATAATAATGATAATAATAATAATAATGATGTAAGATGATAATAGTAATAATAATAATGATAATAATAATAATAATTATAATAATAATAATAATAATAAGGAAGGCACAACAGAGTAGCTGCTGCAGTTCATTGGGGTCTGGCCAAGAAGTACCATTTACCCCATGCGGAAAAATGGTACGAACATCGGGCAGAGCCTGTAGTAGAGAACGACGATGTAAAACTTTTATGGGATTTTAATATCCAGACAGACAAGGTCATTGAAGCTAGACGACCAGACATCGTTCTCTTAAAGAAGAAGGAAAAGGAATGTCTCATCATAGATATTGCGATTCCGGGAGACTGCAGATCGAGCTTGGCGTAAAGAGGAGGAAAATATACAGAAGTATAACGATCTGGCATGGGAGCTGAGAAGGATATGGAAGGTGAAGACGAAGGTGGTACCAATAGTCATCGGAGCCTTAGGAACAGTGACAACAAGACACAGAAGCTTTCTGGCTGTTCTAGGAGTCGAGGTGTCCTTTGAAACGATACAGAAGGCAAGCTTGCTTGGAACAGCTCATATCTTACGGAAGGTCTTGAATTAGAAAGAGAAGTGAACAATGAGAAGAGGACCCATTTGATAGAATATAGAACAATAACCCTAGATTTCTGGAAGAAGTCCGGTTGCTGTTTGATATACCAACAGAACATCAAGTTGTGGACAATGGAAATAATAATGATAATAATAATAATAATAATAATGCAACACTTATCCCCGCCCCCCCCCCCCCCGCAGCAAAAAGAAAAAGAAAAAAAGAAAGGGAAATTAAAGGAAAGGGGGTAAAAGGAAAATAAAAATGGGGTGGAAAAAGTCATGTTGGAACGGCCCTGCACCCTAATTCCCACATGAAAATGAAATTGGCGAAGATGGAAGAAAAAGAAAAAAATTAAGTGTTACGATGTATTTCTATATCCTGTTCATGATATACCTACACACCCTCTCCCATTCGGTCGCTTCGCTCCTTTGCAATAGACCAGTTCGTAGTTACTTCATGGACAATTTTGGTCCGTGAATGATCTTTCATTTCTTTCATTATATATGCTAGGCAGATTTCAAAGCAAGATATTACGTAAGCTTGCCTTACATAGCAGGATGAAGAAATTGAATAGACCAGTTGACTAGAATAGCACACCAATGAACACTTTATGAAGGTATTTGTTGCATTCCTACTTTGAATGCTTATCATAGCATGTTGCACAATGTCAGTGGCGTAGCTATGGGGGGACACGTACCCCCCCTGAGATTTGGTGTGCCCCCCCCCCCCCCCGGTGCCCCCCCCCCCCCTGAAAAAAATTGGCGGAGCAAAAAAAAAAAAGGGAGAAAGAAGAAAAGAAAAAGAAGGGGAAAGACAGAAGGAAAAAAGAAGAGGAAAATAAGAGGAAGACGAGTGAATAAAATAATTTTTGGGGAAGACTTGTAAAAAAAATCTTTCATGTTACTAAATAAAAATTTCTCTCACGCTTCGCGCTCGATATGATTCATATCTTGCTCAATAGGCTGATATGGAGCTTAACAAATATCAAGTTTTGAAGTCAATGTACAAAACATATTTCAGCTCAGACATCGAGCTTTCAGTATTTTTTCCATTTACAAATTTAATGCACTCTGTAAAAAGTATGTTAATATGGTCTACATATCAACATTTTAAGCTCACGCTGCATGCGTGGTCGCATTATTTGATTTGCCAAGTTCCTATTGTCTTTGTGTATTCCATAAAGTTGTCAAAATATCAATTTTCAGATGTGACTGTCAAAACGTAGGCCTATTTAGCGCTGCGCGCTCGCATTTTGATTGGTGAGTATACTCTATATCAATTCTATATAAGCAAACAAAACCCCCAGGCCTTTTCATTACATTTTATTTTAAAAAATTCAGCTCGCGATTTGCGCTCGCATTAATGGTTTAAAATGTATTAACCATTGTAATGCGTAGGCCCCTATTCATAATTTAAAAATGCTTAAAATTTCTAGTTTTCAAGCCTTAAAACCAACAACTTCCACACTGTCATACGCATATTAGATTAACAAATAAGAAAACTATCATTTTCATGAAATTCCTATTAACTAATTTGGGTCTTTTCAGAATGGAATATCGACAAGCTTAGGAATAATAGGAAGATAGTCATCATTTTCATATGACAAAATCTCCTTAGAATGTCCCGGTCCTTTGTTAAAACAATAACAAAAAATATCAGCTTGCGCTTCGCGCTCGCATCATTCATTAAGTGTGATCCATATCCACTTCTCAATTTTCCTACACAGTACTTTGCGCTCGCATTAATGGTTAAGAATGTATTAACCATTGTAATGCGTATTCATAATTTTAAAATGCTTAAAATTTCTAGTTTTCAAGCCTTAAAACCAACAACTTCCACACTGTCATACGCATATTAGATTAACAAATAAGAAAATATCATTTTCATGAAATTCCTATTAACTAATTTGGGTCTTTTCAGAATGGAATATCGACAAGCTTAGGAATAATAGGAAGATAGTCATCATTTTCATATGACAAAATCTCCTTAGAATATCCCGGTCCTTTGTTAAAACAATAACAAAAAATATCAGCTTGCGCTTCGCGCTCGCATCATTCATTAAGTGTGATCCACATCCACTTCTCAATTTTCCTACACAGTACTTGAAAAATGGTGTTTAAATTAACCTTTTTCAGATTGTAATATCAAATGTTTTCAGCTCCTCTTGCATTATTGATCTTCATGATTAAAAAGATGTATTCAGAATGCCCAGATTCTAGGTCTAAATCTAGAAATAAAACGCGCGCACGCATGTTTATTGAGACAGCCTGCATGTTCTTTATTTAAAATATGCTTAAATTATCCAGTTGCAGATCAGAATATCAATAATTGTCAGCTCGCGCTTCACGCTCGCACTATTAATGATACCCAATTAACCATATCATATTCATGATTTACAAAATATGAATAGAGTGTCCCGCTTTTAGGTCTACTAGTATATCTCAATTTTCTTCAGGCATTCGCATTAATAATTGTTTAATTGCATACCTATCCAATTTATGATTACAGAAAGTGCTTAGAATGTCCTTTTTTAGGTTGGAATGACAAAAAGTTTTAGCTCGAGCTTCGCGCTCCCATTATTGAAATATGTACCGTATTTGTGGGTATAGCTGTAAACAGTCTTAACAGGTCCCTTTCCGATCATGCTAGAACATTTATTAAAAATTTCTGCTAGCGCTTGGCGTCCGCAGTAATTATCAAGTTACATACGCATCTTGTTCAGGGTCACAAACATTGCCAAGAATGTTAAATTTTCAGGACAAAATACATGAAAGATTTAAAAAAATTCGCTCGCGCTTCGCGCTCGCTCTTTTTTTATATTGGGCTTATGAGATTATTTCATATTTATGTTGTTTTATAAGAATAAAGCTAAGAAGCGACTGATCAGGGAAAATATAGGTGAAGATAATTTTGGGCCCCATCCCCTATTGGCGAAAGTCGGATCCGCCCTTGAGACACATACACACACATACATAACAAAAAATGTGCCCCCCTGAAAAAGCAAGGACCCCCCAGTGCCCCCCCCCCCCCAGGAAAAAATCCTAGCTACGTTACTGAATGTAATTGTTAAAAATTCCTTTCACGATTCCAGACAAATTAAGAGAATGTTATTATGTTTACCCTTTTTATCAAGTATTCAATACCCAGCCACTGGTCTAGACAGTGAGAGCAATGAATCCACGACCAACTGACGCGTCTTTTGTCAATAAAATCTAAAGAGATTCGCGTTAATGTTCATAAAATTAAAATCGAGTGTATGAAAACGGGTATTGATGAAACTTTCCTGTGGTTCGAAGAGCTAATCTTACCACACTGCAAAAACTCCGGTGTTGATTTAACACCAGCCCGGAATATATATCTGTCCACACCAGAGAAGTATTGAAATAACACCAGTTTGAAATCAAACCGATGCTGTTTTAATACTAATTGGTGTTGTATAAACACATATCTGGTGTTAGACCAAAACCAAACTGGTGTTGTTTAACACTTCTCTGGTGTGGACATATTATATAGATTCCGGGCTGGTGTTAAATCAACACCGGAGATTTTTCAGTGCAAGATCGGAATACTTATGAGGACAACATTTTTATGTAGTGACTTGGGTAGGAGCTTGAGTACAGGTGTCACAAGTCTATGATTACAAAAGGAAGGAAAAATAATAATTCGACGTACCCAACCCAATCCGATGTTTTTTTAAATTTGATATTGCTGATTGACAAAGTCAAAAGTCAATATCTAACGCTGATTATAGGGAGGATAATTACTGAACTTCCTTTGCCCAAATTGGGAAGAAATATCGATGATTTTTAAACCATTTTTGACTGGCGGAAGCTAGAATTATGGTTACTTTACTGTTTCAGGTGATGAATTTGATACCGTACGTCAGGAGATATCTTCTTAAATGCCATGATCTATCTTTAAAATGAGCCGGTGGAGGTAACCTTTCTGGACGTCAGATATATGCAATGTCACCTATCCACTGGTACTTTTAGTGGTATAATTATGTTAACATTCAACCCTCTAATTTCGCGTATACGGTTGGTCATATATATATCAAGGGCATTCATGTTGACTCGATGTTGTTAATCCTAGGTCAAAATTGAAGCAAAAGAAAAGAAAAACAAACTTATCTTTACATATCCATCAACGAATTTGTAGATCCGCAAAGGAATCCGTATCGATCCGTGACCGGGAATCCGTAGATCCGTTAACCGAATCCGTATAGATCCGTTAATTATTGATCCCGAACTATTTAAATAAGGCTTATAAGATTATTATATATTTATGTTGGTTTATAAGAATAAAGTTAAGTGACTATATTAGGACTATACCACTCAAAGAAACAAACAAAAATCAACTTCGAGCGGCCGATCGGGGGAAAAGACTGAAAAATTTTCCGCCCCCCCTCCTTATATTGGCGAAGGCTGGATCCGTCCCTCGGTGAAGAACAGCCTAATGATAATAAAAGATGATCACCACAATAAATTTCTAAGTAAATCTATCATTATATCGCATAGGCGGCTAGGCCTACAACTGAATCTCCCTATATATAGTTATCGATTAATTCCATATTGCTCAAAACAGAGAGACTTCATGCGTGAATAATAAGTTTAGTTCATTTTTGTTTGTCTGTTTCGGGAGACGAAATGCACCTCTTTGGACAGGGGTGGATTAAAGATTTTCCAAAGGGGGATTATATTTTCCCCAAGGAAAATTTGGACAAGTAAAAAAAAAAGGTCATCGCTTAAATGTATTAATTTATTGCCATTTGTGCTGTAACTTTCAAAAGGGGGCTCTCAAAAGGGGGGAGGGCACGGGCCAGATGTGCAGCCCCCTGGATCCGCCACTGCACTTGGAATAATCTGGAACTGCATCTGGGCTCGGGACCTGGGCTCATATCATGCACTGAATGGCACTGCAGAAAATGGGAACAAAATTAAAATTGCCGAGTATCTTGTGATATGGGGTCGATTTGAAATATTGACTGACGATCGAATGAGCATAGCACGAGTTGTTTGACTACCGTATCCATACACCTGATAAAGCTCATAACAGACAAGAAGAGCTAGAGGGACTGAAAAGGCGCGTAAGTTTGAATCTACTATTCATGTTCTACTAGGCCTACTAGTAAACTCTTGATGACAATCTGATCTGTTTGGCATCTGTTTAACTAGGGGTTATCTTCTTTTATTGTAGGTTTAGAATTAGATATTTGCTAAATTGCAACTCGGCGGCCCGACGACCCAGCGGCAGCGCAGCTAGCGCGGCGCGCGCCGAGGACGAAATCTACCCCTGGCCTAGACAGCTGGCAGCCGTCTGTTTCGAGGAGTTTTTTAACATTTTTTTTTTTTTTTTTCTCCTCATACACAGACGGCTCGCTAGCGTGCAGCCACCATTAGGGGACTTGCAATGCAAAATCCCCCCGTCGGGGCTCTTCAATTTTTGTCTTTAATGAGTAAAAATTTTGAAAATTCACGCGACCAAAATGCAAATTAATATTCCCTCTTGGCATCAATTGCCCAAAAACTGAGAAAAATCAAGTTAAAAGGAACAAAAACAGTGACTTACCTCGGCTGTCGCGCAAATTCACTTCCCCGTTATATCCGATCTTAAGTACATAAACATATGGCCATTGAGTCCCCTGTACAGATCGCGCTAGAACTTCGGTCTCTGTATTTGGTGAGTGAAGCCAACGGAGTTCAGCTGAACAACCAACATAACAGAGACCGAAGCTTTTGGTCTACCCCTGGCCCTGCATTCCGCCGGGCTCAGCTCGGGGCGGTGCCATGGCCTGGGTCTTCTCGACGGTCGACTCGGGCTTTGGCGCAAATCCTGAGCCCGGCCCCAAACTAAATACATAGGCGAATCCAGGGGGGGGGGGGGGCCGAGGGTCCCGGGCCCCTTTTGGCGGAACAAAAAAAAGGAAAGAAAGAAAAAATGGGAAAAAAGGCAAAAAGGAAGGAAAAGAGAGAAGAAAAAAAGAAGAGGAGGAAGATGAGTGAATAAAATAAGATGTGTGGAAGACTTGGAAAATAAAATTAAAAAGAATCTTTCATGCCACTATAAGTCTAGGCCTATATATTATAAAATTTTCGCTCGCATTGCCTGTTGGGTGCTTTTCATATCTTGTTCAATATGGAGTTTAAGAGTCAAGTTTGGAAGTCAATATACAAAACATATTTCATCTCGGAAATTAGACAGGAATAACCGTCGTTTCTGGGGATTTATTCAACAATTTCTGACATTTTACTGTAATCCCCATTTACCGACGGTAGGGTGTACGTGTGGGCTCGCATGTGTTCTCATTCCCTCCCTTTTGTCAATTCACAGTCCAAAGTTTGATGTAATTTTACACATCGAATTTACAATCTAAGGATGTATAAACAACAAACTTTTAAAACTTCATGTTTTAACATTTAAATACTTTAAACGATATAGATGAAAAAGGCATGAAAAATATACTTTACCGATGTTTAATTGGGTTGAACACGATAAAAATGGTCAAAATGGCAGCCAAACTATAAAATATTTACAAACGAACGTCAACAATCACGAATGTGATATCGATATTGTTTTCGATATTATACGATCTGCTCCATATGCGAACGAAACCGAAGATAAACTATACTAGTACTAGTACTAGTTATAATCGCGATATATCGATTCGAGACATTAAGTTAATACGATAATGACGTCATTCAAGATGGCAACTTGCTAGAAAAACCGTCAGGTCAGGTGAAAATGTCTTAGATGACAGATTTCTCAATCATCCAGAGGATTTTTTTCAATAACTCCGGCCCAAGGTATGCAATTACTTAAGTTATTTATATTTACTTGATAATGGAAACCATGAAACTTTCAATTTTGCTTAAAAAACAGTTTTAAAACGCGATCTATAAAACGCTAGTTCACTATACGTTGGCTGTAGGTACGGGGCCCCATCCCCTTCAGTCTATGTATGGTGAGTGGAGCCAACGTAGTTCAGCGGAACAACCAAAATACAGAGACTGAAGCTTTTGGTCGACTCGGAAATCAACTTTCATTATTTTGTGTGCTTTACAAATTTATTTTTAAAAACAAAAAAGTGCTCTGTAAAAATGTCAGTTTTATGGTCTGAGTGTTAACATGTTCTGCGCGCTCGTAAAATTTTGATGTATTAGGTACCTATTATTTTCGTGAATTCCATAAAGTTTTCAAAATATCCCTTTCAGGTCTGATTGTCAAAACGTATCAGCTAGCGCTGCACGCTCGCATTTTGATTGGCGAGTTATGTATGTCTTAATTGATTATACGACAAACTACTTAAAATCCCCTTTTCATGACAAGTTTATCAAAAAATTTGGCTCGCGATTTGCGCTCGCTTTAATGGTTAAAATATATTAACTGATGCATCTTATTCATAATTACAAAAGTGCTTGAAATGTCCAGTTTTCAGGCCATATAATATCATCAGATTTCGCACCCTCATTAGGCATTAATGAATAAGATATTAATTAAATTGTCCCTTTTGTTTCATCTCGTGCTCAGCAAGAAAAATAGGAAGATAGTCGTCATTTTCATATGCATATCCTGAGGATGTCCCGGTCCTATGTTAAAATTCAAAGTAATAATAATGTGCAATCCATATCCACCTCACAATTTTCCTACAAAGTGCTTGAAATATAGAGCTGAAATCGACTCTTTTTTTTTTAGATCAGAATATCAAATAGTTTAAGCTCGCGCTTCGCGCTCGCTTTGATTTTCATGACAAAAGATGTATTTAGAATGCCTAGATTCTAGGTCTAAATATGAAACACGCGCGCATGTTTTTTTCAGATACTCAACTTGTTCTCTATTTAAATCATTATCCAGTGTCAAGTCACAACATCAGAAATTTTCTGATCGCACTTTGTGCTCGCAATATTAATGTAGGAAGATCCCCTTTTACTCATTCTTTTCATGATTTACAAAACATGAATAGAGTGTCCCGTTCGCGCTCGCATCAATTGCTTAGTTATATACCTATCCCGTTCACGAATACAAAACTTGATTAAAATTTTTCATTCTTTATGTAGAAATGTCAAAAATTTTCAGCTCGCGCTTCGTGCTCGCATTATTTGATTGTTTATATATATGTAACGTCTTCATGGCTATAAGTGCAGGCAGTTCTTAAAGTTGAATTAAGAAGGGGGTGAGTTTCCATAAATATGGGTCCCAAACACAATATATAGTATATATCAGTTGTTCAAACAGATAGCATGTCACAAAAATACTCTGCCTTCTCGATATTTTGCTTTGAAAGTCTATGAAATTAGCCACCTGTCAGAGCCCGAGAGACGAGTGTACAGAAAAATCACTCTGAGTGTGACGTCACCGGGGGGAATTTAGTATAAGAGGTGTCCGGATATAATACAGAAATGCTATGCAGAGAGAGAAAGATGATTTTACTTTTTTTTTCAAAGCAACTCAAATTTAACAAATAGGAATCGTATGTACAAATCTTTACTTTCCCTGTATAAAAAACAGTATGAATAACTATCATGAACTCTTAAATCATGATGTAAGATTGCAAACAGTGAGTTATTGAATGATATTTTCACTATTTCTCATTTATTTTATCACGATGTTCCATCAAGTGAGTAGCTGGAAAGTAATTCCGGCGGCTAGCTCAGCTCTGCGCGCGCTGCACGCCTATACAATACACACAACACCCAGGCATTGAGTGTACTGTACAGTAGTGGTCTGGTACCGGTATATGTCGACTCGCAGTTCATGACCATGCAGCGATCTCCTGGCGTCTTTTTCTTCTTTCCTTTTGTCTTTGACTACATTTTTATATCCTCTGGATCATTTCCACTCATAGCTCATTCCACAGAACAATCTTGAATCAAACGTACTATTCTTCTCGGCCTTCCGAGTTGTTTTCTATATTTAATTACGCTAGAGGTCATCGTCACACATGTATATAAACGCAATTCGCAAGTGAGTTGAAGACAGCAAGAAAGGTATGCGGTATAGTACGGTAGCTCGACAGCTAGCTGAGCCGGAGCGGGCGGCCGGCCGGTCGGCACAAAGCAATTCCGCAACCAACTGTTTTTTGCAAGAGCTGCGTCACACGCGGATAAATATGTCATAATAACACGTCTGCTACGTTATCGACTGGTGAGAAGATCTCGATCAAATTTAATATTATTCGCCTTGAAATTATTCCTTTAGGGTCTATGGTATCATTCTGAGGGAATTTACATATTAGGAATAATAGTACGGCCATAAATATACTTTTAATCATTTCCTCTTTGCAAGTTCTCCGGCTCGTAGATACAACTTCAACTGCAGTTTATTCCATTATGACTTGTTTCCCACGGACACAGTCCCGAACAAAAACAAGGCATTAAAATCGTCTAAAATCGCTACAAAGAAGAACAGTTTTAACAATGTAGGGTTATATTATTGACTATATGTCTTTGAATAATTACTTCCTTTTAGTATCGTTCACATAAAATCAATAGCGATAAAATGAAGTTTTGACACAAAAAGTAAATATGAAGGCGTACGTGTATAGTACACAAAACGGCACTGCCATGTTTACTACACCGGGACCGAATACCCCCCGGTGATGTCACAGTCAAAGAACACCCGTCTCGGTAGGCATTGCATGAGCGAACTCAGGGAAAATGGGTAGGGATAAATCGTTCAAATTCACTATTTTGAAAAAAGAAAATGGGGGGTCGAATCACCTCTTAGTCAGGGCTCGACACTAGCGGCGGTCCGACGGTCCCAGACCGGTAAAAATCACTGTCGGGCCAGTAGATTTTCAGAAATAGGAAGATTTACTGGTCCGACATGACCAGTAAAAAATATCATTTTCGGGCCAGTAATTTTTCCAAAAATAGCAAGATTTAAGGGTCCGACATGACCACTAATAAAATCCACTGTTGGGCCAATAACTTTTCCAGAAATTGTCAAATTCACTGCAAACTATTTCCCCCCCGTTAAAATCTGTCATTCACACACAGAATACACACACTAGAGTAGCATACAGTGTACATGTAGCCAGCCACACAACCCACGTGGTAAATTCTCTACTGGCTGCGCGAACGAAGCTTGGCTAAACTCTGGCAGAAATTTCTCACAGAACTGTAAAAATTCACGGTTCATACTCATGAAAGGCTCTTATAATGTCCATATTTCCTAAAAATTTGAGTAACTCTGTCATTTGTAAGCAGTAAAAGGAGAAATTTTCACTTCTGTTTTGGTTCAAACAGATCGGGTTTCGGGTAATATCTTCTGAATACATAATAGCCCCACATATGCATTTATGTGTGTGTTGATACACTTGGTTTCTGACTTTCTTTCGTAGTTATTTTAATTGAGCCAAAAAGAAACTGATAAATTATTTGATGATAGTTTTAGCTTTCTTCCTATCTTTCTTTCCTTCTTTCTTTTCAATCTTTCTTTGTTTCTTCCCTCTTTTCTTTCATTTTTTTTGTTACTGTCTTACTTTTTTAATTTCCCTTTTTTCTTTAATTTGTTCTTTCTTTCCTTTAAAAAATATTTTTCTCTATTTCTTTTTCTTTCTTCCTTCCTCCCTCCCTCCCTCCCTCCCTCCCTCCCTCCCTCCCTCCCTCCCTCCCTCCCTCCCTCCCTCCCTCCCTCCCTCCCTCCCTCCCTCCCTCCCTTCCTTCCTTCCTTCCTTTCTTTTTGATATTTTTCTTTCTTTAATTCTTGAGTCCATCCATCCTATATTCATCTCTTCTCTCATTCCTTTCTTTCCTTCTTTTTACCCTTTTCTTTCCTTCATTCTTTGTTACTTTTTTTGTTTCTTTCTTCCTTCCATCCATCATTTATTTACCCTTTCTTGTTGTTTTTTATTTCTTCCTTCTTCCAACCCTTTCTCTCTTTCTTACATTCATTCCTTCCTTTCTTATATATGTCTTGTTCTTTCCTTTTTCCCTTTGTTAAATCTATCCTTTTACCTTTCCTTTCTTTTTTTGACTGCTTGCTTCCTTTCTCTCCTTTATTCTTTCATTCCTTCCTTTCTTTGTCTCTCAGTCTTTCTTTTTTTCTTCCTTTCATCTATTCTTTTCTCTTTTTTTTTATATTGCTTGCTTCTTTCCTTCCCTTCCTTTATTTCTTTCCTTCTATCTATCATTTTACCTTTCCTTTATTTCTTCCTTAATTCCTTCTTTCAATCCTTCCTTCCTCTCTTTCTTTATTTTGACCTTCTTTCTTTCCTTTACTACTTACTGGATTTGTTCTTTCTTTCTGTATTGCTTGCTTCATTTCTTTCCTTCATTTCTTTTTTTCTTTTCTTTCTTTCTTTCTTTCTTTCTTTCTTTCTTTCTTTCTTTCTTTCTTTCTTTCTTTCTTTTCGTTCCTTCTTTTTTCCTTCCTTCCTTTCCTTCTTTAGTTCTTTCTTTTTTTCCTTCCTTCACATCTATCCTTACTTTACCTTTTCTTTTTTTCTTCCTTCCTTCCTTTCTTTTTTTCTTTCTTTCTTCGTTTCTGTCTTGCTTTCTTTTTGTCCTTCATTTTATTTTTTTTGGGGGGGAACGAAAGGCTAGAAAAATAAACTTGCGCCTTTTTTTAATGTTTTCTTTATTTTTTGGGACCAGTAGATTTTAGGTTCGGACCAGTAAAAATTTGAAAAACGGGGTATCTACTGGTCCGACATGAATAGGTTGGACCAGTAGAAAAAATGGGTTAGTGTGGAGCCCTGTCTTAGTGTTTGGGGGGTTGTAAGGTTGCTATTAATGTAAATATCTCAATATTTGAAATCGTCTTCTTAATTCAACTTTAAAAGGTACCTTTTCGATCAGTTCAAAACGTGCTCGCATTATTAATGTAAGGAAGATCCCTACTTACTCATCCTTTTCATGATTTACAAAACTTGAATAGAGTGTCTCGTTCAGTATAGGTCTAAATCTCGAAATTTTCCGCTCGCACTTCGCGCTCGCATCGATTGTTTAGTTATATACCTATTCTGTTTAAGTTACAAAAAGTGCTTAGAATTTCCATTCCTTAGGTAAAAATTTCAGCTCGCGCTCGCATTATTTGATTTTAAAAATATATTACGTCTCCATGGGTAACTGCAAGCAGTCTTTAACAGTACTCTTTCCATCAGTTCATTTTTGCTTGCGCTTCACGTTCTTAGTAATTATTCATTTGCATAGGATCTATACATCTTTTTCAGGATAACAATCATTGCCCAGAATGTTCAAAATTTTAGAAAAAATACAAAAGATTTCCAAAAAAAGTTTGCTCGAGCTTCGCGCTCGCATTATATAATTAAGGATTATGATATTATATATTTATCTCTATGGAATAAAACTAAGAAGTGACTATTAGGAATACCCCTTCAAAGAAGCCAAAACTAATTTTCGAGGGGCCGATCGGGGAAAATATGGCTGAAAAAAATTCCAGGCCCCCCCCCTATTGGCGAAGGCTGGATCCGCCCCTGTAAATAAAAGAGGAATTTTGCCTCTGTGAGATAAATTTGCTGTTGATTGATTTTCGTAGTTTATAAGCAGAAAACAATAGAGGTGCAATATTTGAGACTGTCTAAATTCAAGATGGAACTCATGCCACTGCACTGGCTAGACAGGAATAACCGTTGTTTCTGGTAAATTCTGGGGATTTCCTTAACAATTTCTGACATTTCACTATAAATTATAGTGAAAAGTCAGAAATTCACCGACAGTAGTTCGTTAGTGTGAGCTTGCATGTGTTACAGTCTAAGGCTTTAGAAACTACCGAAATAATGTCTTGAATATCTAAGAATCAAGACATGAAAAAAGATTAAAAAGTGTGGAAATAGTACGTTAACGATGTTTACTTGTCTTCAGTCTTTGTCTCGAGAATCACCCCCCAAAATGGCAGCCAAAATATGAAATATTTACCAACAAACGGAGAGGGCGTCAACAATGTACGAATTTGATATCGATATTGCTTTCGATATTATACGATCTGCTCAATATGCGAGCTAAACCGCTACGAATACGATCACAGCTCAGGTAGCAGACGATCAAATCGAAAAACCGTCAGCTTAGGTGAAAATGTCTTAGATGAAAGATTTCTCAATCATCCAGAGGATTTTTTTTCAATAACTCTGGACAGTCTGGTCCAAGGTACGCAATTACTTAAGTTATTTATATTTCCCTGGCAATGGAAAACATGAAACTGTAAATTACGCTTAAAAACAGTTTCAAATCGCGACGCGACCTATAAAAACGTTAGTTTAGTATACCACTGTCTATACGTACAGGCCAACAACTCTTCAGTCTATTGTATTGGTGAGTGAAGCCAACGTAGTTCAGCGAAACAACCAAAATACAGAGATTGAAGCTTTTGGTCTAACCACTGGCATGAGTCATGGGAGACAAGACTCGGTCTCGGATATGGAGACAGATTCCCTAACGTTAATTTTTCTTGCAGAGACTTGAGAGTAGATCTACCCTAAATTAAGCCTGTTAATAATATTGTGTGTGGATGGTAGCAACATTAACATTGTTATCAAAACAAAAGTAGGCCTAGACTTAGACAGCTGGCAGCCGTCTGTTTCAATGAGTTTTTAAACATTTTTTTAAATTTCTCCTCATACACAGACGGCTCGCGATCGTGCAGCCGCCCACTCACACTATTGCAAGGTTAAGCAGCCGCCATGATTAGTGGGTTAACAATGCAAAATCCCCCCGACGGGGCTCATCGATTTTTGTCTTTATTTCATAAAATATATAAAAAAGAACTGGACCAAAATAAAGATTATTATTCTGTTTTGGCCTGAAATGCACCAAACCGGGAAAAAATAAACTGAAAGGTCAAGTCCACCCCAGAAAAATGTTGATTTGAGTAAATAGAGAAAAATCAAACAAGCATTATGCTGAAAATTTCATCAAAATTAGATGTAAAATAAAAAAGTTATGACATTTTAAAGTTTCACCTATTTTCACAAAACAGTGATATGCACAACTCAGTGACATGCAAATGAGACAGTCAATGGTGTCCCTCACTCACTATTTCTTTTGTTTTTTTATTGTTTGAATTATACAATATTTCATTTTTACAGATTTGACAATTAGGACCAACTTGATTGAACCACGTAGTATTAAACAATGCTAATTGCACATGTTCAGGGAGGAATTAATCGTTGTTTCACACGACAACAGGGAGAAAATTTGAATATGTCATATTTCACATAATAAAATATAAAATAAATAGTGAGTGATGTCATCAGTCTCCTCATTTGCATACCGATGTGAATATAACTGTTTTGTGAAATTAAGCGAAACTTTAAAATGTAGGGACAGTGATTTTCCGCGATCGCGGAAAACGGACGGAATTCACGGAAAGGGCCTTTTGAAATGGAAAGTGGCATTTCAAACGGAAAATCACGGAAAACGCATTTTCCCTCAAAATACACAGAATAGCAACAGAAATTACTCCAAAATCACAACAAAATGAGAATATTAAATGGCCACAAAACCCCAGAAAACACGATCTAACTTCGCTACTATCATGACAATTCACACATCGTGACTGCACTCGACATCAGCACACTCGATTGTACCGTACCCGTATACCGTACCCGGCCGGCCGGCCAGGTTGGGCTTCACATGCACACATATCATTCAACTACACGGTCGTATGTTGCTGCCCTCTACGTTTGAAGACGTAACAGCACTATGTCGTGGTCTTAAAATACAAGATGGCGGATTAGCAAAAGCCGTTGACTGATGATAACGATGACCAAAAACCCCCAAAATTATCGATGAAATATCATTTCACCGTGAAATAATGCTAATAATGTGAAAGGTGAGGATGTATGCATGCTAAATGGGTTCATAAAAATATTTTATGCACCCGCATAGATCCGATTAGAACGGATTCTATTGTGTTGTTGGTACAGTAGCAGATACAAATTTTGACCAGCGCGAGTGTCCGTGTTGTGATTTTGCTATTCAATGTGTAAACGGAATTGTCACTTTTCCGTGTGTACAAAGTCTATGGGGAAACGGAATTTCCGTTTTCTGACATGCTGAAACGGAATTTGAAATTTTCTGAAACGGAAAAGGCAATTTTTTGAAACGGAAAATCACTGTCCCTAAAAATGTCATAACTTTCTTATGTTACATCCGATTTTGATGAAATTTTCAGTGTTATGCTTGTTGGATTTTTCTCTTTTTATTCGAATCAACTTTTTGTTGGGGTGGACTTGTCCTTTAAAAGGAAAAAAACAGTGATTTACTTCCACTGTCGCGCAACTCCCACTTCCTTGGTTTATCCGAATTTAATACATAAACATATGGCCATTGAGTCCCTGTACAGATCGAGTTAGAACTTCGGTCTCTGTATTTGGTGAGTGGAGCCAACGTAGTTCAGCGGAACAACCAATTTAACAGACCGAAGCTTTTGGTCTAGCCTAGACTATGAATGTTTCAACTTTAAAGGGGAATCCAACCCAAATAAAAGCTTGTTTTTAGAGGAAAAAGAAAAATCAGGCAAGTTGATAGGTGAAAGTTTGAACAATATCGGACAAACAATAAGAAAGTTATGAATTTTTAAAAGGTGTAAAAATTGGTAATCACTATACCCATGGAGACTTCAAATTGGCCATATATGTGATGTCATAGTGATGTAAGGCAAGGGCTACTCTTCCATGTACTCCAATAAATGAAATAGCTAAAATTTCAATTTTGTTTTTCTAAAGTTATACTTCAAATTATATTTTTCTTTCATGGGGACATAAAATGATATACTACCTGGGTTATATTTAAATTACTGCCCCAGGGGAATGGGTACTTGGGAGAAAACCACAAATCCCTGATAAGTTAAGTACATGGCCTATGGGAAAGTTGTCCTTGCCCCTTGTCATAATTTACTTACCCAGTTGCCAATTTAAAATCTACATAGTGACTAGTCTTCGGGATCTCAATTCTTATCGCTTTTCAGATTTCTTTCAAATTTTCACCATTCTGTTTTCTTTATTTTTCTCCTTTCCAACACAACAGTTATGACCAAGGCCGAGTTCCCCTTTAATTAGACATGAAATGGAGTAATTTCTCATGAGGAATTTGCCATTTCAATTTTGTATTGCTGCAAAGGTAAGCCCTATTTTGATGCAAATGTAAAAAAATAAAAAATAGTCTCCCAAATTGGACTTTTTGGAGACTCTCTCTGATAATAGATGCCAAAATTATCTACAAAACACAAAATTCTCTGAAACTGTCTGGAGATAAACTCCTAAATAGGAGAGAGTCTGGATCTCTATTGGCCATGTTCCTCTAACGTTAGATCTACTGAAAAAAATTCAATACTGTGTACCTGTGCAGTATATCCCATTTATTCACCCACCAAGCTCAACTTGAAGAGAAGCCAAGGGAGATAAGAGATATTTATAAGGTTTTGTTAATGAGCAGTATCTGTTTCTGTTGAGGTAACTCCCAAATTTGGCAAAGCAGTGTTCCACCGCAAGGCTGGTGTCTGATAACCAATTAGGGCCTACATATGAAACATTTTACATATGGGTTAATCAGTCATAGTGGCTGACAGTTATAGACAACAGAAATAACTCTCGGACCTTTTTTTATTAGAGCGGAGATAATAATGGCAGTGCTTGGATTTGAACCCATGAGTCCAATGCTCTAACCACTAGACCACACAACCAGTATCGGTATGCAATCTTATATGTCGTTCCTGGTTTTAATCATGAAAATTATTCAAAGACAAAGGAAACCAAATCTGTGATAACTGATACATACAGGTGGTGATTTCAGCAAGTTTGGCTGTATAGCTAGTTGGTGTAAACACTTTTATATCTCTGAATCTGAGTATACCCGGTTATTGTGTGTCCAGACAGGTTGTGTGTCCGGACGATCAATTTTAGAAAGTCATTTGGAAAATTTACAAGCAAAGTTTCATCAATTTTTTAGTACAAAATGTTAGGAAATATTATCGAGAACAAAATAGAAATTTACAAGCAAAGTTTCATCAATTTTTAGTACAAAATGTTAGGAAATATTATCGAGAACAAAATAGAAGATGATTACAACTATTGAATTCATATTTTTAGTGTAATCCAAAGACAAAAAAGAAGGCTTCAAAAATATAAAGTGTCCGGACACCTGACCCCCATCCTACTTTTTTTTTCAATTTCTCATCATAGATCTAATAGTACTAACACACACACACCACATTCATCATGGAAGAGACACCAGTGGAGGCTGAACCTGAAGGTGACTTTCAGTCAGTCAGTCAGAAGATGAGAGATATTTCACAGCAGTTCGACCTCAACTCAAGCCAAGGCACTCAAACATCCATATCAGTACAACAGAATATATGCGCATATGTAAGGTAACTATATATCTCTTTGTATTGTAGTGTCAGAGCTTTTCGGAAGCTGTCGGTCATTTGAAGAAAATGCATGAATGATTTTTATAAAGAAAATAGGCATACTTGAAAATGTACAGGTTCAGCTCTTGAGGGGCATAATGGCTTCGCGTTTATTTGAGAAAATTTCTTTTATGACGTCTTCAAAATTTTGTAATACCAGTTATAAATGATTACCGTAAAAATAAAGTAAACAAAAATTGAAAGTCTACGTTACATCATTGAATACAATATTTCAAGTGTGAAAAAGGGGGGAAAATTGCCTTAATCAACCCTCTATTGTTGTTGTTGTTGTTCCTTTTGGGCCTATTTCACGCCCCTTGTAGTCTCCTCAGTAGACACTCGATGTTGAACACTCAAAAGGTGGGAAAACTTCTATACAGTGTGTATCAAAAAAAAGTTTACACTTAGAAAAAATCCTATAATATTATACATTTGTAATATCCTGAAGATGTTTCCACATTTTGACGTTGGTACAGATCCATTTAAGCAAATGACCATATAACATGAAAAATATTTCTGCTTGAGTGAGCACCACTTACTTTTGAAAAGTTAGTAAAAAATGATTTGCGCAGAACTTTGAAATAATTATGCGAATAAAAGTAGACCTTAATCATGAAGAACACATGGAATTTAGCTAGTAAAATTGATTTGAAGATATCTTTTACCTTTTTTAACTTGTTTCCTTGCCCAAAACACTTTGAAGAGTGCATTGCGCACCACCCACTCCCCCATACAACAAGGCCATCGTGACGATATTTGCTTTACACTGAGCTGTGATTTACATGAAATGGCTTAGGCTTAATTTTTATTTTGTTAATCATTGTCAAGCTTGGAAAAAGTGTGGAGTAACAAGTATTAAATGAAAAATGAAATGTAAACCCACTTTAAATGATAAAAACTTAGTTAAAAATGCTGGAGATGTCTGATATAGTACTCTGATATAAACTTTTGTTCAGATTTAGTTATGTCCTTGGATCCAGCTGGCACAAAAAGGGTAAAAACTGTGCTTACTAAGTGTTGAATTTCAATTTGGGTGGCAAACTTGTTACAAAATGCTTGAATGTATCCGTTTTATTTCAATTGACTAAAAGTGCAAGGGAAATGTATGAGAAATGTTTTGCAGGGTAAGTTTGATTTCGCCCTTTCCCCTTGACACAGCGTGAAAACAAGCATTTTTGCGCAAACAGATTTCCGCGAGTTTTACAAAAATGGACAGTGCTCACTCAAGTGTAACATTCTGTCATAACTTTTACTTTCATTGGATAGATGAGACCCAAACTCGAGAATATATGTGAAAAAATTACCCACATGTTGTATATTTTTTAATTCCTAGGGATTTTTCAAATAGTAAACTTTTTTTTGATATGCACTGTAGAGGCCAAATTATACCTGTTATAGTTATGAATGACCCAATAAAACACTCGAGAAATTTCTATTTATAGGCCTACTATTCAATGCAGCAGTTTGGATGGGGAAAAAAACCCAACTTATTCCCATTTCAATGACAATGATAGTGTACATAACACAGTTTCATATGCGAATGTGGAGATAGCTTCCCTCTGACAAATACACCAAGAAACAACAGATGATAGAGCACATGATGATCCATATATGTACTATCTTGGACGAACTTTGATGGAAAGACATCATTTTTTTGTTCACTGATTAAAATGGTTTTTTTCTTACAAATGCAAGTGGGGGCCTAGCGGAAATCTTCTTCCTAAGTGTGTTATCTTTGTGTTTGTGTTTAAAACCAGTTTGAACAATTATGCATATATTTCTCTCATCATATCAATTTCAGGATAATAATAGCTAGGAACTTTTACCAAATTTAAGGCCCATGAGGCAAAGCAATATATGCTCGTCCCTCTGCTGGAGCTGACTATGGGTCTTTAATGATATTAAGTTCAGTGATAGTTCTTTCCAAAGTAAACCTTGTTTTTTCTTCTACATTTTGTGAACTTAATACGGTTGTTGTAGCCTGGCCTAACTTATACTATATACTACTAACTACTAAAGCTAACCTTAATAATGGATCACGGAGTACTTCGATGGCCTGGTTGAAGCTCGGAAGCGATGCGAAGCCACTGTTGCAGAGCACTCTGTTGGGTCCTAGCTGGAGGATGTATACTGCCGGGGTATGTCACGTCCACTGGCCAGATGATACACGCTTTCAACGATGGATCCATTAGAAGCAAACTCAAACAACTACTCTCTAACTAAACTGTGTTTCCTTTTTATACCCAGTGCCTTACTCGGAGTTACTGCTATGTCACTGCCAAGCATCAGTGAGCAAGGCATGATATTACAATAGACCCCTATAAATTGCCCAACACAGCTGCTTAAGGCTAACATAATAGAAAGGGATGTATTGTCATTAACATACTTGTAGCCAAGAGAGAGGAATGTTTATAGTCATAGTAGAGGCTGTGTTCACACAGCATACAATCTAGATTAAAGGAAGCGTTCACATGATACATAAAATTAGTGCCTGTCTCTACACAGTTTCCATATTTTCTTCTACCTACCTAGATACTTAGATTGGCTAGAGAATCTGAAGCAAGTGCAGAGTGGATTGATTCAATCATCAAAAGAATCTACTACATCTGAGAGTGATTCTAATGATATCGAAGATATTACCACAAGGTGAGACACTTACAGGGATGCCACTTTTCCGTATTTATACGGAATTCCGGCTTTTTTCCTGCTATCTGTCTTATTTCCTGCTATCTGTCTTATTTCCGTATTTCCGACTTTTCCTGTTTTCTGTGTATTAAAAAAAACGGAAAGTCCTCCTTTTTTCCCCCTATCTCTCCCGATTGAGATGCATGTCGATCGACCGAGTGAGAGATATTTCTCGAGATATTTGCTTTTATACAGTACATAATTTATAAACGCGCGCACTGCCTACTACGTTCATTGAGTTATGCTTTTATCAAGGCTTTCTGATTAGAATTATCGATATCCTGGCCAATCAATGCGAGTGACAAGTTCCGAACGCACGCACATAGACAAGCGCAAAGCAGCGGCACGAATCGCGGTATAATAGCGACTGGTAAATACGTCTGTAAAGATGATGACGTCATCCAAGATGGCAACTTGCGATGACCAACGAAGGAATCGAGGATGACTAAGTTTTGATCATCATTTGAAAGGAATTAGCGGTAACTGCGGTCTAAGGTACGATGTTTCTGAATTTTATATATTTTCTCGTAAGTTTGGATGTAATTATTTTTTTATAATGTGACATTTTATGTACCAAAAACGATCCGAAAATCGGGTTTCCGCCGAATGTTAGATCTAACGTTACTGCTGCATGCTGATACGGAACCCAGGGAGCTCCGGCCCGGAAAGCGGGCCGGAGCTCCTTGGGTTACGTATCAGCTAGCCCAGGGAGCTCGCGGGCCCTGGGTTAGCTGATACGTTGTCTTTATGTACGGGCCAACAACTCTTCAGTCTATGTATTGGTGAGTGGAGCCAACGCGGTTCAGCTGAACAACCAAAATACAGAGACTGAAGTTTTTGGTCTAGCGTTCTATGAGAAACACACAACTAACTACCGTCAGTTTGTCAAACCTAATTGACTTCAAAGTCATCGATCACAACAAGGTAAGAAGCCACTTGGTCCTCCCCCCCCCCTCCCCTAAATTTGAGGTGGGGGCGGACCCCCCCCCCCCCCTCATATTTTTTTTTTTTTTTTTTTTTTTTTTTCCTTGTCCATTTTTTTTTTTTGCTTGTCCAATTTTTTACCTGTGACATGTGTCTATCCCAAAATTTTAGGTGGACCCCCCTAAATTTTTTTTTTCTTGGACACTGTCCCGGCCCGCGATAAGTTTCAGTATTTTTGGAGGACACCTAGTGGCATCCCTGCACTTAACCAAATAGAAAATATGAGTTTCTTGCAACACACCCTATTGAAGAAGTGTCGTGGACTCGTGGTGTAGCGGTTCTGACTCTCGCCTTGTAAATCAGAGGGTCGTATGTTTGAAACCCAGTGTGGTCTTGCACCCTATAGCAAGACATCTATCCACAATTTGCCACTCTAACACCCAGGTGTTAAATGGGTACCCGGTAGGAAGTGAAAGCCTGTGTAATATGCCTAGCAATCGAGTCTTGGAACTCTAGTTGGAATGCTCCCCAGGGAGTGGAGAAAAGGCATAGTTTGTGTTGCGGGCATGCTAGGATCCGCCGACTGGGGTAATAATAATTACAATGTAAAGCGCTTAGAAACATTAAGTATTAAGGGCTATATAATCGTAACTATTATAATTATTGCACAATACTGCTTTGTTGTAAGAAAACAAAATATTCTCAAATGCAAACACAGGTGACTCTGCCAAAGTCAAATCTCTTGATACCAAGGAAAGCTATTCGACTTAGAAGAAATTTGACACTGAAGATTTAAATAACACATTTTTTTAATAGTCTGGGCTCCATCTTACAAAGAGTTACGATTGATCCAATCAACCACAACTATGGAAAGCCAGCAATGTCAGCATCTATTATGCATGTTTGTTGAAATATTTTCTATGATGTTTGTGGGGGCGTCGTGGTCTAGTGGTTACGAATCTCATCTTTCAATGAGAGGGGCATGGGTTCGAATCTAAGCCACGACATGTTTTCCTTCAGCAAGAAATTTATCCACATTGTGCTGCACTCAACCCAGGTGAGGTGAATGGGTACCCAACAGGATTAATTCCTTGAATGCACCAAACGCCTTTAGCAGCTGGAGCTACAGCCGGGGTAATACATAGTGCGCCATTGAATAGGACACTAGAATGGCGCCTCATAAATGCTATATTATTATCATTATTATTATGTTTTATATTCATGCATTCATTGTTTTCTTGAAAATTCAGTGGGCTTCTCTTTGCTTACAAAAGACATCAAGCAAATTTCCTGTAGAAAAATTATGACATAGATGGATTTCCATATAACTGAGGTTGATTGGATCAATCGTAAATCTTTGTAAGACAGGCCCCTGGTCTGCAAAATGCTTTGATTTAAGTGATTATTTGACTTATGGAAATTTGATTTATGTAAATTCTATATTGTACAGCACTTCAGATGCGACCTTTCTATGTATTTAAATATCTTTCAGGATTGCTGCACTCCAAGAAGAGTTCATCAAGGAGAAATCCAGCATTGCAATCCAAGAACTCGTCATTAGAAGGTGAGGGTTTGAACATTCTTGTATCTTTATCTCTATCATTGAGTTTAGTAGCAAAATACCAGGATTGGCACATCACACTATTAAAGTTGAAGTGAAAGTGCACGATACGTGTGGAGTGGCTCTAAGTACTACCGTAATTGAAATTTATATTGTTTTTAAAAGAGATCAAGGATAATGAGTTTACACTGTCTGCAGGGAGCTTATTCCAATCGATTATGGTTGATACAAAGAAAAAGTCCTGAAAAGCACTTGCCTTGTGACAGATCTGTTTGATTTTTGTGTTGTGTCGATCTCTTATTTGGTTGGGTATAGTCCTGTATGTTAAGGAGAATTAATTTCTTGGAACAAGTTAGCTTGTGTGAAAACAGAAGAAAAAAAATCAAAGAAACAAAGCA
The DNA here is from genome assembly GCF_037042905.1 of Lytechinus pictus. Taxonomy (NCBI): domain Eukaryota; kingdom Metazoa; phylum Echinodermata; class Echinoidea; order Temnopleuroida; family Toxopneustidae; genus Lytechinus; species Lytechinus pictus. Next base: position 10,222,331 of record NC_087249.1, read on the forward strand.
ATGAAAGTTTGAAACAAATTAAACAAATAATATATTTTTTTTTTAGCATTTGATTGCTGAGATCACTACTGATGTGCACATCCTCTCATTGGCAATGCAACCAACACTGAACGGTGATGTCACACTTATACAACTCCCCAGTTACTTTTGTACAAATATTTTACATAACTTGCAATTTTATCAGTCTATCCATGTATTATCAGATGTTTTTTTCATGGGAGGACATATCATACAAGTTTCATAAAAATACATCATGAATAAAGCAATTGTACTGTCATTAGAATGTGCAAAGCTCGTTATTTTGGGGTATAATTTCATTTTACAAAAGGGAGAGTTTTATTTGTGTGACATCACAAATCTTGGTCACATTGCTTATTTGAAGACCTCTGTAGCATATGTCTGTTTATCTACTAGTATTTATCTTTCTACGACAGACCACCTAATTCTGCATGACGAATTAAAATCTAGTTATAACTTTGTTATTGTTTGTTCAATAAATCTTGAACTTTCATTAAAAAAAATTCTTTGATTTACATATCATACAAGTTTTATAAAAAATACATCATGAATAAAGCAATTGTACTGTCATTAGAATGCGCAAAGCTCGTTATTTTGGGGGTATATTTTCAATTTACAAAAGGGAGAGTTTTATTTGTGTGACATCACAAATCTTAGTCACATTGCTTATTTGAAGACCTCTGTAGCATATGTCTGTTTATCTACTAGTATTTATCTTTCTACGACAGACCACCTAATTCTGCATGACGAATTAAAATCTAGTTATAACTTTGTTATTGTTTGTTCAATAAATCTTGAACTTTCATTAAAAAATTTCTTTGATTTTTCTGTTTTCATACAAATGAACTTTATTCTCCTTTGACTTTAAAACACACTTGAACATGTATATGCCATTGGTATTCTGGATAAAGGTCTGAGAATATGCCTCAATAATCTAAAAATATAAGCCTTGTGATGATGTGATCAAATAATTTCTCAAGTGTTCAAATGACACAAATGAGGTCTACCATGACACTCTTGATATTATGAAATACATGATGCAATTCAGGGGAATCTGTCCAAGTTGGATTTCATGCGACCACGGAAATCTGATCGGCACAGGCCTTTGATATAGAATAACAAATGTTTCGAACAATTTTTTCAATTTTTGTTGCTTTAATTTGGGGTATTATTTGATGGAAAATCAACTTTTATACAAATAGTGACTCTACTCAATCACCCTTTTATTGTTTGTGTAAATTTATCTGAACACTATTGTTTGCACCTACATGTATTTCCCAGATCTTGAAAGGGCCATTGCCACATATGGTAAATCAGTCTTCAGACACAGACCCTGATTGAAACTTTGATGAACACTAATGGGTCTTCAAACAAAGACTAGCACATCTAAAACTTGCTGGCCTCAGTACGCAAGGCTTTGTAGGGTGTACATTCAGACTCCTTAACTTGAGTGAAGGGTTTGCAAAGCAGACTAATGGTAAATCATAAGCATTGATTGTATTAAATATCTCTCACAAATTTGAAAGTGACTTTGTTTCTCTTCTTTGCTGTTCTTACCCCTGGTAGTGCCCAGCTTGGCTATAAATACCAGCAGCTCCTGTTCCCTGAGCAACCGGAGGCGGAAGGCCAGGAGAACCAGGAGGAGAATGGGGAGGGGGCGGAGAAGCCCTCATCTTGGGCAAAGAAGTTATGTGACAAACAGAGGGTGCTATCCTCAGACATTCTAGCCCACATCAAGACCTGTAAGGCTCTACAAGATGAGATCGATCAGAGCAAGAAAGACACAAGGGGTAAGTGATCAGGGGCCCATTTCATAAAGAGTTGCTATCATAGCAAGTTGCTATGATAGCTATGCTAGCAACTTTGCATTTCATAAAAGCACATTCGCTGGAAAGTCAGCTTGACTTTCCAGCTATTTATTTGAATAGTCATGTACGAGGCTGATTAGGGGGAAATCCCCTTTCTCTCCAGTTTTTTGTTTTAAATTCAAGTCATAAGTTTAGGTAGAAAGCACTGTCGGATCCAGGGGGGGGGCACAGCCGGCCCGTGGCCCCCCCCCCCCCCCACCTTTGAGAAGCAAAATTAGAAGAAAAAAAATTGAAAGAGAATATTATTATTTTTTTTTGCTTATTAATTTTTTCGGGAGTGAAATTATTATTTAGCAGCTGCAAACAGGGTCTGCAGCATAAGACTAGCAGTTGAAGCAGAGTGATGGCTCAAGACTATGGCGATAGTTTGCAATTCTAGAAGAGAGTAAGAAGAAAATATAATTTGTCACAGGATGGCATAGCATTGTTTCTCCATTGTGTAAGTTTTCAGAGAATTGATTTAATTTAGCCCTATGCCAGGGAAAAAATTATTTTAAAAAGGGGGAAAATTTATTATTATTGCCGGTCGAAATTTCACCTTCAACAAATTTTCTACCGTACAAGTTTAATCCCAGTCCCACACTTGACTATTTGTGTCGGTAATGCAAGGTTGTATCAATATCTCCTTGGTTGTATCATCAACAAGGCAGGCGGCGGCCCACTGCTGGTGCAGTGCTGTATGATCACCCTGAAGCAAGTAAATTTGTAGGCTCTAATTATGCATGAAACATCGAAAAATGACCTTAAAAGATTATTTTTGTTCAAAATGGAAATGATTTTTAAGTTATCGGTTTCAACAGTGAATAACCATTCAGTAAATGGATTCAACAATGCCATGCCCATGGCCACAACTTTTTTTTTTTGGAGAAAGTCAGAAACAGAAAAAAAAAGCAATCATTTTTTTATTGCATACATTCGTAATTCCGAAGCTTCATTATTCCGAAGGTTCGTTAGTCCGAAAACGAAGTGAGGTTCGTAATTCCGAAGGTTCGTTAATCCGAAAACGAAATGGTTAACGAACGTTTTTTCGTTTTCGGACTAACGAACCTTATTTCGTTTTCGGATTAACGAACCTTCGGAACAACGAACCTTATTTCGTTTTCGAATTAACGAACCTTCGGAACATCAAACCTTATTTCGTTATCGGATTGTCGAACCTTCGGAATAACGCCACAAATGTTCGGATTAACGAACCCTTTTACGTTTTCAGATTAACGAACATCGAGATATAGGCAATTTACGTGTTTCGGAATTACGGACCTTCGGAATTACGAAGTGTAACCTTTTATATGGCCTAGGGCTTTTTTAATTTAGGCCTTGAATTAAACACTTCCACATAATAGATCTACCTTCCTCTATTTTTTCTCACAAGAAAAAAAATTCCTCTCAATTTTTTTTTTTTTTTAATGTCTATAACCTCCCTTTTTTTCCCTTTGCCTGCCCTGGGAAAGACTGAAAAATTTGCTGTTTTGGAGGAATTTTTAAACATTTTTTTTTTTGGGGGGGTAGGTAGAACAAAAAAAAGAAACAGCATTTCTACTAGAAAGCATTACATTAATATTTTCTTTATTAGCATTATCACAGACATTGCTCTAAATATCTGTTCTCTTGTAAGAGCCATTTGGGCATGCCTGAGCACAAAGTACACCATTCTTAACAATGAAAAACCCTTTACAGTGTCAACTTGACGCTCCCCCATGACCAGCGTCAAATATTTAACCCTATTTGACGCTCCAGTAACCATACTTGTCGCTCCAGTAAAAAGTTGACGCTCCCACTGGAGCGTCAACTTTTTATGAAATGCGCTGCAGCGTCAAATATTAAATTTGACGCTGCAGGTGAAAATTTGACGCTGTTTTGGGACTTGACGCTGACGCTGTACCTTTATGAAATAGGCCCCAGGGGGCCCCCGTCTTACAAAGAGTTGCGATCGATTCGATCAACCAAAACCATGGAAAGCATGCAACGTCAACATCTAAAATGCATGTTCAAAATATTTTAAAGATATATGATGTATATTTATACATTCATTGATTTCATGAAAATTCAGAGTGCTTCTCTTTGTTTACAAAAATTTCCTGTAGAAAAAATTATGACATTGATGCATGTCCATATAGTTCAGGTTGATCGGATCAATCAGAACTCTTTGTAAGACTGGACTGTGGAGTCCGTTTCATAAAGGGTTGCAACTGTATTAACTTTGCCATAATGGCAACCGCAATTACCATGGTAACAGGGCTTAGCAGCCAATCACAATCAAAGACTATGGTAGTTGCAACAGTGGCAAAATACCATAGTAGTATGGTAACTCTGTGAATCGGGGCCCCAGGGGCCCTGTGCAGGACAAAGTTACAATCAGACACAACTCCAGAAATCAAAATAAACTGAATTATCGAACGTTTCTGCTTATTCCTCCTGTAATTTTGGATTTGGTACGATTCTTCATGGAACATGTTAGCCTGAATTCACAAAAGTGGCTTTGAAAACCATTAGTTGAACCCATGGTTTATGCAGATTTCATGTATATATTATGCCTTAATTCACTGCATATTTTAAAAAAAAATGTCCTATGCTGATGCATGCTTTTTATCACATTGCTCTAATTTTATGCCTGTTGTCGTGGTTAATCACGCTATTTTCATTAATGAGTCAACTGTTGAATTAATGAATCCACTGTTGAAAACAGGGGTCTCATTTATTAAATTCAAATCAACTTATTGATGGGCGCGACTCAACCTTTCAATAAATTTCTTGTCTATTGAACTCCACACCTTTTAGTTTGGCTTACCTGACAATACATGGTCTTTGCGCCTTAATTAGATAACACCTTTGCCTCCCTCCACTTCAAATAGTGTTATTGCAGACAAATCATTCATGGATATAAGCTAAATTTATATATTTTCAACAATTATATACTAGTAACTCCTACAATAATGTAACACCCCAATTTCTTTTCTGATTTCAGAGGAGTAATAATTCTCCATGCTCATCACCCAATCTGTTTGTTATATTCTTCCTGTTTATTCTACATGAGCAATATGATACATTATTTATAATAATTATACTTGCTTAAAGAGCGCTTCACACTTATTTTATTAGAAGTCTCTAAGTGCTCCACAGTAATGGAGTATACAGTAATTACCCTGGCTTTAACAGAGCAGCTGTTACGCGCTTTGCATTTCTAGGAATAAATTCCTACCAGATACCCATTCACCTCAGCTACACAATGTGGATAAATTTATTGATGAAGGAAAACACGCCATGGCTTGGAATCAAACCCACGTCCCTCAGATTGAAAGACCAGTGTGGTAACCAGTAGACCACAATGCCCCCATTTTAAAATCTTGCACTTGTGATTCCTCCAGCCTGATTTCATCCTGACAACTTTGCAACACAATCTTCTGTACTTTTATAGATGTTCAAGCTGCCAATGTTGACTTAATGAAGAAGTTACAGAGCAAGGAGAGTGCGGACAGGCAGGTAGCTGAACCAAGCAACTCTGTACGACAAGAGTAAGAAGATTATTACATTATTTCATTCACAGGGATACCATATTTTAGGGTGCAGTATTCAAGAACTGGCAGTTTTTTTCAACAAATGGCTGTAGATCGGAAAATACTGTAAATCCTGTCTATTATGACCACCCTGGGCAAACAGAAAACTGGCCACTGGAGACGGGTGGCCCTATGGTACCATGACATTTGCTCCGGCGACAATTGCTCCGATGGAAAATCTGCACGTCAATCCAAACATGAAACCTACCCTCCAAAACTAAATAAACCCTAATCCTTAACTTTACATTATTCTGAAGTAAAAACTCTATTACAATCCTAACTCTAACCCTATGCTCTCTGAGATATAAAGACAAGAACAAATGCCGCAGGAGCAATGTTTACATTTTTGTGATATATTTTGGTTTGTCAAGTTCTCGAGCATTGTGCTACAATGACAGTCCGTCTTCCGCCAGTGATTTTATGCTCAATAATGTATACACCTGATTTATTGTCAAAACTTCTTTGTTATATTTGTGTTACCATATATTGTTAAACAGAAGAGGAGTAAATAAATAATATCGATTGAAGATATCAGTAATATCATGAATGGTGAATGTGTTAATCTTTCTTTCATAACGGTTTCCTTCCTATCAATGCAGGCAAGAGAAACTGGATGATCTCATCTCTCATGTTGCCATGGAAAAGGGTATTCTTCAGGGACTTATCATCGGAAGTGGGGTCAACTGGGCAAAAGACCCGGACCTAAAGGACATAGTGATTGGGCTGGGACAACAGCTCAAACTAGATTGAACTAAAGGACTATTTGAGAGAGTTCAAGTGGGTTAATTGTCACACTCTAAAGAACAAAGTGATTGGATCTGGAACAACAGTTGAAACTGGATTGAACTTGGTGGAGCTAATCATTTGGAGAGATAGATCAGAGTTGGTTAAAGGCTCCAACCTAAAGGACACAGTGATTGGACCTGGATAGTAGTTAAAACTATATTGAACTGAAGGACTATTTAAGAGAGTTCAACTGGGTTTAATGACCCTCTCCAAAGAACACAGTGATTGGACTCTGACAACAGTTCAAACTAGATGGAACTGAAGAACCGTTTTGAGTTTAAGTGGGCTTAATGTCCCACTCTAAAAAGAACATGGTAAATTGAACCTGAATGAGAGATTATCAAGATTGAATATGGTGGGACTAATCATTTGGAGTGACCAATCAAGTTGGTTAAAGGCTCCAACCTAAAGGACACCATGATTGGACCTGGACAACAGTTAAAACTAGATTGAAAATGTGTGACAAAGTGACATTGACTCATTTTGAGGTTTTTTTGTTGTTGGAGGTTACGTCAACCCAATTAAAGCAGTTTTCTAAAAAAAAATAACAAAGAATCAGGACTTTTTTCAATTCAATATCAGGACCAATTGTTTGTTTTTCTTGGTGCTTAAAAAGGAACATGGGTCTTCTGTATTTGTTTTCTGAATGTGTGTGAAAATAATACAGCCAAATATGAGCTTTCTCAGTATTTGAGCACATGACATTAACCTTTTTTTGTTAGGGAGCCTTACATTTTCAGTTGTCAGTTGGCTCTCGATATATTTGATAAATGACCTTAACATTTTTTGATTTGTTCTGAAATATACTGGTAGGAGAAACTATTGTTGACCTTTTTTGTGGCCATTTTTGTTTTGAGAGTGTAACAACACTGTTTTTAGCATGTTTAAAATGTTGATAGTCTATTTAGCACTTGGGTGATTCCATACGTGTCGTACGGGACATTTTGACATATTTTTGTCTCTTAGCTGAATGCTTAAGCAATACAAATTTTTTTGTCAGTGATAAAGTTATGGTGGGTTATGTTAAAAACCAATCACAATATGTTTGATTATGGGTGAATTAAAGGTGAAAATTTTGTGTCGTACAGGACTCAGAAATGTCCCGTACAACACGCAACACTTTCACCCCTAATACATCAATGGAAAACATATTTTTGCTGGTTGTCATCTTTTCATATGACTATCCAGTAGTACTTTCATATTACAACAAAACAAATTGAAAATCCTTGTTTGGACAGCAGGTTGAAGTGTTGGGAATCACCCACTTGTTAGTTCTGATAATGTATGATGCAGTGACATAGACATTCTTGATTGATTTTCTTAACAAAACATCCAAAAAGTTACATCGGCTTAAAAAGAATCTTTGTCAAATAGTATGATTTACACATTTTGTTTGGTTGTTAAAGCATTATCACACTTGTGTTTTTTATTTTCAACATTTTCATGCTGTTTTCACTATTGTGACATAGTGAGTCCTGAAATATGTTTTCCCCATTTACATGAATGACATACAATGAATAAAGACAAAATCAATTCCAATGATGTAAATCTTTATTAGTAAAGCATTGTTTTATTCATAAACCCAACCAATATGCACCAATCATAGTAAATATACAAGGTATAAAATTTGAGAAATTCTTCTATATAGATCTTTGTTTTATCTTACTACTTGCTTGTATATTTATTTTGTATAAATAAAAGTGTCATATATATACAATATCTTGAATGGTACATGTTGATACAATTTAATTTGTCATTGTTTGGTAACATAATCTGGAAGAGATTCAAGATTCCTTAGCAGTAAGAAAGACGGTTCAATAGATCACGCAATAGTTTTCCTTACCCTTTTAAAATTGAATCACAGTGACACGTCTGCTGCGCTTCAAAATATTTTCCCCCAATTTTTTAATCATATTTCACGTTCATTTAGCAAAGATTTTACCACTTTACATTGCAGTAAAAATTGGTGGAATATTCCGCTTGATGAAAATTTGCTTCATTTACCAATATGAGCCTATGACTTTCAAGAGTATACGATTTTCAAAAAGAATTCCTAATGAACGGAAAATCAATTTAACAGATAAATGTTAATCTGTATTCCCCTTCAATTTTTTTAAGTTTTCCTTAAAATATTAATCAAAAGTACACAAATGTCCAGTTAAGATTAAAACTTCTTTGAATTAGGTAATGACAATATCTTATAAATATCCTTATATCAAATTTATCAACAGTGAATTACAAAAACAGATATCTGTTCCATGCAAACCTGCACATTTTTTTTCAAACTATGAAAGATAGATACCTGCTAATGATCATAGCATTCCTTGACAAGTGAAAGACCATACTAGAACAGTAAATTTTTATGACCACCCAATCAATTTAAGTGCAAATAACAAATTCAAAATTTCAATTCAATCTTGAATTTTTGTAATGAAATTGAGTGAGGCGACAAAAAAGAGTAACATTAAAAGGATGTGACAGTCAACTCGAGGGTCAATTGAGAGCCTAGAAATATTAGGAATAAAAAGCTCAGTTGACATTTTAAGACTAAGAAACAAATTAGTCATGTCATCAGTCTATCCTTGCAAAAAGGGAACTCGTGTTCAAATTGAAGAAACGGTAGTGAGAACTATCAATTTCTATACATTTAAAATCTAACGATACAATGCATCAGTACTGCTGAAGATGTAATATATGAACACAAAGTTAATTTCTAATTTCTCTATTTCAGAGATCCGTGGTTTTGAGCTCTTTAAAGGACAAGTCCATCCCAACAAAAAATTAATTTGAATAAAAAGAGAATAATCCAACAAGCATAACACTGAAATTTTCATCAAAATCGGATGTAAAATGAGAAAGTTATGACATTTTATAAAGTTTCGCTTAATTTTACAAAACAGTTATTTGCACATCCTGATCGGTATGCAAATGAGGAGACTGATGACGTCATCCACTCACTATTTCTTTTGTATTTTATTATATGAAATATTCTAACTTGTGAAGTGAAACAACGATTAATTCCTCCCTGAGCATGTGGAATTGGCATTGTTTAATACTATATGTATCAGTCAAGTTGGTCCTTATTGTCAAATCTGTAAAAAATGAAATATTGTATAATTCAAACAATAAAAAACAAAAGAAATAGTGAGTGTGGGACATCATCAACTGTCTCATTTGCATCCCATTGAAATGTGCATATCACTGTTTTGTGAAAAATAAGCAAAACTTTAAAATGTCATAACTTTCTTATTTTACATCCGATTTTGATGAAATTTTCAATTTTATGCTAGTTAGATTTTTCTCTATTTATTCAAATCAAAATTTTTCTGGGGTGGACTTGACCTTTAACATCTTTGCTGCGCCGACATATAAGTTTAATTCCCCTGCATGAACCACATTTAGAATTGACACACATATTTGTGAAAATATAATAAAAACTATTCAATGATTGTTTCATAGTTTGTAAACAATCAATGGTCAAGCAGCTAAAACACTCAAAGAGACCTGGGGGCCGTTCACAAAGCTGTTCGTAAGTTAAGAGCAACTTTAAGAACGACTGGTGAACCTACCTTACGCGCTAAACCATCGCCAATGAACATGTTGGTGTATGGTATACCATTTACAAGGATCACCAGTCGTTCTTAAAGTCGCTCTTAAAGATAAATGAAAGTAGTTGCAGTAAACACTGATTTCACGAGAAAGTCTGTAAAACCAGGCTTAATTGTCATATCATCGAGGATCTAGATCTGGTACAGTTACATCAACTGAACTTTGTGAAATCTTGAAATCTACGCTGAAAAATGTTCACACTGAAGATCACCAACACAGATAAGCACGTGGGACAGTGTATTATCATTGCCTTGAATGTCGGCCCCACGCTTGACCCGAATCCTGTGCTTATTTGCTAATTCCTCAGCAATTACACAATTTCTTCCAGAATCCTTTGGCACATATTTTTTATTTATAAAAACAGACACTTTGGTGGTAATTTCATTGGATTCTGTACGAACTCATTTTGAAATCGTTACAACTGGCATTTATCTTTAACTTTCTGAACAGCTTTATGAAACACCCACCTGGGTGGATTTTGATAAAGCTGATTGTTTGTTACACATGATCTTATACACACTTGAAGTCTTATACACACTTTACACGCACTCTATGCACACATTTCAAAGCATGACTGAAAAAAAACTACCCTGAATCAGACACCCCAAATGGGGGTGCATTCCCAGTTTATATAACTCGTCAAATTTTGAAAAAATATTGTATTTCCATTCTAATGCTTGGTAATATAATTCTAATCTAAAAAGATTAATTTCAACTACACCTGATAGGAATAAAAAAGATTGATAATCTGTGGAGCATTTCATCAACATTTTGTCTGACAAGTTGTCAGATCCGACATCATTCCTTGATTTTGATTGGCTGAGAAGCATGTTACTATGGCAACTGTCAGATAAAACAAAACTTGTCTGATGAAACATCTGACTAATCCTTTCATGAAACGTTACCAAGATTTAGCAACTAATAATGGTCGCAAGTTGTGCATGAAGTTGCGAGTAACTTACAAACGGCTTTATCAAACACCATCCAGTATAAAAAGAATGAAAGCTTTACTACAGGCACGAGCCATAACCATAATGTCCTTGACTTCAACTTGAGTCACCAGTCAAGGAGACCATTCCTCAACCACTCAGCCATTGTCCCTCATATCAAAGATAACAATTTTAAAATGAGTTCGTACAGAATCCAATCATGATCACCCAGGTGTCTATATGACTGTATTAATGACAAATTTGTGCCAAAGGATTCTGAAAGAATTTGTGTAATTCATAAAACTACTATTAAAAAAATGCAACACATAAATCATTTGCATCCTACATATCTCCCAAAATATACATTCTGATTTAAATTACACCATGATATAATCTTATTCACTTTACACCAAAATTATTTATTCTTAGAGATCAAATTACAATATTGCTTTAAGAGAAAAAAATACTCTTACATGTACTATAAGTAATAATTGATAATTACCAGAATAGCACTTGTACATATATAACCATTTTCTTAGTCTTCAAACTCTAGTCATGGAGATAATAGATATATCTATTTTTAGAACAAAACTAGGAAAATTCCCACTACCCAGCTCCATGTCTCTCTAGATAATATTGTCCTTTAAAAATACAGAAAAAATACGAACTATCCATAGATCGAACAATACAAATAAGAAATACATGGCTTATTCAGATATTCCATAAATTGAGAAGGCAAGGCTATCTGATATTTTACAAGCCAATATTTCAGTGAACATACATTTTCATGATTTTTTTAAAAAACCATTCTCCACATTTATGAGTTGTTTATATTCACAATTCTGAGCCGTTTCATGACTCACAACTATGGTAACTTTTCCATTTTATTGTAACGGACATGGAATCCTTCATTGTGATTGGCTGCTGAGCCCCGTTACCATGGTAGTTCATCATGTTTCCTCCGTTTAAAAAATACCCCACCAGCTTATAACACAGGAACCCCATTGCCTTGCGTGTTATGTCAATGGTAGCTCAAGTGGGGTATTTACCCTCCCACTTTCAGTTTTTGGGAGTTTTCATATCTCTCGTTTAAAACTGGGGAGGGGTGGACTGACAGCTGATAAGAGCTGATAACACACAGCAACCACGGCAACAGGCTGATGACCATAGCGGTGGAGTTGGATTGCAGCTGTCCATCTTACATAATAGTATAAACAAACTATTAAGAGCTACGAATAATGAATCTGTATTCTATTTGTTTTAGGACATTGGCATATCCAAAAACGATTCGAAATTTAGATGAAGATCAAAATGGAAGTTTGAACGATGCAAAATGACCCACAATTGGCAAAATTACAATAAGTAAAACAAAAATAGTTCAGGGGGCCGTTTCATAAAGCTGTTCGTAAGAGAGCGACTTTAAGAACGACTGGTGATCCTTTCTTATGTGCAAAACCATCGCTAATGAATATACCATTCGCCATAAGAAAGGATCATCAGCCGTTCTTAAAGTCGCTCTTAACTTACGAACAGCTTTACGAAACACCCACCGGGACTCTTGCATGTTTATAATACCCCTCTCTCTCTCTTCCTTTCTCCCTATCAGTGATGCCAGGCTATGAAGGTCACTTCTCCAGGGGGGGATGGGGTGGGGTGGATTACAACTGGGCGAGTTTGTTTACTTATGGATTACCATTCTTGCAAAGGATTGCTGATATCTGGATGGGGGAGGGGTTGGTCAGAATGGCTAGGAACTCGAAATTGGGGTTCGATAGTTTAAACAAGAAATTTCCTCAATTTTGTGTCATAATGGCAAATTTGCTCTTTATGTAATGGTGCTCCAGGGGAGTGTGTCATCAACATTCTCGTCCAACAAATTGTCAGATCTGACAAATTTCCTTGATTTTGATTGGCTGAGAAGCAATGTTACTATGGTATCAATCGGATAAAACAGGACTTGTCGGATAAAACATCCAAGAAGTCCTTTCATGAAATGCTCCCCTGGCGTAAGCATACGACAGTGAAACTTCAGGTTATGTTGAACATAAGAAATTATAGAAAATGAAACCATCATAAAAGTTTCAGCCTGAACATATCAACAAGATGAGCAGAAAAGTGAAACGGAAAAAGAGAATATCCCGATATCTACAGCACATTGCTGGATCTCCCACATGAAGCGCTTGAATTTGAAGATTATGGCAGTCGTCTTGCTCTGGAATGACAGCTTTAATGCGCACTGCCATTGACATATCATGGGGAAATTGAATCAATATGAAATTTGCAAAAGGCCAATTGACTTGCATAATATAATCCGTCCGTCATGAGCGCCCATCGGACTAATGCAATAAAAGTTCGGAGAGCACAAATTTGACCGAACTCGTGATGGTTATTTACTTCGGGTCGTCGCAGTTCTAGTTTCCAACAATCCCAATTCCTAGACTCTTAGCAGGTCTCTTGATTCCTAAACCAAAATAAAATAACCTCTGTGAAGTTAATGTTTCAAAGTGAAAACATGCAGTTTACTTCTTGTTGGTTAGTCTACTAACTACTGCTCTCCTATATTAGACCTCCCAGACATACCAGCGTCTATTACATAACACCCCCAGGCATGCAGCTGAGTGAAAGACTTGAATCCTTTCTCTGTTCTGAGATTAGCCTTGATTTCCCCATGATTTGTCAATGGAAAGTCGCTTTAATATTGCCACGCAAGTATGACCACCAAAGTAGCGATGGAATGCCTGCATTTATTCCTTCAGATGTTCACAAGCCTGGGTCCCTTAATAAACACTGTATCAAAAAAAGAGAAAAGAAAGAAATATATAGAAATTACATCGGGACCCTGTCTTCCAAAGAGTTACGATTGATCAGATAACCCTCAACTATATATAGAAATAAAAAAATGTCATACTTTTTCTACAGTAATTTTGCACAATTTCCGTTGTAAACAAGAGAATGAATAAATGAATGAATGAGTGAATGATCGAATGAATATGCATCATACCTAGAATTTGTTTTTGAACAAACATGCATTTTAGATGTTGACATTGCTGGCTTTCCATGGTTGTGGTTAATCGGATCAATCATAAGATGGGGCACTGGGCTACCTAACACAAAGGTTCGCAATCAATCACAAAAGAGCATAAACTAATCAAGATCACTGATGCATGCTAATATTTTTCAACAATGACCACTGGTCAGGGTCAGGAAACAACTAATCAGAGGTAAGAGACCAGGCACCCTAAAACCAACAATAAATCGCCAGGGAAGGTTCTCTGTAAATAGCCAAATAGAAAATTTGGTCTTAAAAAAGCAACAAAATTGAAAAATTGTAAAGTTGAAGGAAAAAAAAGAGTTTCATTGACACATGTTGTGGACTGCTTGGAAGGTTCATTGAGATTAGACAGTGTGCACATCTCATGCTTGAGTGAACTTCGCACTTCAAATGGTGTTTTCTCCTTTTTCTTTGAAGCACTCACTCAATTTACTTTTCTGCAATCTGCATTCAATCAAATATGTGTGCGGGTTATTATTGATCAGTTATATATCATTTTACAGCTCAGGTGTTCGTTTTTTAACTCAGTAAAATCTCAACAGTCATTTTGGGCGCCTTGTTGTTGGTTTTGGGGTAGCTGGTCGCATATTTATCACACCTATATAATTCATATAAGCAGTTGTGCTTTGTTTGACCCTCAACAGGTAATATATCTCTTCATGTCAATGATTTGTAAAATATGTAATATATTTTAACTGAGGAAAGAAATTTGAATTAACAATCCATTGTAAACCTTTGTGAAATAAGGGCTCAGCACGAGAAAATGTACAAAAAATGTACCAAGAGATTGTGCAGAGCTTTTTTTTCAATTTCAACATACATGTAAATGACATTGGAGATGTGTGTAACCCTTTATGAACCAGCAGTCTTTCATCATTCAACACAAAAAGTGCAATTAAGATTATCAGTCCTAACAAGGGAAACTCAATTCTGACGAAAAGAGGGGAGAGGGAGAAAAGAAATAACACAATTTTGGTTTGACGATTAGAGTGTAGTATCAACTTATAATGTTGATTCTAACAATACTGTTCCACAAAACTAGCAGTCTTTTGGAAACTCAGCATCTTCTGAATTTCAATTTTCAGATTTTTCTCCATTTTCTCTCTATATGCAGCTTGTTTCCTCCTCAGCTCGGGTATATCATGGGAAATATCTCACACAATAAAAAGTTGATTTTACAAAGAGGCAAGCTGCATTTTGGGAGACAATGGAGAAAATCTGAGGACTATATACCCACATAATTGGAGTGTATGGTATACAAATAAGAGCATTCCATTTTATGGCAATGTTGCCAATTTGAGGATCACCATAGAACATAAAAAGAAAGTGGGACTTTCTACAACTTTTTAAACAAACTAGAACGTTTCGTAGTTTTATGCTTCAGCACTCGGTCTAACTTCATGTTCATGTAAAGACTAATTCCAAAAGGTTTCTTTCTTTTTTGTAAAAATTATCATGAACATTTCTTGTTTATCTTTAATTTGACAAAATGATGATGTCCTAAAATGTAATAAACATACCTTCTTTTTTCTTGGACAGTAGCAACAGGCCCTGAGGAGAAACAACAAACAAGTAAAAGAAAATACTATATTAGGAATTCTGTTTCCCACTGCATGCATAGCATAAGAACACCAATACAATAGAGAAACAATAGTCGGAAAAGTACAGCCAGCAAAATTCTTTGGTGCAGTAGAAATAACATCAAATTGGAAATTCCATTTATAAATCAGCTTATTTGTATGCCTGACATCCATTTCTTTTGGTCCTATTCTTACTTCACTCCATAAACCGCTCAAACCATATCAACATTAACTAAGAGCATTACATTTCATATGAAAGAAAAAAAACAGAGACAAATCACTAAGGGGGCACTTCATGGAAAATTGTTGGCACTGATTAAATTGTCAGTGCCGACGATTTCAGTGAAATGCTTGGTTCTGATTGGCTAAAAGGCACTGGCACCTGACTGTTAAAGCGGGTAAAGACGAACACACTTCATGGCATGGCATGCGCCTGTAATCCAAGCTACACGGGGAAGTTACAAATTGATGCAGAGGTTCGAGATTCGAACCCTGGTCACGTCTTTTGGATGGTGACGTTAAAGGTCGGTCCCAGACGTAAATAATCATATCTGATTGATACACATCTGACAAAACTCAAATACACACACACACTTCATGGCATTGTCCAAATACGATTCTTACCACGTTGGTTGATGTCCCATAACATATGGAGTTGTCTCGTGATCTTTGTGGCAATGATCCCGGCACGACCGGCATACCCCTTTAAAAAAACGAGCAAATACATGAATTACAGCTACAAAATAAAATTTTAAAGAGACATTAGACATCAAATCATGTGTTGAATGACAAGCTTTGAAGCACTCTAAACCCAAGGGTTAAATTTAAAATGCAAATAGAACAATCCAGGGCCAACATTACATGAAGCTTAATAGATGACATGACATTGACAGATGACATTGATGAATTAGGCATTAAAAATATTGTTATGTTGCCCTCATTCCACCAACTGTAAAATGCAAAAAGAAAAGGTTTCCTCTATTTTGCAAACCCCGAATATACAAATGCATTGTTTTGAGAGTAGAATTCCCTCTAATTTGTATTCAGTGGCCGGTATTCTGAAGTCGGGTTTAATTTAAACTCTGGTTTTAAGTTGTGGTTTAACTATGGAACGCCAATTGTTACATAAATCTATAAAAATAGAGGTTCAATGTATCAGCTCATTTGACTCCCAAAACTTAACTGCCTGGGAAGGATAAGTATGACATATGTCTTCACCATTAAAGAATTAGTAAAGAGCACAGTAAACATGAGAAGCATTCACTGTAAACAAAATTTTTGAAACGTTTGGCTTCCCATAATTTTAGCACAGAGTTAGACCATGGTCTAAGTTATACCCGACTTCAGAATATGAGCCAGTGTCTTAAAGAAACACTTTAATATGCGTTTTGACACATTTGACTGCATAAATAAATCATCCAATGCATGATTTTCTATTTGCAGAGCAGCAGCAAAGGCATTTTAAAAAAAGAAAGAAAAAAAAAACCGACTGACCGACCCAACTTGCCAATTTTGGGCTCATGAGGGCAGCATAACAACTTTTTTAGGCCCTATGTGCAATCAATTGTACAAATCAACTGTAATAATTGTTAAGGTTTGTGTTATCCATCTCATGGGTTACATACACCCTGACAAAAGTTTATTCTAAAAATAGCAACAAAAAATAAAAATAATGCTGAAGGTTGAGGAAAAACCCTTCAAAGATGTAAAAAGTTATTTGCAGTTTAATTTTTTGATTTGTGATGTCATATGCAAGCAGCTTTCCATTTGAATTTACAAAATCACTGAATGTAATTTTCTTAAAAAATTGAAAATGGTTTTTATTGTACCTTCAGTATATCAATAGACAAATCATGATACCTCCACTCTTAAAAGAAAAAAAAGTCATCATGAACCATCATTTAAAAAAAAATAATAATGCTTTTTATATTTCAGAACATATGGGGCAGCTGCTCATCTACTACGTCACAAATCAAAAACTTAAAATTGTAATAACTTTCTTTTTTGGATTTTTTTCTCATACCTTCATCGTCATTTTTCATTATTTTTCAGAGTGAACTTTCCCTTTAAATGATTCAATCCATCCCAATAAATTTAACCCATCTTCATGTGTTCGAGCCAATGAGAATAAATCATGAAGGATTCTCTACTTACAGTTGAATGAACAATCCTTGCAAGTGAAGTAATCCATCTTCTCTTCTCCTTCTTCAAACAAGGCTGTGAAACACGGTCTTGGTAGCTCGCTGTTGTATATAAAAATAACACATGAATTCATTAAAATCCTATCAGTACACCCTTTAATATACATGGCATAAGCCACATGGAACTCTGAGAAAACTGTTGGTTCACGTTAAAGGACAAGCCTGTCAAGGACAAGAAGCGAAACGTGGTGGACGGTATCAGATGTGAGCCAAACGGTTGTCAGGATGCCTACATCGGTCATACACAACAATCGCTGAAAGCTTGTGTGTACTACAAGTAACACCGTAACACTGGTTTCGTGGCCATTCCTCAGTTGGTGGTGTTTATCCACCTTAACGCTACGGGACACTCTTTCAAGAAGAAGGATGTGGTGATCCTGGACAGAAAAGGCAGTTGCTTCGAGAGAGGTGTGTTAAAGGAAGCTATTTGGGAGAGGGTGGAGAACCCCTCATTGAATCAGAGAGTTGGTTTGCGGTTTCAGCTACCACACACCTGGGACCGAATTCTACGGGAAATTCAGAGTCGTCTCTCACGTGACTGACTTCCCGCCCCTGGGGGACCAAGCAACATGTAAACTAGGGTCTTCTGACTTTGTTGAAAAGTCGCTTGGAAAGACATATTTTGTTAATTTGCCTGATGTAGCCTACAGTGGTTAGTGAAACGTCGTGACCACAGAGGGATTAAAGGTTTCTACTTTGCAATTTTCACCATTTCCATAAAAGACTAATGCTTTATGTATTAAAATGGGACTCAGATGGACAAATTTCTTTGATTTAGCTAGAATATCTTAAAGTTTGTGATTCTCCGAACCCCTGTCGGGATCTGCCACTGTGAAAACAAATACATGTATCCCATAATGCATTACCTTCTCAGTTTGACCTCTCCGAAGATGACGATATCACATCCTGGTTGGATGCCATACTCTAAGACAGGGATGGATTCGCTGTGTAGCAAGGTTACCAGTTCATTCTGATCCGTATTATAGGGGTTATCTTGGGCGAGGAGTGTGAATATGAGAGCCTCATCTACAACGATGTGCTCTTTACCATATGGCCTGAAAGAAATTGAGATTTTTATAAGCATTATCATCATTATCATCACCATCATGATCATTATCATCACCATCGTTGTTGTCGTCAATATCATCATTGCTTTTCATCATCATCATCATCATCGTCCCATCATCATCATCATCATAATCATCATCATCATCTCATTATCATCTCATCATCACCATCATATCATCATTACATCATCATCTCCTTGTCTTCCAGTCTGAGGGACGTGGGTTCGATTCCCAGCCATGGCGTGTTTCCCTTCAGCATGAAATTTACCCACATTGTGCTGCACTTTCACCAGGTGGGGTAAATGGGTACAGGCAGGAAGTAATTCCTCAAAAAGCTTTGAGAACTGAAATCAGTAGACTAGCTTAGCCAGGGTAATATAGGACCGCCTTGAGCTAGTGCTGCAAGTCAGGCGCCATGTTCGGGTTCGGTTCGGTTCGGCAAGGTTCGGCAGAAATTTGCCGAACATTGGTTCGGTTCGGGGTTCGGTAATGATAGACTGATAAAGCTATAGTTCATTCAGGTATATACGTAGCGTACCGGTAGACAATTTGTACTTGATTGACTGCATGTGCTCGCGTGTACCTCTGTCGCATCAAACCATTTTATCTATATCTTGACATGAAACTATGAAAGTTATAGCTCGCTCAACGAATCAACTTTTATCTCGAATTTGATTATCTGATGACAGATTTATTGGGTAACTCACAGTTCTAAAATGGCGACTCTTCTAAGTCCATACCTGGACCACACTTAGCTTTGGATACTTGCCAAATTAACTACGCTCGCACTCGTACCAGCTAGGCCAGCGCATGCAGTCCCCTTGTAGCGGGACTCTGAGCTCATGAATATTTATATATACAGTCCGGCCAAACGTGATTGGCAATTACGTCGGCCATCGCCAGCACCAGTGCACTGAACTGTAGGCATAGTAGGGCCAGGGGCGTGTCGAAGAAAGCATGCTTATGTAATGCGCCTTTCGCTAATTGGCTAGATGGGTGAACTAAACCACCAATCGCATGTCGCTAATTGTCGCATCGGTACATACAGCCACGTGCTTTGTCTGCTCGCGAAACTCAGCTCACTGATTGAAGAGCAATTCCCGAGATTTCTATGATTTCATTGGTCAGATTTCATTCGACCATGAACATACAGACCAAGTGGGATGCAAAGTTTTACGACTGTAATGGGACAGGGGGAGTAGAGTGATCATCGAATTATTTATGGTTAATTTGAGAAGTTGATAAGAAAGGAAAAAAAAAGTAAAGATTGGGGGTCATTTTCCCCCAAGAGATGAATGTTTCCGCATGGCTTTATCTTCATTCAACTTGTCAACGAGGGGAAGGGGATCTTGCTATATGCTATACCGTAATCAGTCATGAGTGTTTGATTTTTATTTTCATCTGATTGTTAATAATAAAAAAAGATAACTTCACCTCATCTCATGTCTATATTATTTGTTTTGCGTCTCTCCTTTCCATCTCTAACAGTCACTCACTTTATTTCCCACTTTCACTGGATCTCTCGTTTTCAAAACTCTTTACTTCTCTCTAAAATCATGAAAACTAGACAGTAGCGAGCCGACACCTCAATAATAATGTCAATCACCTCAATCAGATCTTTATTCTCCGCCGCAACAATACACGAGTTACGATCTTAATCACATCGTATCGTAATTCGTAATATTAATGGTACTTCATCTTTCACTTTCAGTTTATTGAGCTCGTTCATTCAAAATACTTTCAAACAAGAATCTTGTTCGCCACCTAAAAACAACAATATTTTAGATAATTAGATTTAACCAATGAACACTCATACAGTTTTGGTTTTCTTTACCATGCTTCGGCGATTCGGCCACAGAGCGAGAGATGATGAAAGCCAGTAAAATGATTATAGCGCAAGCTCGCGCAACATCATTCATCGGATCTCCTTTCTTTAATCAGGGCCGTAAAAACCACAATGTCAACATGAAAATGAAAACAAAATCTAGTAACCGCAAAATAAGCACATACTTCCAACATACAATTGCAAAGAAGATTAAATAGAGAATGCGCAAATATAACGATTAGAAAGGGTGTAAACTTATAAATTTATTAGCTGAAAGCCGTTTTTTTTTTTTTTTTGCCGAACTTCCGAACCAAGTCTTAGTGTTCGGTTCGGTTCTGTTCGGTTCGGAAGTGCCATGTTCGGCGAACTACCGTTCGGTTCGGCGGTTCGGCTACAGCACTACCTTGAGCACCTAACAGGGTGGACAAGTGTGCTTTATACATGTAAATCTTGAATTAGTACCATCATTACCATCATCATCATCATCATCATCATCATCATCATCATCATCATCATCATCATCATCATCATCATCATCATCAACACCATCATCATCATCATCAGCATCATTTTAATTTTTGGTTTTTGATTTGTGACGTCATATATGAGCAGCTGCCCCATAAAACACATAAATATCAATTCTATAACGGTCCATAATGACTTGAAGAAAATTATCTCAGGAGCGGGTGTGAAATCATCTGTCTGTTGATATACTGAAGGTACAGTAAAAACCATTTTCAATTTTTTTGAGAAAATGATATTTCATTGATTTTTTTTAAAACTACATGATATATGGGGATGCTGCTTGCATATGACATCACAAATCAAAATACTAATAACTTTGATGGGTTTGATGGGTTTTCCTCAAACCTTCACCAAAATTTTCAACAGGGTGAACTTTCTCTTTAAAATGCTGGTTATTATCATTATATCCTCCATAAATTAAATCTTGTATGCTGATTGGTCTAAATAGCATCATGTGCCCAAACATATTCTCACTATTTTGCGATGATGTTGAAAATGAAACATCCACTAAAGAATATTTACTATTGCGCGACGTCAATGATGGAATAGATGGAATAGTGCACTATTCCATCCTTGACGTCACAGATCATGCAATCTCTCGGGCGCACTGATCAGCGAGGTGACTCTACCGGGCAAGACCCATGGAGGGACGGCGCAGGCACAAATCTGCGTCCTGCAGAGCGCCTGGCTTCAGGAAAAGTAGATTAGTCAGCGCAGCGCATTATCTATATTTTGGTTCAGATTTTAAAAATATGAACTACGTGTACAAGAACTAGATTATGAAGATCTATTGTTCTAGCTTATTAAATGTAGGATATACAACAAATATACCAGGCCTATATTTCAAAAGTATAGGGGGAATTGTTCATCCTCGGTTGTACTGGCAAAATTACTATTTGGTACATTTGTATACTATTGTACTGACCTGATAAGTAGGTAATGGACATTAGGTTCTCTATACACGGCAACCCTGTCCTGTCTCTCTCTGATTCGTAGAAACAACATCTCTTTGATTTGAGACATGCTGCAAGCAAACAACATCAACAAAATGAACTACAGTCAGCAAACTTCATTTGTGTAAAAATAATAGCTTTTAGTTCAGGCCAGGATTATTATGAAAGAAACTGCCTCCATGTGAATAAGAAATGCTGAATATTAGACAATGGAAATTTTGTGTACATGTATGTTGAGAGATTAGAAATCATGCTGGAACTGTACACGAAAATGTAGCAATGGGACTATACTCATAAATCCTTGGTCCAAACATATCAGCCATTGGGGATCATAGCTCGATTTCAAGGGCATATGAGACGCAAGTGAACCATTGCGTTGAAATTTTTTAAAACTAGATTATTCTTCCTGAATAAGATAAGAATGAAAACCCTTACAAATATTGTTTCAATTTTTCCAACCACAGAAGTGTCCCTTCAAGCAATGTTACCATTGATTATTACCATTGATGGAAATATCTTAATTAAATAAGGCTAAAATGATAAAACTACTCATCTTGAATGCTGGTGAACATGTGTCTTGTGCTTTGCAAAATTTTTACACTAATTTGCATGAAATGCATGTAATAAGCTGCATTTGATTTGGGAATCAAATATTTCTCTGTCAACAAAACTCCCTGTTTAGGCCATGTGTAGAAAGTATCCTTTTGTATGGTTTATAGAAACATGGACAATCAAGAAAACCTTTAAAAGCTAGACTAGATGGCACCTATACTTGACTTTTAATGAGGGTACAAAATATTAGTTGGACAGATCGCAAAACAAAACATGAAATTTATGGACATCTTCCACCTAACTGCACCAAGGTAATTGAACGTAGTATGAGATTTGCTGGTCACTGTTTCCGTAGTGAGAAGGAAGTTATATCCGATATACATATACTTTTGTTGTGCCTCCCTCATAAAATGAAAGGACAGAGACCTTTAAATTGTGTTGATTACATATATAGGGATACAAATAATTTGTTACATGTCAGATTGCAAAGCCTGGCATACCACTGTTGATTCATTCTCGGATGCGTCAGATGTGTAGTGTAGTGTAGTGTAGTGTACTGTACATTAATATCCTTTTTAACAAAAGTCTTACAAAATTTTGTATGACCCCTTTTCTATAATCATTACTATACAACTTTTCACCTTGTTACAGAAAAAATTATCAAAATAAATTTTCTCACCTCGAATGTGGCTGCAATACCAGTTCTCCAACAACAATATCTTTGCCAAACAGTCTAAAAAATACAGTGACCGGAATAGTACTAAGTGTTGGGAGATGTTCCTTTAGATATCTGCATATTGAAAGAAGGAGAATGCATAGATTTAGATATTTTTTTTAATTTATTTCCAACTCGTCTAATGCCAATTCATCCAATTGCCAACTCGTCTACTATCATTTGGTCTACCATCAGTTCGTCCACTCACCACATGGTCTACTTTCATTTAGTCTAATGCCATTCCAGCTCATAACCAGTTGGTCCAATAGCCATTTAGTCCATATCATTTGGTCTAATTAAATTAAAATGTTAATTGTGCAAAATGAATGAAAAGAAAATGGGTATTAGACCAACTGGTTATTAGACGAAATGGTAATAGATGAACTGGTAATTAGACAAAGTGATGATTGGAACAAATGGTTATTGGACCAACTGGTTGTTAGACGAAATAGCATTAGACTAAATGAAGGTAGACCATGTGGTGAGTGGACAAGTTGGCAGTGGACGAATTGGCAATTTACATTTTTTTCATATCAAGGAACCATATGACGAGCCTCAGGCATGAACTTTTATTCAGTCAAAATCAATTAAAAGCATTTTCACAGGATATTGCTATACAATGCAAATAAGCTGCTTAAATCAGAAGGAAAATTTGAACACTCTTATAAAACAGAATAGAATATCATAAATAAAATAATGTGAAACTTGAAGATTACTTTAGTATGCCATCTAATTCTTAGTTTTCTCCTTTTGTTTGTGTAATTAATCTCTCTTTAGAATTAAAACATGTATATATGCCTATTGTTTCAATAGAAAAACTATGCCGATTAATTTTCATCATTGAGAAGTATTCATTTCCGTTCAGGGGCATATTCAGGGGGCCGTTTCATAAAACTGTTCATAAGTTAAGAATGACTTTAAGAACGACTGGTGATCCTTTCTTGTGGTAAATGATATTCACCATTAAATCATCATTAGTGATTATTTTGTGCGTAGGAAAGTTTAACCAGTCGTTCTTAACTTACAAACAGCTTTATGAAACACCCATCAGGTATTTCATAACTGGTTGTAGCAAGAGAAAATGGCAATTCTTTTCTGATTTTTTTTTTTTTGAAAAGAAGAAAGGGATGAACTTTGTCTCTCATTCCAATTGGCCTTTCTATCCTCCAAAAGGGGCATTCATCCAAAAAATTATTAGATCACAAGTGTATGATTTGGGAGCAAGGGTACCATCCCTCCCCCTCCCCCCCTCCACTTGATCCATGCCTGCGTCCAATGCTTGCAGGCATGCTAGTCAATGGATCATGAAAGGACTATGCACATAAATATTCAAGATCTATTTCATGAGGAAAACACTTGAAGGCAAGTACCAGCACATTCAACAACTTGATATTAAGCATATAAAGGCCCTGTCACATCGTTCCGTGCAAGCCTTGCATGTGACTTGCGGGTAACCATGCTGGCTATCCACAGGTCGCCCCACATTGACAGTATCTTGCATGCATCTCGCATGCAGTTGCCCGCAGGAGCAAAAGCAAGTCTGATTTGCACGCAGAAAAGTTTTGAACATGCTCAAAACTTGTTGCAGATGATTGCCAGCAACTCATCCTGAAGGCTTACACGGAACAATGTGACAGTGCCTTAACAGACATCGTAATTCAAAGAGCCTTGGTAAAACCACATAAACAAATTGCAGAACGCCATGCAAGGGATTATACCAGAAGAAAGAGAATATGGAGAAAATGACATAATCTTCAGGAGGTAGAAGTGCGACTCCCCCCCCTTAAAGTATAAAATATAAATAAAACAGCATAATGAATAAAACTGAATAAATAAATCATGATCAATCGGTCAAATGTGAACAAAAACAACAAAAGAAGTATGAGAAGGAGAAAGAGAAATGACAGGTATTGTGTCTGCTATGCTTGTAATACATGGACACTGAATACTTATATTTTGTTATGCTTGTATACAGTATGTATGTGAACCTACTGCCAGTAGAGGATGAATTTCTGTGTTTTTACACAGACAATAAACATTTTTCTTTTTCTTCTTTCTCCACTTTTCTCAGAAATTGGCACGATCATGCAGCATCCATCCATTCAGTAGTTATTGCTGAAGATTATATAGAGTACCGAAGTGTGACATCATAAATTTTCACTTTTTGCATTTCAGCGCTTTTGATACCATATTTTGGTAGAGCATGATGAAAAACCTCCACAACCCAAATTTGGCAAGAATCGGTCCATGGGGCCCCAAGATACTGTATGACCTCATGAATACATTGACTTCAATGGGGCTCATTATGTATTCATGAGGTCATACAGTATCTCAGGCCTCCATAGACCGATTCTCACCAAATGTTGGTAGAGGGGGTTTTTCATCATGTGCTACCAAATTATGGAATAAAAAACGCTGAAATGCAAAAAAAAGTTTGTTTATGATGTCATCAATTTGGTACTCTATTACTTATAAATGCAATTAATTAAGGACAGGAAAGAAATAAATATTCTGACTCAAAGATGCAAATACATGTAGAGCCAATATCATTAAGCTTCTATTCCATAATGATTTTTCTTTTATTTCACGTTTGCTTTGTCATGTACTTGTTGTAGAAACAGGAACATCATGCATGTATTCATTCTGACAGAAATGTAATGAAAGAAGACTTAATTTCTTAACAAAAATATGTGAGTGATAGTACTACTGACCTGTCGTATGTAGTCGCTAAGAGCTTTGTACATTTCTGGAATTCGGAGGAGAGTGTACATTTCTTTTGTATCCACGACTTTCCTATACAAGCAACAACAAAAAAAGGATCAAGAGTTAAACAATCACAAGAATTTCTGCTAATGATATATGTATCAACCCTGCTTCCCACTCCCCCCTGATCCACACCTAGACACAAAATACTTTAGTTGAACTTTAGTAAATATAGAAAAAAAGCAAGTATGCAATTCCAGTATCCTACAACTTTATTTTATTCTTATTGCCTGACTCATAACCACTAGTAGACAAAACTATATAGATTTTTTCACAATTGATATCTATAACATGTATATCATGAAAGAAATGACAAGCACAATTGAATATCAAAGAGATGTCTTAAGAACAGAAAGAGCAATGGAAAGAAAAATGTGTGGTGCTAAAATATCTGACAGAAAGAACACAGGTGAGCTCATGGAAAGGTTGGGCTCGGAAAAAACTGTGGTGGAAGTGGTTTGAGAGGGATGGGCCACCAGTTGAGGATGAACCTGCGATAAGGAGATGGTATCTGGAATTGGATTGCATGTAAGGAAAAGGAAGACCAAAGATATGGAAAGATGTGGTGAAGAAGGAAAGCAGAAAGGTTGGTTCATTGACGAGGATGCTCAAGACAGAAAGAAGTGAAAGGATGGATGATGATGATGATGATGGTGGTGTTGGTGATGATGATGATGATGATGGTGATGGTGATGATGATGGTGATGATGATGGTGATGATGATGGTGATGATGATGGTGATGATGATGGTAATGATGATGGTGATGACGATGGTGGTAATGATGATGGTGATGATGATGGTGATGATGATTGAGATGACAATGAATACGATGATGATGATGATGATGATGATGATGATGACAATGACGACGATGATGATGATGATGATAGAATCTATATCATAACACAAATTAAAATTCAAGTATATTTCCAAAAGAAATATAATACATAATCATTACATAATTAAACTCAATGAAAATGAAAATTAACAAAAATTTTCAAACATAGAATACTTTTGTGGAAATTTATAATTCATAATTCAAAAAGAAAATGAATGATGAAGATTGGAATCTTACTTTCTGCTTCACTTGCTTCATCATCTTTGCCTTTAAGGATATCAATCTGCTCCACGGCATGGTCAAAATGTTTCTGAAACTGACCCTTGAGGTTGCGGTAATAGCGCTCATGTTCAACGATCCCGACTCTGATGTATTCTGAATTTAAAAAAATTGTTTGATAGGAATAGAACTTTACAAGAGCCCCATCTCACAATATTTTTTTCAGGGGGTGAGGGGGGGTAGGGGCAAGCTTGAACTTTAAATGCAAATACCCATGTGAGTTCATGCTCAACGATCCCAACTCTAATGTACTCTGACCACAAATATAAGTGACATGTAGACAGGAGTAGAAATTTAGCTAAGTCACACCTTACAAAGAATGCGATTAGTACAATTTCTTCACTATGAAAAGCAAGCAACACAATAATTTGTTTGAATGCTTTTGAACTGAAATGGTCTTCTCTCTCTCTCTCTCTCTCTCTTGATCAATCGATGCTGTACATGTAAGCTGTCTGCATACATTTGCTTTGACCAATCAACAAGCTTTTTTTTTTATACAAATGGACAATGCATACGCTTTCAAGAGGAAAATTATGCTGTGGCTGCCTGTCCATAGCCGAGATTGGGAGGAATCGCAATAACAAGACTTGAATTAATTTCAAAGCAAGAAGCAAGGGTGTGTTTCCTGAGCCTTGATTCATGAGTCTTTAATGATTAGGCAATAGTTTAAAGTTCAAAGCTTATTTCCACATTTCCATAAAAAATAACAATTTACAGCATAAGCATAATCAAATCATAAAAATTGTTTCATCTTCAAAGTATATACACAAAGGAAAAAGTAAGGTACAAAAATGACTCAGTAGATAAGTGTTCTACAAACATGAAACATACAAAATATATCATAAAAATGTGGTGGGGTCAAAAGAAGTTAATCCAAAACTAAAAAGATTGACTCCATTCTTAGAAAGCAAATTAAGGGCTCAGTGGAAAAGACACAAAAAAACCCACAAAAACATGAATGAAGATTATGTTGATGCTCTTAATACTCATTGTGTTTTTAAAAAGTGTAAATAATTAATAAATATGAATCAATATATCTTGACCCCCTCCCACAACCCCTTTGAAAAAATTCCTGCACATGCCGTTGGCATTTTTTAATAACAGGTAATGTACATGTACATACCTCAGTCACATTTCCCCTACGGCGAGTCTAAAACAGCCGTTTTATTCATTTTTATTCAAACCACCTATATGTAGCTGGTACAAAAAAATGTTAAAATCGACTGTTTTTTACACGCCGAACGGCGGCGGCAGGGGAAATGTGACTGAGGTATCAGTGAACAATAGGCCTACAGTATCCTAAACTAGAAAAGTAATTGTATTTTTATGCTCACTATGCAGTATCCTTTCCACGGGTGATAGTTCTGCACTTTTAGCTAGCTTCTTTTCTGCCTCATTCGATGTTCCCGGTTCTGCTTCATCTGGGAGAAATAAAAACAAAAGAAAATTAGAAACAACTAAAGTGAAAAAAAAACATTTCAAAATATTATGGGAAATGTGCAATATAATATTATTGACCGAGTTGATATTCAATTTGTAAAATTATTGCATTTATTTTATTATCATAATTTCATTTTTTTTTCAGCTTATTTTTGTTTTTATTTGATTTCTACCGCAATCACTTTCATTTCTTCCTTCTTGATAACTTAATTTGATAGTTTCTATCTCTTGGGGGAAGGAGTAGGATTGAGAGCCTTATGGGGGCGTTTTGGTCTAGTGGTTAAGACTCTCATCTTTCAATCTGAAGGACGTGGGTTCGATTCCCAGCCATGGCGTGTTTTCCTTCAGCACTTTCACCAGGTGAGAAGCTTTGAGCTTTTGAGCTTAGACTAGCTAAGCCAGGGTAATATAGGATCACCTTGAGCACCTAACAGGGTGGATACATCCACATTGTGCTGCACTCAACCCAGGTGAAGAGAGTGGGTACCCGGTAGGAAGAAATTCCTTGAATGCTTGAGCGCCTACATGTCGGCTCGGCTACAGCCAGGGTTATAATATGATACCAATTTTCAAAAGTATATGCATACGGTAACTGCGCTATATAAATGGATAAATGGTCCATATTATCACTTTTATTTATATGAATTCATATGTCTCATTCTTAGCCAATAATTAGCAATAATTTTTGGATGGGAGCTTTATAAACCCCCTCTGCTGTTTCACAATCTGTGTACCCTTCCTGGAATGCTCCCCAGGGAGTGAAGAAAGTGCACACATCATGTGTAGGCAAGTCAGACTCTGATGACATACAATGTAAGGTGCTTACAGACATCGTTTAGGGGCGTGTTTCACAAAGAGTGAAGTGTGACTTATGGGGGGCATTGCAAGAAACTTGCGATCAATTGCAAGTCTATTTTCGATCTCTAAATCAATCATAAGTTTTGAAATTAACTGCAAATTTGTGATTGATTGCTAATCTGCTTCTTGAAACAAGGAGTGTAATATGATTTGCTATAGTTAAAATTGATCTATCAATTGTAAAATTGCCACAGAATATTTGCAATTGATTGCAAATATTTTCTTGAAACACCCCCTTAGAGTCATGCTTAGTGCGGATGCGCACGCGATATCTAACGCGCAATATCATTGATTAATACGCAGTAGCGCGCATCCTCTTAGCATGATTTTGACCAATGCGGTGATGCCTTTTATACGGCACGCATCTAGACATTTAAGTGCAACTCTAAGGGGGTGTTGCAAGAAAATATTTGCGATCACTTGCAAATATTATGTTGCAATTTTACAGCTGATAGATCAACGTTGGTTATAGCAAATCAGTTTCAAGGAGCAGATTGGCAATCAATCACTGATTTGCAATTAACTGCAAGACATATGATTGATTCAGGGACCAAAAAAAGACTCGCGATTGATCGCAGGTCTCTTGCAGCACCCCATTAGTCATACTTTACTCTTTGTGAAACACCCTCCTGATGCATGAAGTGCTATATAGAAGTAAATTATTATTCGTAATTACGCATGACTTTACGCACGACTGGAAAATGTTCTTAGGTCATAAATCAATTACATAGGGATATCACATAGCACAAGAAAGGATCACCAGTCGTGCGTAAAGTCATTCGTATCTTACGAACAGCTTTCTGAAACACCCACCAGGGGTTGTACTCGTTGGTTGGTCACTGGTCGCGGGATCAGCCATAACCGAGACAGGTGCTTTGCACTTTTTGACGAGGTCCGAGAAATAGGCATCCTCTGCTTTGTTCTTCTGTTGTACGACTATCTGGATCAAAGCGTCAAATCCCGTATCCCGAATCAGGTCCGCAATCCTCACTGGGGCATTGCAACATGGACATCTGCGCCTGAAAGGACAAGGAGGTTTGCCATTCAATGGTCATTTGATAGAACCTATCTGCCCTAATGAATACCATTTAATTCAAAATAAATGTGTACATAACTTGTGCTACAACTTTAGGATTTCAATTGCAAGCCATCATTGCTTGGTCATTATAAGATATTAGGCAAAGAAAAAAAAAAAAAATATATATATATATACCGGTATACATATATTCGGGGGGGGGGGGGACTACTTTTTACAACATACTGGCTAAATCTGCAACATTGGATAAGCTTTATTGCAATGAATTAGGGATTTTTGCTGGCTACTTGAGATTTTCCAAGGCTACAGTATTTAGAGCCCCAATGAAAAAAGTATTGGCAAGCATCCTACAATCCAATATTCTACAAAGTCACCATATAATACACAAAAACTTTATTAAAACACATAAGAAAATTATAAAACATTTTAGATAAATTGTTGCTATAGAATAAGATCTGAGGGAGAGGAAATCATGAGATTCATGAAAACCTAAACAATTTTTACTACAAAATCCATCCAGAATAAACCTCTATTCATCTCTTCTAGTATTATGCATTTCTCAGAACAGGGGGAGAGGAGGGGAGGGGCACAATGATGCAGGGGAATTTTTTATTGCGGGGGCTACTTTTCACAATCTACTGCCAAAATCTGCTACACATTGGATAAGCTTTAACATCTTTGTACAGTGAACAGTGAACAGGGATTTTCAGAGGCTTCTTTTTATACATGGAGGGCTATTTTCAGCATTAAAAGGGTGAGATTGCCCGGAACCCCCCCCCCCCCCCATTTAATTTTCCCTGGGATGATGCCTTTATACTCTCTGAGATGCAATACTACTCACTTCCTATCAATCCACTCTAGAATACATCCTTCGCAGTAGCGGTGTCCACACAGCGTGAGGGTCGTCATGTGAAACAGGCACATGCATATCGGACAGCTGAAGGAGTCTTTGAGGGGGTCCAACTGAAGTAATGAATGGGAGATAATTAACGAACGATCAATCAGATATAAGTATCAACCCTTGTATTTTGACAAATGAATAGGAAAACTAATAAGGCATTGCAAGAAACTCGGTGGATTCACAATATGGTGCGCCATCTATCGGTTGCAGCGAACAGGCCAATCATCTAACTTCGTGGTCCACATCTAACGCAGGCGCAGGCAGTGCACAGTGATAGTGTACTGTAATGTGACTGTGATGCTTCAAAAATGAAAACCATATGGCAAGAGTTCACCAAAAACGGTCTAAATTCCGCACAGAAATATGCGGGCAAATTTCTCTCCCACCTCCTGGACCCTAGTAAAGAGCATATATCCGTTCGAGCTTTGTCGGCCAGCACTGAATAATCGCAAGCACTCATGCACTTTAGTACTAGCGCATGCAACAGATGTCAATTTTTTCCCATGAGGCATTGCAAATTTTCACCTGTCTGCTGCAACCGATAAATGGCACACCATACTGTGTATCCACCGAATTCTATTTTTGGTCCCTAGAATATTCATATGTCTTGCAATTAATTGTAAATTGTAATTGATTACTGATATACTTGTGCAAAAGAAAAGATTTGCTGCAGCTAAAATTGATCTATTAATTGTAGAATTGCAAAAACATATTTGCAATTGATTGCAAATAATTTTTTGCAACACCCCTTATTAAGTCCTTTCATATTCCCATAATGAGCCTTGATATTCACTTCTACCCCTGTTGCCTTCATTTATAAGCACAACATAGTATTTGTATATTTCAATTACTGGCCTCTTTTGTCTTCTCAAAGATATGCAGTGAGCATTTCTCAAGGTGAAATACATGAATTATTTAAGAAATATTTTGTATTTATTTCTGTTATTTCAATTTATTACAATTGGGCGATTTCTTTAAAGGGGTCATAAGGACTAAATATGGTAAAATTTGGCAAGCAGAATGCTGCAAATTTCATCAACCTTTCATAACAAAGTTATTGAATTTTAAAGTTTAAATATATTTTGTGAAAACAGTAATATAGTACCGAAGTGTGACGTCACTGTCATGACAACGAACTGGCTGGTTCTAAACAGAGTCCCAGCTGACGATCGTCTATACACATTTGTATTTGCAAAAATTACCATCATTCTGAGGTTGCAAGTGATGAAATTCCATTAGCAGCCATTTTCTCCTATGAGAACAAGCTCCAGGTTCATTTGTTTAGAACCAGGCCGCCATGACACCATGGCAACTGACGTCATCGCTTCGGTACTCTATATGTCATGAATATTCAATAGATGGACTGTTGATATCATGTCCCCACTTTCCTTTTTATTCTTTATGGTATTACACGAAATCATAATTACGGTACTTCATATTTTCATGTGTATAATAATGTCTCCCTTGAAACAAAATAAAGTTGCAGCAATGATTATCTTACACAATTAATCAAATTAATCAATTTTTTTTCATTCTTGGTGGAAAAAAATTGAATAAACATAGTAAAATACAAAAGAATAATTGGAGATATGACATCATATGACATCATTCCACTGCACATTCATGAGGACATGCATAGAACTGTTTTACACAAAATAATACCAAATCATAAAATGTCATAACTTAACTAGAGATGCTCGGCGGGTCGCGCAGCCGAGCACATGTATCCCCGGAACCCACCGCGTCATCCGTCATTGCGATATATAGAGCTCACACAGAAATTTGACAAATAAATACAATTATCATGGCGACAATGACCCTAGCGTGCAGGTCCCCCAAGCCCATCTACCATCCAAGTGTGGTTGAAAAGTGACTTACGGTTGCGGAGAAAGACAAACTTGCATGTAAACTTCAACGTTGACCTGAAAATGACCTATGACCTTACCATGTGACCTCTGACTGCAGCATAACATGCAGGTTCCCCAAGTCCATCTACCATCCAAGTTTGGTTGAAAAGTGACTTACGGTTGCGGAGTTAGGTGTCATAAGAGAGTCTTGCATGTAAACTTTAACGTTGACCTGAAAATGACCTTTGACCTTACTATGTGACCTCCGACTGAAGCATATCATGCAGGTACCCAAAATCCATCTACCATCCAAGTTTGGTTGAAAAGTGACTTACGGTTGCAGAGTTAGGCGTCATAAGAGAGTCTAGCATGTAAACTTTAACGTTGACCTGAAAATGACCTTTGACCTTACCATGTGACCTCTGACTGCAGCATAACATGCAGGTTTCCCAAGTCCATCTACCATCCAAGTTTGGTTGAGAACTTAAGGTTGCGGAGTTAGGTGTCATAAGAGTCTTGCATGTAAACTTTAATGTTGACCTGAAAATGACCTTTGACCTTACCATGTGACCTCCAACTGCAGCATAAGATGCAGGTCCCCCAAGTCGATCTACCATCCAAGTTTGGTTGAAAAGTGACTTACGGTTGTGGAGTTTTGTGTCATAAGGTTTGTGACGGACGGACGACGTTTGGATCCCTCAGTCTCGCCTTCACCTCTACTGGGCGAGACAAAAATCTTGTTACCATGGCAACAATGTTTCCGCCCACACCAAAATCAATAGGCAGCTTTGCTTTACCATAATGGACCTTCATGCCACATTAAAAGATGATCGGAGAAGAAATGCAGCTGGTAGAGCGCTCACAAGGACATCTCTGCTATTTCCACAAAAACTCTTGTTGCCATGGCAACGGTGTCTCCACCCACACCAAAATCGATAGGCGGCTTTGCTATACCATACTCAACCTTCATGCCAAATTTGAAGATGATCGGAGAAGAATGCAGCTGATGGAGCGCTCATATGGAAATCTATGCGGCGGCGGACGCGGGTGCGACGAGGCCAAATCCATAGTATCCCCGAACTCTGTTCGGGGGATACAGTTATTCCTTATCCCAATTTGAAGAGATTTTCAGTGCTTTGTTTGTCTGATTTACTTTACCTAGATTCAAATTATGTCATATTATTTTTGGCCTGGAGCTAAAGTACCCCTTTAATTTGGGAGGGTAATTCAAAATATTTAAGGGCTAAGTTTTGTAAGTTCGTTCTTGAGCAACTTCTTCCTGAAATTCTTTTTTTTTCCAGATTAGAAAGAGAAAGCAGAAAGTGGACCTACACTCAACAAGTTAGATAAAAATGAGGAGGTATCATTTTATCATAAAGTTTATGATAAACAATATCTTGATCGACAGTATATAGCAGGGGTTCTCAAACTACGGCACGCGGAGCTTCTCAATCCGGCCTGCGAGACTCTGCTGGGTTTTTTTTTTATCACTTTTAAGTCACAATATGAAATATACATGTAGCTCAATATGATTACATTGTGTATCCATGTAAACCTAACCATAGTAAAAGTAATGGCAGTCAAATAAATTTGACTTTTAAACAAAGTTTAGTGGAGACTTTTCTGTCTGTTCGATCTACTTTCTTATTAGATGACCAACGCTGTTCTCACCATGTTTGGATCTACATACAAGTGCGAAAGTACATTTTCCACAATGAACATTTTAAAGAACTAACTCATACTGAAGTACCTGGACAGGGGCAGTGGAATGGTTTTCAAAGTGGGGGGGGGGGGGGGAGGGGGGGCTGGCCATGCAAAAAATCACAATCATATGGTATTTTTTACATTTTTGTACATGGTTTTGGAAAAAAAGAGGGCGGGCTAAAGCCCCCCCCCCCCCCCCCCAGTGAACACTTGCACCAGTGCCTTTGTCTGGCAATTACACCTTTTGTGCCAAGGTTCAAGCAACTTGTTGCTGACAGACTGTCACTTTTCCCATATTGAAAGTGACTAGGAGACTGACATCCTTGTTAGAGTCTACAACAGACATGCTCTATTATTCATTCTACTTTGACTACAAAAAATATTGATACTTCTTGACATTAACCAGGTATGTATAGGTACAACCTAGATTCATTTTTAAAAAGTCCCGGGGGGGGGGGGGCCACTTACATTGACGAGTGGATACCATGCGCGACCAAAAAAACGCGTAAAAAGGATGTCTTTTTCAAGATAGGGCACGTACGTACGTAACGTGATAAGGGTGTCAAAAACACAAAAATATTGAAAAAAGGGTATCTATTTCGCTCGGAAAAATAAACGTGTTTAGGGTCAAATATGCGGGGATCATAAAACAAAATAAAATTGTTTTATAAAGGATGTCCCTTTTACCCCAACAATACGTGTTTAGAGTCCGATTTGCCATGTTTGCGCGAGGTGTGGAAGGTGGGGCCGTACTAAACCAAAATAATGGTGTGACATAACCAGTGTTGTAGTGCCTTGATGCTCGGCCTTGGCCTTAAGGCGCCTTAAGGCCTACTTTTTCAAAGCCTTGGCCTTGAACATTCAAGCCTTGGCCTTGAGAGGGCCTTGGCCTTGCCCTTGAGGATTTTGAGCCTTGAAATTTCAAGGCATTTTCAAGGCTTTTTCAAGGCATTCTGTATTTTGTACTTTTATTTGCTTTTATAAAAGTAATTATAAATGTTTCAATTGTTCTGTATATCTAATGACACAAATGGTCAATACTACCAGTCAGCAATAGCAGTAGCAGCAGTATAGTAGTAAATGTACTACATGTAGCAGAGCCATCAATTGTAATTATCACCATTATCAAGAATTATCATCACATAATCATGTAGCAAGAGAAGTGATGAAAAATAACATTATTTATTGGTAATATCATGACTAATAATGATAATGACAATATCAATAATAATGATAATAATGATTATGATAAAGATTATAGTGATTTTATGGCAGGAATAATTCTGACTGCAATTTTGACAACAATTTTCATACTTTAAAAATAGCTAACTCTAAAGAATGATAACAAGGTTGATTTCTATTCCATTATGGTTTTCCTTGTATTATTTTCTTTGACCAACAAGAATGTTAAAAGTCTTAATGATATTCTGAAAAAATTTGGTAAACTTGAACACAATCTTCAATTTTGTCATTTCCGAATGGGCTATGTCAATGGCATGATGAGCCAAAATTTTTGAGAGGCTAAGCATGGCATATAGAGCAAAATTTCTGCCCCCAAAAAGTTGAAAGCGATTGAAGCGAGCACAATTTTTCACCCTTTTATTATTAAAAAAGCTAATTTTGTGATATATTGTGACAATATGTTCAGAAAATGATATCACATTTAAATCCTTTCCTTTTATAAGTTTATTCTTGGTGGTGGAACTTCTTGTCTCGCTCTTTTTTTTTTCTGGGAGGGGGGGGGGTCCTGATATTTATTAAACAGGCGAGAAAGAGCAATGGGAAGAGAGATAGAGAGGAGAAAGGGGAGGCTGGTTAGGCAGAATATACTGCAAAATCAGTTGATATGTTGATTGGCAGTGCATTTAATTGAATTGTATATATTTCGTTTTGGGTCTAGTGTCTCAAATTGACAAAACAAAGTAAAAAAAAAAGCTACTTAGTTTTAATCATATGGTTTGACAGTGAATTTAATTTCACTAGTTTCAAGGAAATAAACAAACAAAACTGACAAGAGTCCTAAAAATGACTCATTTTCAGGTCAGCATTTGACAATTTCTCTTCCCACCCCCCCCCCCAGAAAAATTATCTGTATGAAAAAAATGCCTGTTTTCCAAAATCGGAAATGCCCTTTTTTCCAAATTAAATATGCCCTTTTAAAAAAAGAAATACCTTTTTTATAGTAAAACATAATACATTTTAGTTCCAAAATCATCAAATTTTGAATCGCGCACGCATAAATTATTGTTAAGTATAAAGGTTCTCATTTTGTTCCCATGCACAAAAAAAAATGCTTAGAATGTCCATTTTTCAGGTTGGAATTATCAATATCACAAATTTTGGAGCTTGCGCTTTGCGCTCGCATCATTAATTGGTGAATTATGTATCCTATTTATGAGTCACTGAATGCAGTCAAGAACAGCTTCCTTTCTGGTCAGTAAAAATTTCAGCTCGCGCTTAATTCTTTAGTAAGATGCACATCTTTTTCATGATTACAAAAACAGCTCGGAATATTTAATTTTCATTTCTTATTACACGAAATGTCCAGAAGTTTGAGCTTGTGATTTGTGCTGGCAACATCTCACAAGGCTGCGCTTTTAACAGTAATTAGCGCCATAATTGACCAAAAATCGAGTTTTACAACTTCAGAATTGATTTTTTTTCAAAACCGCTTGCTCGCTACGCTTTCTTGCAGAAAAGTAAAGCCTAAGTCAAAATATCTGTCCTATCAATTAGAAATCACTTAAAAAAGGCTTTGCTGAACTAAAATTCTACAAAACACACAACTTCTTAATGCAGTTGATAATCTCATTTGAAAATATCTGTTTGCACCAAAATGCTATTTTTTTAGCTTTGACCCCCCCCCCCCCCCACAAACAAAAATATGTTCTGCCTCCCCTGTCTCAGGGAGTAGAAAAAGACATATGTTGAGATTGGGCATGCCAGGATCAGATCACCTTGGTAATAATAATTATTGCAATGTAAATCGCCTAGAAAAATAATGTATTAAATAAACAAAGGTAACTATATTATTATTTTAATAATATGTCTAAATCTATCATGAAATTATTTTCATTTATGTACAAGGGTTAAAATTTTCGCTCGCTCACACCTTTTATACACGTTGTCTTGTGTGTCATGTCTGCCGCCTAAGAATTGTTGTCTCATTGTTCCATATATTGAAAGTTTGAAAATGCCTTGGCCTTGGCCTTGGCCTTGAGGTTTCCAGGCCTTGGCCTTGGCCTTGGGTTTCCATGGCTTGGCCTCGGCCTTGGGTATTGAAGCCTTGGCCTTGGGTATTAAAGCCTTGGCCTTGGGTATTAAAGCCTTGGCCTTGGCCTTGGAGGTTTGAGCCTTGACTACAACACTGGACAATAAAATATCGCTGTACTTGTTTAGGGGTTCATTTCAGGGAATACTTGCCAAGAGTATCTTTTTGTTATAATACTTGTTAAGGGGTGCATTTTCAGAATATGGAAAATACATCGCTGTACTTGTTTAGGGGCTCAGTTCTGGGAATACTTGCCAAGTATTTGTTTCCAATACTTGTTAAGGGTAGGGTTTCACACACCAATACTTGTTAAGGGGTGCATTTCAGAATATGGAAAATACGTGTTTAGGGTGTTTTTCAAGACCCCGTGGTCGCGCATGGTATCCACTTGTCAATGGAAGTGGCCCCTCCGGGAAAAAAGTACTACAATTTTGTTATCATTAATATTGACTCTTGCTGTATTTTGAAATCTTTTCTAATTTGGTCTGCATTCCATATGAAACTGTTATAAATTTGTTGGATTAAATGCTCCCAAAATAAGGGCCAGATTGCACAAGAGAGCATCTAGGACCCGACCGCAAGGGTCTTTGCGCTTTGCGCACATTTTTTTCTAAGTATCCACTTCACCCTGGCCCTTTCAGTTTACTTGGAGTCTCATCTGGCCCTTCAAAGAAAAAGTTTGAGAACCCCTGGTAAATGTTTACCGAACACGAAAATTAGTGCTGTAGCCGAACTGCCGAACCGAACGGAAGTTCGCCGAACTTGGCACTTCCGAACCGGACCGAACCGAACCGAACGCAAAGGACTGGTTCGGTAGTTTGGTAAAAAAAAAAAAAAAAAAAAAAAAAAATTGTTAATTTACAATGCATATGTCCGATGACTACATAGATTTAAGTATAAATTTTAAAAAAAATTATTGGTTAGTGATTGTGCACACAAAAATTCCACTCAATATATTTTTAAAATCCACTATGATAGCTCCCATCTCGTCTTTGATTGAACTGTCCTGAACTTAAGAATATTTTATTAACATGAATATATTTTTTCTTGATAAAATGAGGGGACATTTTGAAGCTAAACTCGGTATAAAAGTGTGGTGTAATTACGTATTGCCGTAATCGATCGTGATCGTAACCGGACCTAATCATTTTGTATTTAATAAAGAAAAAGAACAAGACATAAATTCATTCCTCGTAAATGACAAAGTATGACAGCTTCGGTCTCGTGTTTAATTAAATTTTTATCCTTTTCATTTTTTTTTTATAAACATGAATTTATTTTTTCTTCATAAAATGTGGGGACATTTTAAGCTTAACTCAGTTAAAAAGTGTAGTTGAATTACGTAATGTTGTAATCGGAGGTACATTTAATTGTTTTGTGTTTAAAAAAGAAAAAGACAAGACATAAATTAATTCCTTGTGACTGACAAAGTAATGGTAAAGTATATATATTCTGAAATTTCCATATTAATATGAAATATAAATAAATAAGAGATGAAGGAATGAGGTTGAAAAAACAGAAAAGATAAAAATTCAAACCAAATGAACGCATGTTCCATGATCGATGTTCCGGAAATGGTTGGTAAGGAAAGTTGAAACAGGACATCCAAACCGTGACAACCTGCTCTCAGTTGCTATTATACAGGTAAAATTCGTATTCCGAACTTGAAACGTTTTTCCCTTGTCAATATTTTCTAAAAAGTGGTTTAATCTGGTCAATTACTGAAAATGAAATGATAAATTATCAGTTCCGTCTTAGTTCTGACGATCAACGCCGAGTGATTTCACACTAAAATACACAGTACAGTCCCATGTACTCATTTTCGTGTTGGAAATATGTTTGAAGTCACGTAGCGTCGATCTTTCTGGACCAAGAATGGACTGATATTTTATCTTTTTTACAGTAATTGATTGACCAGATTTAACCACTTTTCAGAAAATAGGGACTTTCTAAAACATTTCATATTCTTTGGAATGTGAATTTTACCAGTATAATAACAAGATATCGCTCAATTTTTTCAGCACTATTTCTGTAAATAGTATTTTTTCCATTGCGGATTGCACACCTTTTTCTATGTTTTAATTACTATTACAAATTCCACTTGGACATGTTTGTAGCAATTTTCATTCTTGTCTTCGGTTACTCATCATGCAACTGAGGAATGTTTATACTCTAAACAGTAACATTTGTATTTCTTGCGTTATATCTGACAAAATAAAATAAATAAATTAGATTTTTCACACGCAGCCTCTCATATTTTCCTTTTTAGTATCATACAATCACACACTGTTGACTTTATTTACTCCATTCAAACCCTATTTTTACCTCAACAAATAACGCATTACCGCATAATTTGCACAATTATCATTATGTATAAGTATTCTATAACAATACAGAATATTAGTTAATAAATTGTCGAAATTACTTAGTTGAATCAATTTTTATGTCGCACAAGGGTCTCTTTCATTGAAATATCAATGAAAGGTGTCTCTAAAAGGACACCGTGTTCTAAATAAGGGAAATAATGAAAATTTCGATTTTATCCAGTTATGTTTGTGAATCTTTAAAGTTTTTTTCTCTTTTTACCTCATAAAGTAAGCTCCATACCGTACATCAATTCTACAATCAGTAATGAATAAAACATTATTTGATCTCCTTTTATTGAAATATATGATTTTATGAAAAGTCATCATTCCGAAATAAAGGTTCAGGTGACGATGAAGACTAAATATTTTTCCGATACTATCGATATCAAACGATTTCGCGGACTTGGAAGACAAAATTGCCTTCGTGAAATGGAAAGCACTGATTTGTCCCCAATCTTCCTATCTCGGAAGAATGGTCCTAGGACGTTCCTACGCATCGCTCATCTCGTCATGCAACAGGCCCTAGATTCCCCACACCACAGGCAGGATGGTAATGAACCCTGGAGTGGCACCAACCCAAATGTTGTGTCTGGACAATCGATTTTAATTACAGCCATTTGCCGCATTTGAAAAAAGTTAACATAAAACTAAAAGTTAAAACGAGCAGAGTTTCATCTCGAAATTGTTAGTGCAGTCTTTAGGCATACCGGCAATACAAAACTGAACAAAACTTAATAAAGTTACAACTACTGTCTACTGAATTCATAATTTTGGTGCAATGCAAAGATAAGAAAGAAGCTTTCAAAAATGTTTAATTAAACTGTTACCCGACCCCCCGTCCAAAGCTAACGACAACGTTAAAAAAAAATTGAAACAGGTGAAAAAAAAATCAACAGACATTAGATTTAGGCCAAAATTAAATTGATTCAAACGACCGTCAGCAGGTCAGTGACTGACGTGACGTCCGTACATTTGCATTTAATTTAAATAACTTACTGGGATAGAGAGATGTAAATCGTCATTGGTATCCATGAAAAACTTGTCACTTTGTTCAACAGATCAGAAGGAATACCGGTAGTGCAATCAAACTCCGGGATCAAATACTTTTGAGTCTATGATTACAAATCTAGCTGGCCTGCGCCTGGCGATGTTGTTGATGTCTGGGTTCGGTTCGGTTCCGTATGTATGATTACGCAATACGACAGTCGTTTATTTTTCCTACCCCATCTTGAGGCAAGTTCCGGCTCCATAAGGGATCGGTTGTGCTCAGCTCGCTCGGCGCTTGCCAAGGGGGGGGGGGGCAGTGGCGTAGCTACGGGGGGGGCCTGGGGGGCACGTACCCCCCCCTGAGATTTGGTGTGCCCCCCCCCCCCCAGGTGCCCCCCTGAAAAAAAAAATGGCAGAGCAAAAAAAACGGAGAAAGAATTAAGAAAAGGAAAAGAAGGAGAAAGACAGGAGGAATTAAGACGAGTGAATAAAATAATGTGAGGGGAAGACTTGCAAAAAAAATATTTCATGTTACAGCTATATAAATTTTTGCTTGCACTTCGCGCCAGAATTGCCTAGCTGTTCGATTATCTTGCTCAATAGGTTGACATGGAGCAAGTTTTGAAGTCAATATACAAAACATATTTTAGCTCGGACATCGAGCTTTCATTATTTTTTTTCATTTACAAATTTAAGTACTCTGTAAAATGTCCGTTTTATGGTCTACATATTATCAACATTTCAAGCACATGCTGCGTGGTCACATTGTTTGATTTGCCAAGTTCCTATTGTCTTATTGTATTCCCTAAAATTCCATTAAACAAATTTATGTATTCAAAATGCCCACATTCTAGGTCTAAATCTAAAACATGCGCGATAGCCTGCATGTTCTTTATTTAAAATGTACTTAAATTATCCAGTTTCAGACCAGAATATCAATAATTGTCTGATCACGCTTCACGATTGCATTATTAATGATACCCAATCCTATGCATGATTTACAAAATATGAATAGCGTGTCACGCTTTTAGGTCTAAAATCTCAATTTTCTTCCTCTCGCGCTCGCATATCCCATTTATGAATACAAAAAGTGCTTAGATTACGGGTTGGAATGTCAAAAAAAAATTGCTCGCGCTTCGCGCTCCCATTATTGAAATGTATACCCCGGGATCTGTACATTTTAAAAATCTTTTAAAACAATGTTTATTATGCAACGGTGCTAGTCGATCCACTCACGTATAACAAAGGAGAAAGAGAATCATATTAATCGTGCTCCTATCATATCATTATTAACAGGAACTTGCAGAAAAAGGAAAATAATAATGTTTTAACTGTTTCCCGACAGTGAATAATGACCCTAGCTAGCATCTAATAAATTTTCTGATAGTGGGTGTAAGAAGGCCTGGTGGGTGGTGTTCCATAAAGCTGTTCGTAAGTTAAGAGCGAATTTAAAGGGATGGTCCGGGCTGAAAGTATTTATAGCTTGATAAATAGAGTAGAATTCACTGAGCAAAATGCCAAAATTTCATCAAAATCGGATAACAAATAACAAAGTTATTGAATTTTAAAGTATAGCAATATTTTGTATAAACAGTCGGCATGAATATTCATTAGGTGGGCTGATGATGTCACATCCCCACTTGTTCTTTTGTATTTTATTATATGAAATTAGGTTTATTCATATTTTTTCCTCCAAGAACTAGCTAGAAAAATTGGATTGACAACTGATTTAGTGCATTAAATATTTATTGCTGCAACTTATTTCATTCTTAGGGAGACATTTTATTCACACCATATGAAATAATGAAAAAAATATGATTTTATGTAATAACATAAGAAAACGGAATGTGGAGATGTGACATCATCAGCCCACCTAATGAATAATCATGACGACTGTTTTCA
Organism: Lytechinus pictus; assembly: GCF_037042905.1. Lineage (NCBI taxonomy): Eukaryota > Metazoa > Echinodermata > Echinoidea > Temnopleuroida > Toxopneustidae > Lytechinus > Lytechinus pictus. The sequence goes on from NC_087249.1 coordinate 10,265,758, forward strand.
CAAAATATTGCTAAACTTTAAACTTCAATAACTTTATTATTTGTTGTCCGATTTTGATGAAATTTTCGGCACCTTGCTGAGTGAATTCTACTCTATGTATTAAGATATATATATTTTCAGCCCGGACCATCCCTTTAAGAACGACTGGTGATCATTTCTTGTGGTAAATGGTATATACCTAAATGTCCATTGGCGATGGTTTAGCACGTGAGAAGGGATCACCAGTCGTTCTTTAAGTCGTTCGCAGTAATCATCTTGTTCAGGATCACACATTATGTATTGCCCAAAATATTAAATCTTCAGGCGGACAAAATACATGAAAGTTTTTAAGAAAATCACTCGCGCTTCGTGCTCGCACTTTTTATAAGGCTTAGTAGATTATTTAATGTTTTTGTTGTTAACAAAATGCAAAAGCACCTCAATGAGAAGCTCGGTCGCTTCACTTCCTCGCTTTTAAGTTTTTTTCAAAAAGTTTACGCATGCTGCCCCCGCCCCCCAGTGGCGTAGCTAGGATTTTTTTCCTGGGGGGGGGGGCACTGGGGTGTCCTTGCTTTTTCTGGGGGGTAACATTTTTTCCGGTGTGTACGTATGTGTCACAAGGGCGGATCCGACTTTCGCCAATAGGGGATGGGGCCCAAAATTATCTTCACCTATATTTTCCCCATCAGTCACTTCTTAGTTTTATTCTTATAAAACAACATAAACATGAAATAATCTCATGAGCCTTATAAAAAGTGCGAGCGCAAAGCGCACGCGATTAAAAAAAAAAACTTTCATGTATTTTGTCCTGAAAATTTAACATTTTGGGCAATGTAATGTGTGATCCTGAACAAGATGCGTATGTAACTAGATGATTACTGCGAACGCCAAGCGCAAGCAGAAATTTTCAATAACTGTTCTAGCATGCATTATCGAAAAGGGACCTGTTAAGGACTGCTTACAGTTACCCAAGAAGACGGTATATATTTCAATATGGGAGCGCGAAGCGCGAGCATTTTTTTTTTTTGACATTCCGACCTAAAAATGGTCATTCTAAGCACTTTTTGTATTTATAAATGGGATAGTTATGTAACTTAACAATTGAAGCGAGCGCGAAGCGCGAGAGGAAGAAAATTGAGATTTTAGACCTAAAAGCGGGACACGCTATTCATATTTTGTAAATCATGAATAGGATTGGGTATCATTAATAATGCGATCGTGAAGTGTGATCAGACAATTATTGATATTCTGATCTGAAACAGGATAATTTACGCTCGCCCTTTCAGGCTGGTAATTTGCTTCCAAAACTAGCAGCAGTGCGCTTCGCGCGCTGAATTCCCACCTCACGAGCCAGGCAGAGTCTGCATAGCAGTGTGATCAGACAATTATTGATATATAATATATATAGACGCTCATCGGGCACAAAAAGAACGTTTCTTTTTTTCTTGCCAATGTACTACGGCATAAAACGGATCCTTCTCAGGTGAAAGGGGCAAATGACATGTTCGTGAGGGGCACTTTTCTTGGGTAAATAGGAAGGGGCACTGCTATTGGGGAAAGGGCACTTACAAGAAGGCAAGGGACGAGCACTTGGTCAGACATGCATGAAACGGGTCCTAATTCTCAGGTGAAAAGGGTACAGAACACGATACGTTCATGAGGGTGATTTTTGGGGGGTAAAATTTGGCACTTAGAAGGGCACTTGGTAATACAGTAAAACGGGTCCTCTTCCGATGAAAGGGGCACAGTACACGTTCGGGAAAGGGCATTTTTCTTGCGTAAAAAAGGGCAATTTTTTCAGTGCTTCGAAAAGTGCCGGGGCACTGTGCCCCCCCCCCCCCCCCAGGATCGCCGCCCTGGTTAAAATATATTACATATTTTCTCAAACTATACTGCAAATAAAGAAGGAGTTGATGTTTCCACACACTATATTGGTACATAACTTTATACAGAATCAGTGTACAGGTCCCAAAATAATTCCGAAATTCATATTTTCTATTTTCCCTTCAACTGCATGGCGTACAGATGGGGGGAGGCATGGGCGGAAATCTCTCCTTAAAGGTAGGGGGGGGACACAATTGAGTTTTCCGTTTTTATGTTCTACAGAGTTAATAACTCAAACACACACACACACACCCTCATACTTACACACCCTCCCTCACACACACACACAACCTCGCACGCACACACACACACACGCATATATATATATATACATATTTCGAAGAGGGTATCCTAACTAAAGATGAAAGGCCTCAATCAATAATGCGAGGCGCGAGCCCAAATATGTTGATATTTCGTAAATTGTGACCTGGAAATTGATTCGAACCTACACTATTAATGCTAGCGCGAAGCGCGAGCTGAAAGTTTTTAATTTTCCAACATAAATCCTGGACATTCATAGCACTTTAAAAAGAATATGAACAGGATAGGAATCTAACAATTAATGCTAGCGTGCTGCGCGAGCTGAAAGTTTTTTTTATTTTCCAACCTAAAAACTGGACATTCTTAGCACTTAATAATGAACGGAATAGGAATCTAAACAATGAATGCGAGCGCGAAGCACGAGCTGAAAGGTTGTGATTTTCCAACTTAAAAACTGGAAATTCATAACACCTTAAAATGAATATGAACAGGATAGGAATCTAATCAATTAATGTGAGCGCGAAGCGCGAGCTGAAAGTTTTTGATTTTCCAACCTAAAAACCGGACATTCGTAACACTTTTTCAAATCATGAACAGGATAGGAATTTAATTAAATAATAGATGCGAGCGCGAGCTGAAAATTTTTGATTTTCCAACCTAAATCCTGGACATTCATAGAACTTAAAAAAAAATATGAACAGGATAGGAGTCTATACAATTAATGCGAGCGTGAAGCGCGAGCTGAAAGTTTTTGATTTTCCAACCTAAAAACTAAACATTCTTAGCACTTGATAATGAACGGAATAGGAATCTAAACAATGAATGCGAGCGCGAAGCGCGAGCTGAAAGTTTTTGATTTTCCAACCTAAAAACTGGACATTCATAGCATCTTAAAAATAATATAAACAGGATAGGAATCTAATTAATTAATGTGAGCGCGAAGCGCGAGCTGAAAGTTTTTGATTCTCCAATCTAAAAACTGGACATTTTTAATGAGTTTTTCAAATCATGAGCAGGTTAGGAATTTAATTAAATAATAGATGCGAGCGCGAGCTGAAAATTTTTTATTTCCAACCTAAATACTGGACATTCATAGCACTTTAAAAAGAGCATGAAAAGGTTAGGAATCTAAACATCTAATGCGAGCGTGAAGCGCGAGATGAAAGTTTTTTATTTTCCAACCAAAAAAGTCATCTTCTTTTCACCTTATGGCAATAAACAGGATAGTATCTGACTCAACCATATTACAGATGCAAGCGCGAAATGAATTCTATTTATATTCAGATCTGAAAACTGGATCTTTCAAGCACTTTTGAAATAAAGAACAAGCGGTTTATCTCAGTAAACAATCCGAGCGCAAAGTGCGAGCTAATTTTTTTAAAGATTTAAACCTACAAATTATGAAAAAGATGGATATCTTCTTAAATAAATGATTTGATTTTATATATTTCGATCTAAAAAGTGAAGAAAAAAAATAAGCACGTCTTGAAATAAAGAGATGGCTGTGTATTAATGCAAAGCGCGAGCGAATTTTTAATTTTTATACAATGACCTGAAAGTTTTATTTTTTTTTCAATTATTCCCCTCCCCTTCCATCATTTAATTTTCCTATCTTTCTTCTTATTTGTCTCCTCACCTTCCTATTTTGCGCGCCAATAGGGGGCGGGGCCGCTTCGCCCCCTGGATCTACCAATGATGACCCCTCCCAAGGCAGGAATTATGTGTAAAAATGGAATATAAAAGTCTCGTTAATAGAGTATTTAAAAAAAAAAATTGGGGGATTAAACATAGTTAAAATTCACTGCGAAGGATTAATCATAACTCATGAAAACTGTTCTTTTTACGCGAACAATGAAAATATTCTTATATTTCAAGTAAATTTGGAATAAAGGAAAAATAAATTAGTTTAACAAAGGGATGTTTTTACGGGGTATGGAACATTCTCGTCTACCATCTATACACTAAATTCACTTATTAGTATCCAGGGGCGATTTTCTTTTTTCGTCATTTTTATTAGTTATGAAATTGACAATGGCCATCGATGTCATCAATGTCTTCACTCTTTGGCTGGCATATAGGGCTAGATGCGAGTTCGAGAATAGTCGGGCCGGCATGCCTTTTCTTTTCCTATCCAAGTTCTTAACAAAAACTATGGCCCGAATTCACAAAGGTCGACTAAAGTTATACCCGGGGTATAACTTTAGTCGACCTTTGTGAATTCGGGCCTTAAAATGTTTATATATATTTCGAAATTCGATGATACATGTGTATAATTTCGATTTTATTATGTATTTTTTTTCCATAATAAAAGACCACAAATAGTAGGGGGACATTTGATATTATGTCCCCCCTTTCCAAAATGGAATCCCCCTGTCCCCCCTGGGATTTCCGCCCATGGGGGGGGGGGGGGCTAGGGGCATACATTGTCCTCCAGAAATTTTCAAGACAATAAATGCCAGAAAAAAAGAGGCTTAAGGATATTTAAAGAAAAATTGTGGAATTTTCTGAAAAGTAAGTTATATGTCAAAATCTATCACATGCAAAATTATTGTTTCGTGCTAACCCTAATAAGACTGGGGGCGGAATCAGCCACGGACATTTTTTGCAATAAATCCACTGCGCTGACTTTTTATCTTCCAACTCTCGCCGCGCACAATGCAACCCCCAGGCTTTCCTAAAAACTATTTCGTCTTGATCCTCCTCATTTGTCCTCTCCTTTTTCTTCTTTCTTTCTTTCCACCTTTTTTCTTTTTTTTTTGCTCCGCCAATGGGGGCCGGGGGGGGGGGGGAGGAGCCCGGGCCCACCTGGATCCACCTATGACCTATGCTATGTGATTACGGTGGATCAAAGGTTGGAGCCCTGCCCCCCCCCCCCCCATAGGCTGCGGAAGCGGGGGGACGTGTTTTTTGTTGAGAACTTTTTTTTTTTTTTTTGCTTGTCAATTTTTTTCCTGCGTCCCCCTTAAAATTTTTGGTTGATACCCTTTTTTTTTTTTTTTTGCTTGTCAAAAATTGTTTGTGGTCTCCCCCTATTTAAATTTTTGGCTTCGGCCGCCAATGCCCCCCCCCCCCGGCAAGTCGGGTGCCAGCGAACTTGACCCCCCCCCCTCCCCCCGTATTTCAACAGTCTATCGAAAGCTCGGCGCTAGCGCTAGCTGAGAACGGCCACGAAATAATGTTGAAAAAGAATTCTGTCCATGCTGGGTCTGGATGGATATGGTTAAGCCGATCCGATACAGTAACAGTAGTCAGCACCGTTTCTTGCTGGTGTGGTGGTGCAGATTTCATACCGGTATTACAATTTATACTCTTTTCCCGAGTACGAACTGAGGTAAAATTCTTATGATATATTCATTTTTATTTATGTTTATAACCTAATGTAATATTTTGTTTTGACAGAAAAGCCTATATTTTAGTCCGTGAACGAAGAGCGACGAGACCGCCGATCGCGAGAGATTTTGTGCGTAGATGCAGCCGTAGAAGAAGTCTTGGCGGAACATGAAATGCGACCATGCCCGGAACTCTCGCGTACGTATTTGCTGAGAGTTCGCCTAGAGACCCGCGCAGGATGCGGGACGGGCGCGGGGAATCCCAACCACAAAAATCACTGAAACTGATGTTAAGTAGATCACGATATGAGAGTCTATCCTGTTGGACTTTGACCTCAAATATTTGTCATTGAGCCTATGGGATGAAATGGCATTGCGCAATGAGAGTTGTTGTTGAAAAGTCAACTTGAAAAATTTGCAATTCTGCGAGTAAGAAGATAACTAAGCCAAAGGCCTTTTTATATCTGTTGTCTTGACTCTTGTCAATGTCATCAATCTCTCGCCTCGGTTCACAGAAGAAAGAACATCAACAAAACAAACGACCTGTGACACTGCCATGGCATAGTGAACAGAATTGAAGTTCTTAGTATGCTATTCTCTCTGAAACTTTGATTTGAAAGACAGAGTGTGTATTATGATGATTGGAATCTTGGATCGAAAACAACCTAGGGCTAGGCTAGTGTGCATGTGGAACTAATTGACAAGTGACGAGTTGGATTGAACCAAGCAGCATGCAGCAAGAATGTAAATAGATCATGATCTAGAGATCATAGAGTTTAATTTTAGATCCCTTTGTCAACACACTTTTGACTTGATGTATTTTTCTTTTCTAGTCTTACTAAGTCTTACTAAGAATGTATTGAGGTCTAACTGACTCAATGCTTTGTGTGAGGTATTCGGCACTCATTTAATGAACAAGGTTATGATATAACCTTGTTCTCAGTTATATCTCCATGTGTGGCAAAATAAGGATGGCAATGTTTGGCTAATTTTCTCTTTTTCTTTGGGACAAATGCTTGATTTTTTTACACTGACAGTTTCCATTACACCTATGGCTATTCGTCATACAACTTGGCCCTTAAGTAAATTTGATTCTTTAAATTATTTTTTTCTTAATTAAAAATAGAGAAAAAAAGAGAAAATTTTCTTGCCATATTATTTTCCACCAATAGAGGGTGTACACAAAAATATGCCAAAAATTCAAGTTTTTGAGCGCTCTAGTGAATACAAAAATTATTCCCAAGTTACTAATGAAAAATAAATTGCAATTGTATGGAAATTTTAATCATTTTTTAAAGTGTGTGCTCTTTACAGAATTGGCATGCCATAGTCCAACTTGTACTCTGTAGATCCCCCACAGGCAGGGTGGTTGCAGTGAACAAGTGGTATTCGGCAGCTCTGTTGCTTTTTCAAGGATCTCAAAACTGTGGACCTGTTACATTGTGAACGTGATGACGATTCACAGTGGTAACCTTCCCTGATTTCTTATTTAAAATAAAACATTACATTTGCATTATCATCTTCAAGTTGAAAACGTGATGGGTGTAATTCTTGATCCCAAGTTCTAAAAAAGACAAAGAAAATCAGCATCCAAGTTAGCATGATATGTCAGAGCCTAACATTTTGCTGACTCCACAATACAGATACAGCCTGTGTACGCAACTTGCATTCAAAGACAGACTGGATATGGATTTTTTTTTAAATAACTTACTGTAACCTTCTATATTGCTGGGGAAAAAACTATTTGACCAAAAGATTGTGATAATTTTTCTTGAATTTATTTAAATTTATCAAATTCTATTTCCAGGGAGAATCCGAATTCAGTATGTCTGGTGATCACTACCATCCCAACGGCGGGATGCGTCATCAGCGAGGTTTGAAGCGCACATACAATGACAGAGGAGATGCTACTGGTTACTTTGCATATGAAAATCTTTCCAGAATACCATAGTAAGTATAAAAATGGCAATGGTTTATGTATTTATTTATTTATAAGTCTTTTTTTAGAAGGGTGGCTCCATCAGTAATTGGTATACTGTTGTCCTTGGAGGCCCTACAACAAAAATACAAACATAACAAACATGGGTATAAAAAGTGTACAATGTAAGTTGAGACAAACAAACTGTAAAGAAGAGAACAACACAAAAGGCCAGTTTATAAATTAAGACTATTATAAAGCCAAAATAAAAGACTAAATGAGGATTCGGATTGGGCATTTCTTAAGAAATTAGGTGAATTATTCCAAATGAATGCACCAGCAAAAGAAAAAACTTTGTTTGCCCATTTCCGTTCAAAGTTTGGGCAAAATCAAACCTGTGCTTTGTGCACTACAAGTACGAATACTATGTACAGTTTAAGATTTCTTAAAGATATTTAAAAATTAGGCTGGATTTCGATTAAGGAAAAGAGAAAATATTTTACATTTAAAATATTTCCATCTATCTTCCATGGGAACCCATTTCAGTTTGTTTGAATTAATTTGGGTAGGATTTCTTAGATTGACTCCCAAAATTACTCTGGCCATTTTTTGTGTTGTTTGATCATGACATCTTTTGTGCTCTGAGCACAGCTTGGAAGCTATGGAAGACAACAGTCGTAGGTGTAGGCTATGTGGATCAGAGAAAGCTTTTGTTCAATACTTTCTTTGCACATTTTATTATTTAAATGTATCTCTTAAAGTTCATTTTGAAGTGATAATTTCAGAAGTATTCATTTTCACTACCTTATGCATGTCATGATATGAAATTAGAAATTGATTTAGTCTGGTCAGTGTAGCTAATTATGATTAAAATTGTCTGTGTTTAGATTTTCTCTTTGAACTCACAAAAGTTAGTCCTTGGGTTGCAGTTATGAATTTTGTTCTGAGGAGCAATAAAAACTGAAAATGGAATTTAATCTTTTTAATATCGTTTGCTCAGAACATTCAATGAACAATTTGTATAATAAATGACAACTTACTTACTTTGATTTACTTCAATTTCAAATTAACAACACCATGTAGGCCTACATGTATAATTTCATTTCATAACTACTTCATTTTGCAAATATCTTGTAGTTTCAAAGGCATGTATTTATCGAACTCTGTGTTGCCTTTCAGCTATTCCAATTCTTGGATACCACCTGGAAATCTTCCCAAAAGACTGGGATCGCAGGAGTTTAACAATTATATCCCTAACAAGATGCCACGAACAGAAAACTCACGATCGTACTCCACCTCATCGGTCCCATTATCAATGTCATCCGCACCATCGCCTGCCTATTCCCGGATCCCTCCTCCACATCTGCAAAGGACTGTTACAAAGGGTCCAAGGTCAATGTCATCATCCTCATCATCATCGCCGGTGGCATTGCCGGCACCAGCAGCAACAAGAGGGACTGCTCATAGTCATATTAAAGTTACTGTTCAAAATGGTGTGAACTCTGAGAGAAGGAATAGCAGCACAAGTGGAACAGGTACAGACTCCAGCAAGCATAAAAGTAATCGAGATGAGATTGATAAATCTGACAAGTCTGGAAAAGAAGTGGATAGTGGGGCAACAAAGAGGAGAGTTTCGTCGCCGTCGTTGAGCAAGACAGAGGGGCTTGGAAAGACAGGGTCAGACAGTGGGGCAGGCCCTTCTAGCACCAAGAAGAATTCAAAAGACTTTTTAAAATCTCAAGAGGTAAGGCTGAAAAAACTTAGTCAATTGTTTGAAATGTAAAAATCGATTCAGCTGCTATTTCAATCTTGATCTCCATTCTTTAGGTAAAAAGGAATTGCTGGAGCTTTATGAACAAGGTGTCGTTTTTTTTTTTTTTTTTTTTTTTTATGGCACATGTTTGCCTTGAGCATTGTGGTTAAAATTGAATTGGGGCCTTATACTTGTAAATCACACCATTGTTTGTAAATAGTTTTCTTTTCTTTAATAGTTTTCTCTTTCAGCTGATGCAAGTCGTATGATGCCTCTTTTAAGCATATTAAAATGAGTAAAATCAACTTCAGAAGTTATACCAAGAAGGTGATTGGCAGATGGTATCTGAATAAAAAAAAAATCACGCCTTGAAGTTCTATTTCAGGAAAGCATTTCCTCCTAGAAAGATGTGGAAATTTGTATGGATTTTCTGTTGGACAGAAGTAGCCTATACCAAGCACTTTTGTTCTTTTCGTGGAGGATAACAAGACCTTACATTGTGTTCTTGATCAGTGTTTCATCACAATTGTATTGCCTTCCACATGAAATCTCATGGGGCATTTTGTCAGTTCTCAAATTGGGTTCTGTGTGATAGCACAAAAATTGGGGGCAGACTTAATTAGGCAGATTTGGTGTTTAGGTCGATCACACTGAATTTCTTGGCAAGTTTGAATTCAGAATCCACCAAACATTCACCAAGTTATGTGATTCTTGCACTTCAGAAAGCATGTGATTATGATTTCATTGCAGAACCATTATTTTGGCCAAGTTCTGGCATGCTGTTTGAATATTCATGACTACTTTTTATTTTTGATATTTCTAGATGTCGAGAAGAGTATGGAGCTATTATGTTGCAAACAAGCAAAGCAAAGTAGAGGAGAATGTCAAGGAGGAAATGAGACGGAAGTTAGAAGCATGCATCAAGGAAATCTACCCTAGTAAGTGCCAAATACATTATTCATTTGGGTTACCCATTGATATTTTTATCATTTATTTCATAACATGGTAAGGAAGAAAGAATTCAAGGTTTACAAATTGAAAGACCACTGAAACGTACAATGCTGACCTCTCTTTTAGCTGTTTGATTGCAGTTGTTCAACAGGAAGAGAAGAAGAAAAAGCACTTGTACCACTCTTAATAGATGTGGGAATAAATAAGATTGTTGTTGAGAGAATTAAACAGGCCATTAATACTACAGGTTATCTTATATGCTTTTACTATAAATGATGGTAAGATATAAGTCGCGACCTTCCAAGTAATACTGACTGAACATAGTGCTGGTTTGTTTTTTATTTTAATGTTAGTTGATTATAGCCAGTGAAATATCACCGATAACACAATATATCGCCAAGTACTATACTATACTATGCTACACTATACTATACTATGCTATGCTATGCTATACTATATTATATCCTACATAGATTGAATCCTGTATAGTGATTGGATCAAATAGCATCATGTGACCGAATATATTTCAACTATGATGGTGCGTGACGTCAGACCTCGATATATTTTTCGCTATACCAATATTCTGACGTCATAATTTCAGAAAACTGGATATTTAGCTTAACTCTCTGGCGCACCGGCCAGCGAGCTCTCTCCCGGGCAAGTCCCGCGATGCGTCGGCGCAGGCACTAATCTGCGTTCCGCTGAGCGCGGTGGCTCGGAAAAAAGTAGGTAATTCAAAGCAAGTAAGCGGACTTTGCAAGCTCAGCGCTTAGATTTTGGTTATAAATTATTAAAAGTAGGATATAAAACAAATATATCAGGCATTTCATTCGAAAGCATAATGGGTATTATTAATCCTCGGTTGGACTGGCAAAACTACTATATTTCCCTCGGGGCTTCGCCCCTCGGGAAAAATAGTAATTGCCAGACCAACCTCAGATGAATAATTCCACTATACTTTCTCAAAGCCTGATATATTTGTTTACTAATACTATACTATACTATAATATACTATACTATAATATACTATACTATACTATACTATATTATACAACACATAGATAGATCCTTGACAGCTGATTGGATAAATGCACGTCACATGACATTCGGAGGAATGAGCATTAGCATGCTAAGATATGCTAGCCGTGCTATAGTCGACTATTGCATGCTCGTGCTATAGTCGACTATAGCATGCTGAAGTAACACACTAAACCCATGGACATGCCCCTGTACACATTGAGTGAATTAGCTGTATACGCGCATGTATTTACTTTTTTCATCTTGGCCGATCCGACAATGCGTACTGTATG